>NC_067234.1:23100476-23430476 GCF_019924925.1 Ctenopharyngodon idella
ATATATTTTAAATGTACCAACTTCACAATTACAAATGTGTAATGAATTACAAATACATTTAAATTTACACCTATAAGTTTCAATAGAAATGAAATGAAATTTTAGTTTACCATAAATACTTGTCATTCGGCAGTACACATAAACCATACTTCAAAGACAATAAGTAAAATTACATATAAAGAAAAAAAGTCTTAAGTATGTCAAAAAGCACTCTTAAGTTCAACTAATTGCATTTAATATACATTTAAACTATAATATCTATAGTATCTGAAAACATTACTTTCAGTTAGCACGTAATTCTTTTAAAGTAAGTAATTTCCACAACAAGTACGTTACTCAGTATGCTAAAGTGTACTTCTTTTTCACAAGGATAATCAAATTAAAACGACTCTATTAGGCTACAAATACACAGACATCACACAAGCTTGAGAAGCATGCTGAGGAATACAAACCAGAGCTGTCTCAACACCTAGTGAGCTGCCTACTTAGACAGCATTCTCAAACATATTATGTTCATATACGAACGCACCCTAAAACGCTGTCAGAGCAGGCAGCACATTGTGTTTTGAGACACAGCCGTTGTGTGTCAACTGCTGGGCGATATAAACCCAATTACTCCAACAGCAAATAAAATAGCCACCTTACTAAAAGCCCGTGAACTGTGTTTACACTCAAATTGAGCGTGGCGTTAAATGGCTAACGGTAGTAAAGCAGCAGCAGCAGGGGTCAGCGCGAGAATGCCATCACACGATACACGACCGCCTATTCAACAAGAACTACTCACTCATTTACAGCGATTTAAGAAATGTTACTCACTCAGCCAGGAGAAGAGCACCAAGAAAAGCGTTTGACGCCAGATCGCCATTTTGACTCGATTATTTTACGTGCAAATTTAGCTTAGCTGTCCAGTCGAAGGGGTGGACAATCTGGAGGATGCTGCCGCTGATGAGTTTCCATAGCTACAAGGACATCTGAGCGGAAGAGAGAGGAGGGGCTGAGACAGCACTCGTGAACTTCCGGTTGATAATGAACATTAATTATGAAAACATATGGATTAAGTTAAATGAGAGAGGGTATTAATCTGTAGCCTACTTAAGCGTATTTGAGTTCTAAATCGAGAAATAGGCTCCTATGTCATTTTTTTTTATGTATATATAATTAGCATTAGAAGTATTTGTCGGATAAGAGCGATACATGTCAACTCGGGCTATCAATCGTTTAGGCTAAATGGAGATTCAGTAGCCAGAGTGAACACATAACGATTGTATTTAGATTAAAATGATCAATTTTCTCGGAGTTAATGCGTCTAGAATCATTTTAAAATTTTAACACCAGATGGCAGTGTTAGAAAGGATAAAGAGAATAGTACACGTAAATATTTTTACTTGGGAGGAATATATATTTAACAAATTGGTCATTCATTTTTTTGTGTGACACATAGCCTACAACCTCGTTTGTACAATTTATTTATTTATTGGTAATAAAATGTATAATTTATCGTTCTTTTTTATGTCACACAGTACAACTTAACATCGTTTGTTCAAAATATTTAATTTACATATAATAAATTAATATATTTTGTCATATTTGTCTCACATGGGATGGTGTATTTGAATTTGTCTTTTTTATTAGAGTAAGACAGTGCACCTCTCATCCAAGTTGCTAAAATAAATCCTTTCTAAAATTAAATTACCAAAAGGTTCATACATTGTTGTGGTGATTACTGTAGTAAGAATGTATGAGAAGTGTGTGATATTTTAAGCAAAAGACATTTCTGGATGAAAAAATAATATAACATCTTTTTTATAGAAAATGATAAGAAATAGAATCTGCACACTGCTGTTCAAGATAGAAATATTTATTAAAACAATTTGGTGCATAACCACTTTCACCATCCTCTTTTAATTTGTTATTTATGTTATGTTATCTTAAATACACACATACACACACACACACACACACACACATTTAACATGTTGAGGACCGATTATAAGTACAGGTCAAAGGTAATCACCCATGTTGGCTTGGGTGTAACATCACACCATGAAGGGTTAAAATGGCTTTTAATGCAGTGGACGTCGTTCATGTTATAATCATGTTATAATTTGAATGCATTATTCACATATTTTAGGTTTGAATCACACTGTGTACAACAAGGGACTTAGTTGTACAATACTATTCATAGAAGCAAACTAAGATAATCAATTATTAAATGGTTCTTTAATTAAGCAATGAATCTTATTTCTGTCGTGACAATTCTTGGAGTGTTTGGCATGGTAATGGATGACAATGTTATGTTTGGTCTTAGTTGAATAGATCTGCTACGCTGCTGCTGCAGAGCAAGTACAGGACTTGCTACTGCCAATACATACACGACACGCTGCTGTGAGCAAGTAAGACATGCTGCTGCTGTACAATATAGCGTACATAAATTAATCTATACAGGTGGAGCTGGGGAAGGTGGAGGGTTTCTGAAAGCGCGCTAAAACTGCTACAGCAAATGCTGACCAAGTATTTGAAGGTTGAGCAGTGAGCTCATTGGCTACTGATACAGCAGGAACCAATCAGCTGTGCCCTATAGAGAATGAGGTGATTGCAAGCAGGTTGAGTTAAGGACCTATTAGCCTGCGCCATCTAGAGTTTCATGACAGAACTTTGTATTAGTCTTTATTAAAGAAAAACATAGGATGTTGATTCATTCGTGCCAAATTGCAGGCTTTATTTCATCAGCTACAGTAAGGATTTTATTCTTAAATGAACCCTTTTTGCATTTAGCAACACGTTCATGCCATTGGAGCATAGCCGAAGAGACAGCCTGCAATCACACCCCCTCTCGCCACTGTTACACTGTGTTTGCACACACTGCGACCAAACTGTCCAGCTCTATCAGCGCCTGCTGCGTTTGCTCAGAGTGTTTGAACACTAACGCTTTAGTCCTCTAGAGAACAACGGCACCTTTAGAGCTTCATTTATTCTTGGCTTGGTACAGTATATATATTTATTTATATATGATGCATGATGTCTTTAATACACATTCACATGCATGTTTGTGTGTGCAATGTAATGCCTTCCTGGATGGAATCATCCAATGGTGCACATGAATCTGAAGATCATTTCAACAGCTACTTGATCTGCATCATCAGAACATATGTGACCAGGAAACCATGGCAACCATCTCAGGTGCTCTGGTAAGCTGGAAACAAGGCCAGAGGAATGTGTTTCACAAGCCTGCATTAGTGTTAAATGGTGTTACACCTCGCAAACACGTGGAGAGATGCGTGGAGAAGATAGTAAGGTCATTTAGATAAAGTGTTGATGTGCTATTTTCTCACCTAGTAAGATAAGTCAAGTTGAGTAAAATTTATTTGTATAGTGCTTTACATAATACACATTGTTCCAAAGCAGCTTTACAGATACTGTTATGTCTATAATGCCTTAGTGCTTTATTTGAACTGATACGAGTGATCATCCGGATTTAGATCTAGCTATACTGTAGCCTTTTTATAGTGTTGTCTAAGCACATATATCAATGCCGCAGTGACTTGTTCAAAAGTAATTAAGAGATTTAAATATTGGTCAGTATTGTTCTATTAAGGGATTTAAATGATGGTTAATTTTGTTCTAAGAGTAAGCAATTCTCAAAAATGATTAATGAAATTATTATTTATTGTCGCAGATGAAAAGTCTAAAGATTCTGAAATGTCTGATGCTCATTTACACGCCAGTAAGGGGTTTAGATAATAGTCACTTTCCCCAACCCTTCCCATTACATGGCACACACATTCACACCTAAGGACAATTTAACATCTCCAGTTCACCTATACTGAATGTTTTTGGATAGTGGGGGAAACCAGAGAACCAGAGAAACCAGAGAACTCAACACACTGGGTCAGCCAGTAAATATTGTTAAAAGGGAAGTAGGGAGGGTGACATCCTTTTTTCTCACTGTTTGTTTTATGTCTTTTTTTTGTTTGTTTGTTTGTTTGTTTTTTGTATAGGGAGTTAGGGAAGCTTATTTTTATTTTCTTTTGTAGTGCTTTTTCTGTTCAGGTCATTTAGAGGGTTTTGATTTAGCTGCTTTTGCTTGTTGTGATTCACTCCTGATGCTGACTCCCTTCTTTTAAAGTAAACAAATCTATTACTTTTATTGTAAGTTGGTGTTTGGGCTGACCCTAGACTGTCATAACAGCATCAATGAAGATACAGTCGGCTGTCTTGCAGTCTGCATGAAACAGAAGTTATGATAGTATTTTTTTCTATCATGACAGCTCTCTGAAGAGTTTAGCATGGTAATGGACATGCCACTGTTAATGTATTTGGTCTTTGCAGAATAGATCTGTTTGGCTGCTGCTGCTGATATTGCTGCTGCTTTTATTGCTGCAGCTGTTGATTATTGCTGCTGTTGCTGTTATTGCTGCTGCTGCTGCTGCTGTTATTCCTGCTGCTGCTGCTACTGTTGATTATTGCTGCTGCTGTTATTTCTGCTGCTGATATTGCTGCTTCTGTTGATTATTGCTGCTGCTGCTGTTATTGTTGTTGCTGCTGATATTGCTGCTGCTGTTGACTATTGCTGCTGCTGTTATTGCAGATCTATACAGGTGGAGCTGGTGAAGGTGGAGGGTTTCAGAGGAACTTTGAAAGCATCCTGCAAACTGCTATAGCAAACACTGACCAACTATTTAAATGTTGAGCAGCAAGCTCATTGGCTGCAGATGCAACAGGAACCAATCAGCTTGTGGCAAGTAGTTAACAATGTAATTGTCAGCAGGTTGCGTGAAGGACACATCAGCCTGTGCCATCTAGAGTTTCATGACAGAACTTGGTATTTTTCCTATTGTGATGTATCTGATTGAAACGGCTTCTCTGACAAGAAAAAAATGTAGGACGGAACTTGATTTTGTCCATCGGGAATTCATTGGATGGTTGTGGTTTGCTATTGCTGTGATGTCATGTGAGTGACAGGTTGTCCCGCCCTCTCGCCAGTAAACACATCATCAGAGAAGAGAAAAGATGTAGCTGCTAGAGGAAGGGGAAGTTATTTTGATTAAAGATTGCAAGGGCACATGAATTTAAAAAAACGAATGCAAAAAAAAAAAAAAATACTGCAATATTCCATAAAAAATGAATTATCAATTTTGATTTCATGTTGACTCTAAGTTAAAAATAGCTGGTTGTAAAAGTGTCTGATATTAGTTTAACATCTTCCAAATTTAATTAGCAGTCATTTAAGTGACATTATTGAGAAATAAAGCTTTAGATGGCTTTATGTCTCTGATTTCAGACAGAATTACAATATAGTGATGTTGTACCTTACTGTAGTTTAAATTTACTTACTGTACATTGTGGTAAAGCTTTGGTTGAAAAATATTTATATCGTGGTAAAGATTTTGGTCATATTGCCAACCTCTAAGTTTATAGTAGGGAGCTGCTAGAAAGTGAACACATTAAAAATTTCAACAAAACTTCATTATTCTGTAGCTCCAGCTTATATTGCCAAAATCACATGCCGGATGCTTTAGTGTGGACCTCCTGAGCATGTCTGGACAGTACCACTACCATAGCTGGCTTATTATGAGACACATCATTACAGGATAAAGTGGATTATAGATTTAGTCATGGGTATTTGGTTTTTTTTCTTCTATCCCTATATGGGAGGATTTTGCAGTGGACAGAATTACACATATAAATACCTCACAAATGGACGTTTTGTCTGGCTTTTACATTTGTATCTAATGTATAAAAAATGTATATAAGCTTTTCATGATCTTCATCTAATGTCATGTCATTAGGCCTCCTCCATCACACTACAATTACATTAGGCAGTTCACACACCTTCCTGACAGCACGTTTCTTATGTTTCATGGTGTGTTTGGTTGCTTGGTAACAGTGGATTTTCGCCAAGGCTCAACTTATGGCGCTCTCTTTGATTGTAGTGGATACGCAGCAGTTCCCACTTGAGTTCAATCTCTGACATCATTAGTACAATGCACTCTAATAATTACGTAATAATCAGTAATTAGACAGCATAAAGTCTGCAACATGATAGTTCATGTTATATATTTATATTTTGTTTGCAGCTACTGTGATGCATTACAGTTATCTCCATATGCATTTTTCATAACATTGGTGGCTTGAATGGTTTTTAACTAGATTTCAGTACACAGATGGCAGCTCAGAGTGTTAGGGAATACAGTAAAACCAACCAACAGAATCAGTCTGGCAGTAGCACGATAATGGAGAACCGCCAAAAAGACCAAAGAGATGATTGGTCAGCAGCTTATTATAGAACTCGGTTGATTGATTGATTTGCTATGACTGTAAAACACTGAGTAGCTAAAATATCAAATGGCTTTTATTTCTGATTTCTGTTGGAAATATTCTCATTGCTAGTCAGTTGCAGGTGGTATTATAGTAAGAGGGACATTCTCATTCTAGAGATCATTTGATTGGACAAACATTTGGACACACCCCTTGAGTGCAAGATCAATATTTTTGTCTGTTTTTGAGACAAACTGTAAATTTTAAATGCATATATATATATATATATATATAATAAATATAATATGACAAATGACTATTTTTAATGATTTTGAAAGAAGTCTCTTAAGCTTATCAAGTTTAATATACGTAAATATAATTTATTTCTGTTATGCAAAGCTGAATTTTCATCAGCCATTACTCTAGTCTTCAGTGTCACATGATCCTTCAGAAATCATTCTATATATATATATATACAGTCAAACCAAAAATTATTCAGACATTTTTGATATTTTTGATATATTTTTACTAGTGGGTGCAGGACACTATAGTTCATTTATGTAAGTGAGGATAGCAAAATAAAGTAAACTGTGACATATTATACCCAAAAATTCTTCATACAGTGGACTACCAGTAAAATTGATAAAAATTTGGAACCAAAAATTATTCAGATACTTTGATCTGACCATGTTTTGCTTAAGTGTTATCTGACATAATTAAAATTATTTATTCTGACACAGTTTACCTCTGAGATCTTGTCATATTTTATTACCATTTTTTTAAACTATAGTGAATAAACTGTATTAATGAATGAAATGTTCAAGGTCTCTAAATAAATTTTGGTTTGACTATATATATATATATATATCTACACACATATATGTCTACACACACACACACACACATATTTAAACATCAGTTTTGATCTGATTAATAGAAGTAATAGATTACACTGTAAAGTTGTGTATATGTATAAGTATCATTTTTCATAAATAAAGCTTTAGGGTAATTTATTGATCTCAACAAAATATATATAATATTTGAAACATGTTTATTGATTCAATTTTTTGTTCATAAAGAAATTAATTCACCAATTATTTTTGGTAAATTAAGGTTATGAATAAATAATATAAATATATTATAAGCTTAAATGTATACTATATTTACAAAGTTCTGCATATAAATATGGATATAAATTAATTATAAATAATAATATAAATATAAACATATTCATAGTTTTTTATTGATTGAGATTATATGTTAAAGATGTGCATATACAATATACAGTTATTACTGACCAAACCATTGCACAAGGCAATTCTATTCTTGCAGATCAGAAGATAAAAAAAAGGTCAAGATGAAACATATATCCTTATAAGGTTGATACCAAAACACTGTTTTCTGTTCCACTGTGATATCAGAAACAATCCAAAAATACACTGTTGATAGCTTCAGTGATTTCCAGCACAGCATGTGCACTAGTTTAAGATGCAGTATGCAAGTGCACTTTCAGCAGCTTAAAAATTCACAGCGAAGTTAATGTAAAACCTTTTAACAGCTACATGTCTGAAATCATGCATATTTGTCTGACAAAACAGCCATATCATCACAATTTCATGCCTGAACTGGGAGCATGAAAACATGCTCTCTTGCCACATTAGTGGAAGTACACCATGCACAGTTCACGCTTACATACTTACACCCACTCTTTTAAATGGACAAATGAAGTTGAAGGAAAAATGTCTGTTCTGCTCAGAATCAGTAGCAGGGGCCATGACACACTGCAGTTGCCAAGAGTTAGTCTTTTCTTGGTATTACTTGGCAACCTCACATCCCTATAGAAACAGAATGTGTCAAGGGCTCAAGCTTCAAGAATAAATACTCTAGGGTAAAAATACTAAACCATTTTTGCTGACATTAAGGACAAAATGACATTCACATTATATCTTTCCCAAAAATGGATTGAGGGAGCTTTATGGAACTTAACAGATTTACAATGAAATCATGCCATGACAACATAATAAAGTAATATATAATAAATATGAAAAAAAATAATAATATATTTATTTTATATATATATATATATATACACATATATATATATATTAATTTAATTTTATTGTTTTAGAGGGGAATTTTCCTAACAATCTGACCTTTTAAATATTCTGATACACTCTAAAAAAAAAATAAAGGCTCCAAAAGGGGGGTTTCGCAACAACACCAAAGAAAAAAAGTGGTTTCCCGAAAGAACCTTTCAGTAAACAGTTCTTAAAGGGATAGTTCACCCCAAAATGAAAATTCTGGCATCATTTACACACTCTCAAGTTGTTCCAAACCTGTATGAATTTCTTTCTTCTGCTGAACACAAAAGATATTTTGAAGAATATGGATGACCAAACAGTTGATGGTCCCCACTGACTTCCATAGTATGGGAAAAAAAATAAAAAATACTATGGAAGTCAATGGGGCCCATTAACTGTTTGGTTACTGACATTCTTTAAAATATCTTCTTTTGTGTTCAGCAGAAGAAAGAATAATCAATGCCAATAGAGAACCTTTATTTATAAGAGTGTATGATATCAAAAATATCAGGCATGTCCAAATCAGGGCTCAAACTAATAGGTGTGTGTATCTTTATTATGATCAAGTCACTGAGCCCTCCACTTTTAAACGATAGATAATTGATTCAACTTCATTGCAGCACGGTGGATTTTATCATGCATGTCCTTGCTTAGGAAAAGCATCTGTTGGGAAAGCATCACTGTAAGCATTCAGGAGAGGCTGTTTAATTCCTAATTCAAGCTGCCCTTGTAGGAATCACGTGAGAGAAAGGATTACGCACATTACAGCCATTGCATTTTGGCATTTTATCCATGGCAGATGAAGCCCAAAAGCAGATAGTTGGACCATGACAGCACTGCCACAGACATTCAAACATGTTTAAAGATGTCTGTCACTTAGTTTTTAACCTAATTTGAAGAACTGTGCATTATTTCCTGTCCTGAAGAGCTGATCAAATTAATTTGGAGTATAAAATTAGGCATGTATCTATCAATAATTTGTTTTCTCTCAGTGAAAATGCAATGATTAGAAGGTGATGTGTCAGCCCTTCAAAAGTCGAAAAAGTGATTGTAAAGGAATAGGCTATAGGGCAAGAAGTGGCACTTTGTCGTTCGGTGCAAAATCATTGAATAGAATCCATCAAAGCTTGGAGAATTTTACTCTGTAACCCCAAAGGTGAGTTTATTTGCTTCAACAACATAATTTTGCTTATTTTAGAAATGTGAAACTCTCTGAATAACCTAAGATAATTAAAAAATATTTAGTTCAATAAATAATGATGTCTAAAAACATATGTTTAAAAAAAAAAAAAAAAAAAAACCATATAAACAAGCCATGCATAATCCTAAAAAGTATTGCCAATAATGCAGGGACATAAAAGGTTCTTTATTGGCATATATGGATCCGTGAAGAAGCATTAACATCTAAAGAACCTTTCCATTGCACAAAGGGTTCTTTATATTGGAAAAAGGTTTAGACCATTAAAATGTTCTTCATAATTCTTTTCAGTATGACGACTTCTTCGTTCTGCTGTACAATATAGCATACATGAATTACCTGTAGCAGATCTATACAGGTGGAGCTGGGGAAGGTGGAGGGTTTCTGAAAGCGCGCTGCAACTGCTACAGCAAATGCTGACCAAGTATTTGAACGTTGAGCAGCGAGCTCATTGGCTACTGATACAGCAGGAACCAATCAGCTGTGCCCTATAGAGAATGATATGATTGCAAGCAGATTGAGTAAAGGACCTATTAGCCTGCGCCATCTAGAGTTTCATGACAGAATTTTGTATTTGCATAGTCCTGGTTCAAATTATACAGTCCTACCCGTACTATTCATAACACCATGTCTGATTGAATACCAATATTTTCAGATACTTTTGTACACTTGTTTGGAATATAAACCTACCTAAAAAAAAATCTTGTTACTTGTTTGTGGCAAATATATAATCTTCATATTGTTGAATAAACCTCAGCAATTAGGAGTGATTAATCTGATGTGTAGTTAAGGCTCACATGCAGATACGTGTGGTGCCTCCAAGCAGAATGATTGTCAAACACAAGCGCAGAGAGGGCAGTTTATAGTCTGTATTTTCTGGTTCAAAGCATTCATTATCCTAGATAATTGCTTTCTCATGGGACAATTTTGTTTCCTTGTGAGCTGAGCAGACCACAAAGGACAAGTGTCTCAGAAAATAAAAGTTTACATTCTGTCTGTACATAAAGTTTTAGTTCAGCTTAAAAATGAAAAGTGGGTTGTTAACTCTCTGCCTGCAGTCAGTGTCCCCTGACAATAGAAAACTTGACACTGGGAAGGACAAGACTGAGATCAAAACTAAAATCTAGGTCCTGATGATAAATGATGTCATGATTAAATGACTGGCATGAAGTAGAATTCTATTGTTTTGATAATGTTAGACCATAATCATAAACTCATGTATATTTTCTCAGCCTGACATAAGAACATCAGCAAAAATCCTGTTTTTTTTTTTTTTGTGAGACCTATTAGATATGATTGATAAAATATTATCATACATAAAATTAACCTAGCAGAAAATTACAAAAACAAAAACAAAAAAAACATACAATGTAATATTTGTTTGACATTTCTATATATATATTTTAAAATAATGAACATTTGTTGATTTTATTTGGTGATTTAGCTGTTAGGAAATAACATTAAAGTCTTTCTACGGGTATGGTGGAAAGACAGTGAAAGACATTGATAAATAATATCAATATTTTTGTGTTTATCTTAACATTTATTGCACAATATATGCGAAAATTGCATAATCCCTCAAGCATAATGGTTGCACAAGAGTCATATCAAATGAATAGTAAACAAAAAGGTCAGATTAAATTAATAAAAAGGCCTGACCTCCTGAAGTATATATATATATATATGTATATATATATATATATATATATATATATATAGACACTTCAGGATGTATACATATATGTGTGTGTATATATATATATATATATATATATATATATATATACATACATATATGTATGTATATATGTATGTATGTGTATATATACATACATATACATACATACACACACACACACACACACACACATATATATACACACATATATATACATCCATATACATACATACACACATATATATATATAAATATATATATGTATATGTGTGTGTGTGTGTGTGTGTGTGTGAGTGCGTGCGCGTGTGTATATATATGTGTATGTATGTTTGTATATATACACATATATATATATATATATACATACATACATATATACAGATATATATATGTCTGTGTGTGTGTGTGTGTGTGTATATATGTAGCCCAGACAGGCTACACATACACACACACACACACACACACACACACACACACACACACATATGTATATGTATGTATATATATATACATACATATACAAGAGTTTTAGCCACTTTTACTTCCGTATTCATGAAAGTATAGAGAGAATCTGGTGACAGAGTGTGAACAGACAAATGAATGATGATGAATCCAAAATGATGGGGATTGTAACACATCCCTGATGATATTGGTTGCCACACCCTTTGCTTTAGTGTGTGTAATGTTGATGCACCCTTTCCATCAGAATCAAAATGTCACGCCTGAGAGGAAATGTACATGCACAAGAGAAGTTTGCAGGCGCATTACAGGCTGATTTTAAAACTACACCGGATCAGTGTAGCTCTATAAAACCCACACGCACTATACAGCCTCGTTCATATCTGCATAGACCCAGAACAACATACTGTATGTGCCATTCAAAAAGAAAGAGACACAATAGAAAAGATCCAAAGAGGTGCGGACTTTGGTTTCTGTTAATGCGCATGATACTGCAGCAGTTGTACTACACCAGCACACTCCAACTCACCTTGAATAAGAGCATCTGCCATGCCATTTTACTACCAGGGGGCGGATGATTAACCAATACACGCCCCAGAGCGCCTGGCACTGACCAATCAGAGTGCAGCGGGGGCGGACCCAATGGCTACATTCCCACACTTGGTTTCACTTTGCACTTCGGAACATCTCCGTCTTCCATAAAGGCGCTGGTGCAGGTGCTCTGTCTCTTCGGGGGAGGATGCCATAGGAAGGACGGGCAGGGGAAAAAATGAAGGAAAAAGCTGAGAGAGGAGAGCACAGGATATGATAAGCAGGGTATCAGACTGGAAACGGAGGAAACTGAATATGAAAGATTTATTGAAAGGGGCACTTTGAGCTATTATTCCTGGTCGGCAATAGTACTATGATTTGGTATGTGGCCACTTTGATAGCAAGTGTTTTCAGCACCCGAGGAACGGCAGCTCAAGGTGAGTTGAAGTGCAGTATTTTTATTCTGCATCATTTAAGGAAAGGCACATAGGCGTTTCATTTGTGTGTTTAACAGATGCGTTAAATGGCACCTTTATTTATGCTTTTATATATCAAGCTATATATTTTATCGGAATATGTGCGTTTTCTGGGATCGAACCCGTGACTTTAGCGTTAGAGCCATGCTCTACCAGTTGAGCTACATGTATGACAATTAATGCAATTTTTTTATTATTATTATTATTTTTTTATCATCAAATGTATCCATTCATTTGGGATAAAACTTGACAACGTGTCATTTCTAATAGTATTTGCATCATCTCATATTAGGGCATGAGCGAGACAATTGAAGGCGTGTAGGTCGCTGTTACAATCGATTGATGCTCATTTGATTACAAATGCTTTTTTTTGTGTGCCATAAAGAGCGTTTGTGCATTAATCACCCATGATTTATTGTGAGATTCGAGACATTAATACAGAATATCACAGATGAAAGACGGTCCAGAATTGCAGTTAGTGTTGAAAAGGGGCGTGCGGCACTGAATGGAGACATGCTGCGATTGTCTGGGCTACTACAGTCTGTCGTGCCTGTTTACACAGGGATATATATGCTCAGTTTTGTGTATTATGATGATAAAAGCTCAGTCGCATGGCTTTAAAACACATATGTGTGTATATTTTGGAAGAAACGATGTTTATGATCATTTCGTTAGCTTGTTTCGCCTCTTTCACTGTTATTATATCATTTCTCGTATATATTTTCTTATATTTGGAGCCCTTATTTATTGACAAATGGACTGATTTAACCTTGTATTTCCATCTTTGGCCAATGGGAGGGGCTATTTCCTCCTTTAATTGAAGGGGAAACTGGTGAGCTAAAGTGATTGACTGATTGAACATACAGTCATTTAAATTATGAAGTTAAATTTGTAATTGACATTTACAAAAGCAGAATTAAAAAAATACAGGTATATATTTCTTTGGCCTATCACACAACGGAAATTAAAAAAGAAAAGTCTAAAATATAATTCTTTAACTTTGTCTTATAGTCAAATGTGTGAAGTATATAATACATTATTATAATAAAGTAATAAATAAAGTTTTAAAAACCTAATATTTATACAGTTTAGTACCACCACTTGGAAAGTGCAGTAAATAAAGTCAGTTATTAGTTGTTGTGGGTTGCAACACGAAAAATAACTGTGAAAACCCCTGGGCCTAGATGCTTGTTTGAGAGCTTTCTGTCTGCAATTTTATGTTCTTTGTGAAATAATAGTCACAGTCTGTTTCCTGTCTCTCAAATCCAACATCAGCCATTTTGAAGCTGTCGTTTAGGGAGCGTCAAGCACACTGTAATGAGACAATGTTAGCTTACAAGTGGCATAAATTAGGGCTTGAGAAGAGCACAACTCATTGCTTTGAGTTTCTCTGATTGACAAAATTATATTGCTACCCAAACATGCGCCTGAGATACAAAGTTTTTTATTGATTCTTGGGTCTGTCGAATGGCTTTGTTAGCTTCAAGAAAAAAAAAATCAGTTTCATATTTGAGACTGAATCACAAAAAGTCAAAGACAATGGTTTATTTGAGAGAGCGAGAAATGCATTTGAGACTCATGAGATGTTGGAAGAGATTATATGCTGCAACAAAAGCTTAGGCAGTCAAGGAAGAAATGATCTAATCAGACCAATGAAGTTCTTGAGGTTCCTGTGAGGAAATATAATGGCAAGAGTTATTTAAATACCATCAATTTTGGTTATCTGAACATTAAAATAATGTACACATTGTAGTACTTAACTAGGTACTATACTTCAAAAAGTACCTGAATTTAGAATTTAGGTGCTACAATTTATTGCCCCAAGAAGACTTCTGTAAGTAGATTTAAACATCTCCAGAACCTTTAGAAGATTGTTTAAAAAAAATGTATGCTATTATGCTATTTTAAAGGTTCCTAATTTTGTTTTGAAGGTCTTCTACAATAGTTTAACATGAAAAAAAAAAAAACTTAAAATTTTTTCATAATATACATAGCACCTTGTTTCTCAAAGAGTCTGAAAACGGTTAGTTCGAAGATTCAGTCTCTCTAAACCCCTCCTTTCTGTGAGCCTACTCTGCTGTGATTGGCCAGATGGCCAAGTCTGTTGTGATTGGTCTACCACTCATAGCGCATGTTGGAAAGGAAACGCTTATTACCATATATGAATTTCAGCTCTTATTGTGTTTTTGGCATGTCGACAACACGGACCAAACTCTTCCAGGCTTCAGATACAACTACAGTGTTTGAGTGCAGGTGAAAGTAGACATTGTTGGCTGGAATTATGCAAATTTGTCAGTTTGTTACCTAGATATGTAACAGGAAGTGAGACTAGAATTGCTGACAACTCATATCAGCAGTTTAGAATTGATTCTTTCTTTTAGGAGACAATAACTTTAATTGTCATGCGCTTTGATCTTTAAATCTCTATTATACACTGCATGAAAGGTAATATTCAAAAAAGCATAATAGGGGCACTTTAAACTAGAAATATCAGATATACTATTACAGGTGTATCCAAATTTGGCCCTGGAGGGCCACTGTCCTGCAGAGTTTAGCTCCAACCCCAAATAAACACACCTGAACTAGCTAATCAAGGTCTATTTAGGCATACTAGAAACTTTCAGGCTGGTGTGTTGAGGCAAGTTGGAGCTAAACTCTCTGCAGGACAGTGGCCCTCTAGGACCGAACTTGGACACCCCTGTACTGTTAGATAAGAGCCCATTTATGGTCATATAATAGTAAAAAAAAAGCCAACTCATACGTTCAGTTGGATTGTCACCTCAGTTTGAACAGAGTTTTTCAGAAAAGTGAAGTAATGGTGGTGAGCAAAGAGTATGTTTTCCACACCAAGCATCATCCTCTGCATTGAAGCCACAGAGAATTACAATAAGCAGGGCCAGCGAAAGTCTCCGTCTTAATAAAGCTGTGAAGAGCAGCTCTTGGCACAGTTTGCAGATTGTCGGTAATGGACACCTCTGGCAAAGCTCCCTTCCCCCTTACCTTGCCAAGCAGTATTTGTCTGACCTGCAGCCTTCTGACCGTTGGGTGCAACCACTTGTCCCAGTTCAGGGAGAGTGAAAACTGACGACTTACTAAGATCCTGGGTTGCGGCTTTACACATCTACTGTGTATCAGTGATTTTAGGGAGGATAACGTGGCTTGGAATGGCTCAAGAGGATGGAGGGTGACCCTTCTGACATTCTAAGTGGCTTTTATAAAAAATATTACATATACTATATGTAAGCAATAAGGTACGAGAGGCTGTGCTGCATTGTGAATAAGTCATGGCTGAAGGGCATTGTTAGGCACGACGCGATGTGGAGAATACAAATATTAATGCCAGAAATACGTATCAATGCAACTTTCATGAAGTAAACTTTTTCTAAAAGCCTTCCTTCCGCCGAAAAAAATTGTCCCTGATCGTGAACAGCAACAGAAGTTACATTTTCACGCCATTTTATGGCGGCAAAGACTGTCTTTATGATTGTGTCAGTCAGTAGTGAAGACTTTTATATTGAAAAGACTGAATTGTTGTGAACACGGAACAAGACAAGTGACAAATGCTTTGGCTAGTGCTGTCAGTCACGGGAAAACCCCTTAACTGTTAAAAGGACAAGATAATACATCGGACATTTAAAAAGATTTTTTATTATGAACATAGGACTGACCTGAAGGAAAATGCTAAATCTGAATGCAGGTAATGAACTCGCTCACTCAATCTTTTTCTCACAATACTCTTCTACATAATACAGTAAGCTTCAATGAACAATATCAATTGAGAACAAACAGTTTACGTTGCTAAGAGTGGTTGCTAAGGGTGTTGTGTAGTGATACACAGAACCGTTGGGTGAAGCGGTCATAGCCGTGTTTTATAGTGAATAAAACACAGCTATTGACCAATCAGAATCAAGGACAGGAACTAACCGTTTTATATATATTTACATATATTTTTTATTGCTAATTCTTAAGTTTTTAGGAAATCACAATACATAACATTTTACAACTTTGAACTAACCTTGCTTTATCATAAAAAAAGTCAAATTATCTTATACTATAGGAGACTTATTGACCTTGACAGTCATATGAGGGTCTGCAGGGGTCCTCTATTGCATAATTTCCAGTTGTAAGGGTGTGGATTGTATTTGAAATATACTTTAAAATAAATTTAATAAATTAATGGCTATGACAAAATGAGCATCTTGCCTGACCCTCTTAAGGGCTTTTCACACTTGAAATAGTTAACCCTGGGTCATTCTAAACCCCGGGTAAACGTAATCCTGGGTTATCTCGCTTCACGTTTCACACTGCTCATAATTTACTGGGGTTAACAGTTAATCCTGGGTATTCATAAGATGACGTTTCACACTGTACATTCCAAAACTCTGGGTTAACATTCTTATTTGCATATTTGCTGTGTCTGTGTCATTGATTGGACAAGCACAGCATGCGACCTATTTACATAAAAGCTCTAGCATGTGAATGTTCCTTTACACAGGGTTAAAAGCGGTGTTTAGAACGAAGATAACACAGGGTTAAGCGCAGTGTGAAAAGCCCTTTACTGACGCTAAAATGTACTCAGTTTTTTAGCCCTCAAAAGTATTGTCACCACAGCTTAAATTTATTAATTTATAGAACTTTTATTAGGCCAATTAATCATTTTGAATGCAACCAATGACTAAACATTTTTTTTAGTTGCAGACTTTTTTTACAGTGTTGAAAAAGCTGTGAGATATCTAAAGGTGTCCACTGTCAGCCTGTACGGGTCAATCAGTAAAGGCACAGTGCTGCTGTCAGCCCTTGTGAGATGTAGTGGTGTTTTAGGCTGAGCTGAGACAGTAGCTCCTGCTAAAGTTGGGCGCGCTGCCTACATCCTCTCCTAGTCTCACCTTACAGTCTGTCTCCTTCCAGTCCTCCATCAGCTGGGGCTCCGTCGGTACGACTCGTGCCGTTTCCCTCACCGCCATGAAATATTCAACAGTCCGCTCAGACACGCTGGACTTCACGATGCATTACATTAGAAGAGCCCTTTGCACTCGACTGTGCACTGCTATGGAGACTCTCCTCATTAAAATGAGCTCTTATATACTGATGCATTAGCTAGCTTTTTGTTGCACTCTGTAGCGATATGCATTGGGCTAATTTTCCACCACATATCTCTTCGAATTGTTCCTGTGAAATATTACACTGATGGCTTTGTGTTTAGGAGATAGCAAGCACAAGAATCTCCGTTCCTCCCTCAGGGACACTTTACTATCTTCAGCTCTCCCTTTCCCTCAGGCGTAGATACTTTATAGCGGAGAACTCCACAGTGGAGGTGCTGTATTGTACGCCGAAGTGGCCGGCTTCATTATTCATCATATTTTAGATGACGTCTTATTAAGAAGATTCCTTGCATTGTTCTGCGTGGTGGGTGTGTCGTTATGCTTTCTGATCTTATCGTACCTCAGTGTAATGTGGAAAAAGATGCTGATGCTTTGCTTTTGTTTTCCTCAAGATGGGATTTCCTGCTGAGAATGTGCATTTCTTCCTCTGCTGTCATCAGTTTTAAGTGTAACTGTAATCAAATGCCATTTCAACATTCCAGGCATCTTCACGTCTGGTGCGGTAAACGGTACGTCCTTAGACTCTGTGTACCTGCCTCTGTTTGCGTTCCTCCTGTATTCGAGCTCTTTATTAGCTTTATTGATTTGCTGCATGTCTAAATAAAGATGGCCTGGTGACTTGGGGGACAGTTGAGGGAATTTAGGCCCAGTTAAAGGAACTGTTACTTGGACAATTATTGCGTTACACATCTTGCACGTGGGTTACATATCTTGCGTGTGCTATTTAATTTCATTTAATGAAAGTAATATAAAATAATTAGTGTCAATCGAAAAAAAATAAGTAATTAATCGCACATTTTTTCTGTAATTAATTGCGATTAATCGCACCTAACATTAAAGTCTTTTTTGTATTGTAATAATTTCACATTTAATCGCCTAATTTATGTAGAAATAACATAATGACAGTGTATTTTAAATATTTGATCTAACAGGTAGGAAATATACAGAAATTGAATAAAGTTATCAAACACTTCACAGCCTTCACTGCATAAATTATTAATTAAATATAGATTAATCCTTATTAAAGCTACATAAGTGATTCAGTCAAGAGCAGTGAGTGATTTTCTCTTTGTATTTTGTTCTTTGATTAACATTAATGACAGACATCACAGCAGCAGGTTTATTACACCTGTGTCCTAACCAGACACGATGCGATAAGATTCCAGCGACGAGAAATTTGACTGTCCAGACTAGACGCGACGCGACAATGAGAAGCAAAAAAAATCAATCAAAAACCACAGCCAATCAGAAGAGAGTGTGGACGGGCTCTCTCGGCAAGAGCACAGCGGACACAGTGAAATGGGCAAGTACTTATTAAAATTCATAAATATTACACCATTTAAACATTATTTAAAGTACATACGGAGTGACTGAACCAATCTTTGTCATAGAATTAACTTGTTTGTTCGCAAATGAGTTGACAGTTTGAACGTTCTTGTGCCCATTTATTTATTTTCAAGATCTGACGTGAATTAGCCAGTGTTGTTTTCATTACAGCTAAAAAGCTGGGAACACAGAACGATATTCAAACTCACGTTAGACGCTTTTAACATTAAATAAAGCACATAAACAGTACCTGATATTATCATTGACATACTTTGTGTTGCTGTTTCAGCCGCGACGTCGCGGAGAAATAGAAACCGTTTCTAAAATAGAATTGTCGCCATCGCGGCTGGTTAGGACAAAAACTCAGATTAACATGGAAAAGATACCTTTTATTGCTTGTCACGGCGTCGCGTTGCGTCTGGTTAGGACACGGTGTTAGGCTGCTGTCACTTTAAAATCTGACGCACATGACGTGGATCTGACACACATCCGATGTCCTCACAACTCTTTACGGTCATTTGATTTAAGACTTTATTGAACTCACTGTGCTGCAAGGATACGCGACAAAGCAGGCATTTTGGCATACTTTTGTGTGTTTTTTTCCGTTCAAGTGTGAAAGACTGTCTGAAGCGGAGATTCACAAACAGCGCACCAGTACAGATTTAAGTTCTTTTTGCATCTTGTCATGCTTGAATGGTTTAATAGCACTTGAATGAATGATAGCTTGATCATATAATGTAATGTAACGCTAGCTAAAGGATGACGAAAAAAAAAACGGATGTTGCGTTAAATATTTTAACGTGTAAACTGGAAAAAATAATCGCATACGTTAACACGTTAATCTTAACAGCCCCCCCAAAAAATACTAATAAATGGGCAAGTGACTGGGCCAGCAGGAAAAAATCTTACTGTTGAGCAAATTCCTTTATCAAATTTCGCCTACTCAAACATTGTTATTCATGATCAAGCTTATTTTCTAAACTTTCTAAACCTGTGCCTAGTTGGAGATCTTTAGCATACGGTGCGATCAAATCCATGTTCAGGCTAGGAACAGATTGGTAAGTTCAGAAACACCATCTTCCAGATGGGCCACGGCGATGAGTTTGCGATGCGCTCCATCAGATGGACACCTACGACCCTGTTACAGTGATGGCGGCTTGTGTTTCCATTGAGCAAAGCGGCCATCTGGTGTCCCAGAGGTCTCTTATTTCATCTGCTAACTTTTTCTTTTGTTCTAGAGTCATGGAGAGGGCGCTATTACTTTTATCATGCAATACTGAGTGTATTTGCTTCAATTCAACCATAAAGTTACCTCAAAATGCTCTTGATTGAGCCGCATTGTATTAATAGGTAGTTACCATGTTAAAAAAAACAGCATATATGCTTGTTAGGTATGTTTTGAAGCATGGCAGCTGGTTTGAACTGGTTTATGCTGGTCCTCAGCTGGTCCTAAGCAACTAGCTCCAGCTCAGGACCAGCTAATAACAAGCTCAGGACCAGCTTAAACCAGCCCATGACCAACTAAGAACCAACATAAACCAGCTCAAACCAGCTGCCATGCTTTGAAACATACCTAACCAGCACATATGCTGGGTTTTTCAACAGGGTAGTCATCATTTTGCTGTTATAACAGCTTCTACACATCTGAAAAGGCTTTCCAGTAGATGCTGGAAGAACATGGATTCAAGAATTTGCTCTCTTTCAATCCTAAGTGCATAAGTGAGGTCAGTTATAAAATATATGTCCACCACACCGAGTATTTCTACTGTATATCTTCACTTGCACTGACGTTTTTACCCAGGTCACTCATCCTCACGCCATGTGTTGCTTTCTTTGGCCAGCTCTGACACATTGCTCTCTGAGAAGTGACCTTCATCATGTACAGGCTGGCATTCAATTACAGATTTGTCAGTGGCCTGTGCAGCCGAGTAGGTTAGTGTCCTTGAGAACCCACCTCTGCTCTGTTCTCCATTTGATTGCCTATTCATGATGTGTCCCAATGTCCCTGTTGGCAGGGAGACTAACGCTGCCTCTTGGCGCACAGATTATGCTTGATCCCAGGAATGGACGGTTTTGCTGCTGATGTGCCGAGTAATTGCTATCATATAGTATTAGTTTATGCCATTAGTGAGCATGATGTAATCTGTATAACTGCATGTAATTATGATGAATATAAACAAAATTACTGCTTCCAGCATTTTGGCATTATTTTATTCATCCTGATAATGGATAATTACATCTGCTGGTGGAAAGGGTTTTTAAGTTCGGGATTGTCTGAGCTTTAGTTACCATTCAGCTTGCTGTTTGTGTCTCAGAAAGGGAGGGAGTCACACTGCTGAGAGCTCCCCTTTGAGTCGACTCATTCATGGATTTTAGCGGTTTATAGTCTGTTTATAGTCTGATTCTGTAATGTTTGATATCAATGTTTTGTGTGGAACCAGCATTGAGTGAATAAGATCAGATGCTTTAATTAGCTGTGACAAATTCATAATGAATGGCCTTTCTTAAAGGGTTAGTTCACCCTCATGTCGTTCCAAACCTGTAAGACTTTTGTTCATCTTCGTAACACAAATTAAGATCTTTTTGAGATCTGAGAGCTTTCTGTCCCTCCACTGACTATGCAACTACCACTTTCAATCCCCAGAAAGGTAGTAAAGACATCAGAAAAGTAATCCAAAAACATAATTTACCACTTTATTTACAAAATATTAATCTCCAACATGCGTTCACGAGAGCAGACGTTGTTGTGTAAACGTATGTCAGAGATTAATATTTTGTAAATAAAGTGGTAAATTATCTTCTTGTGTCGCTTCATAAAATTGAGGTTAAACCACTAGTCACATGGATTACTTTAATGATGTCTTTACTACCTTTCCGTGGCTTGAAAGTGGTAGTTGCGTAGGCTGTCAATGGAGGGACAGAAAGCTCTCAGATGTCATCACTTAATTACCCACATCGTTGGTCCATATCTGTTTGTCTTTCTTTTTTCTGCAAAACATATAAGAGGATATTTTAAAGAATGCTTGTAATTAAACAGTTTTGATTACCATTTACTTCCCTGGTATGATAAATACAAAAATGATAAAGACAAAAAGATGGATGTTAATTTTTCTCAAAATGTCTTCTTTAAGGAATATTTATTCAAAAACAAATCAGTGATGTTCAAGATATAAGACAAGGGTATATATATATAGGGATTTTGTATTTTATTTAAAAATAAAAAAAGACCTAGATGACCTCAAACAAAACAGACATGGACTAAATGCCACAAATTTCTCATTTGAATCTTTGAAATCAAGATTTTTTTCCCTGTGAATATTTAATGTACTTCTGTACAAATGTTGCATTTTCCAACAATGAATAATTTACCAAGAACTAGTAATTCCCTCATTTGAATAGGAATCCTTAGAGGGATACTGCTGGAGTTCCATCCTTGATTTCCTGTTAAGACTATAAGCATAGACTGGGAAAGCATTTTGTTTAGTTTTTTTTTTTAAATAAAAGGTCTGCATAAATAATGATTTGGATGATATCTCAACACACTCTCTTATTAAAATGAGAGCTTGAAGTATATGGATGTTTGGTTGAACACACATATGCATGCGATGCACACTGACAGTATTAATCTACTGGTCTAATAAAGAAAACTTCCTCTTCTCGGTGACCAAGACCAGGCAAATTGAAAAATATTTTATATATATATATATATATATAGGCTTGTACTCATTTATTTCATTTTCTTCTTTAAAGGTTCTCTGAACCATAACAGTTGAATTAAGAGCTCAACCACTGATATATAACACAAATATCCACCCCATTCGGATCACCAAGGGCCCATATAATGCAGTGTAAATGTGTGGTGTGAGTGATGGTTGTGTTTATAAGCGCTGAAAGGGTCATGTGTCTTTGTTGTGCCTTTGGGAGTGAAAGCAGACACAAGTGGATTAAGGGGTGAGTGGTCACATGAGTTGAGCTGATACTAGGGTCCAGCACCTTTAATCCTCATGTTTCCTGCCTGCTATACAGTCATTTGCATTTTGCATTCTGTTTTAAGCCCTTCTTTGAGCTAAATAACTGGAGATTTCTTACCAAACCATAGCCTATAATGCGTAATCCATACAGTAGGGTGTAAAAATTGCTATGACATTCTCGTTCGATGACATTCTCGTAGGGATTTTTTTTTTTACCAACCAAATGATATAAACTTAATCATGAAATCTGAATTTTGAGTACCGATGCACCGATGCCAACAGTGAGCCGACAGTGCCACGTTTCAGCCGGAATCGGCCCAAAAGTGCTTGCTATCTGGGTTGATTCATTTTAATTATTAGGTTTGATTATTATTTTCAAAATCCTGCTAAATCCGCACTAGTGCCAATACAAATGTGCGTTTGCCATGTCTAATTATGTGATTTCTACTTGTAAAAAGCGTGACATTGCACATTTATTTAGGCATTGGTGCCACAGAAACGCATAATTCCCAGTCTGAGGTGAACAGCTCCGAACACTATCGTCATCTCGTGACCACTGCAATGACATGGCGTGAACGCAGACTTGAAATTATGCGTTTCTATGGCAACACTATCAACGCCAAAATGGATCCGCAGCAGTCATGTAGTACAGCGATCACGTGCTACAAGTCGAAGTTCTCAGAAATTGCCATTCACAAGTTGTAATTAGGGACTTTAAGCAACAGCTGCTGATGGAACAGCAATTATTAAAAAGCAAAGAATGGTTGCTTTGGGCATTTAATGATATACAGAGACAATTACATTGCCACATACCATAAAACATAACATTAACTTTCTTAATCTGTCACCTAGTAACGACTACTACTAATCACCTGTTCTCCCGTAGTAGACGGTTACAGCAGTTAAAGTTGCGCATGCGCAATAGAACGCCAGATTGCCGTTGCCGTTCCACCAGAGGCTGTTGCTTAAAGTCTAAGAGGACGTGAACGCTTTTTACAAGTCGGAATCTCGTAATTACGGTAATCCTAACATTGCGCGATGAAACCAAAACTCTCTTTGATTAGGCGCGACAATTTCAGTTGCGTACTATTCGAAACATGAAACGGCAAATGCTCCAAATACGGAACGAAACAGAGTCAATTGCGCAGCACGAGCCAATTATCAGAACGGACCAATGGACGCAGAGCAGGTGCGTGGTTTACTCGCTGATCGTGACATAGAGATACAAGATCTAGTGGGATTTGTAAAGCGTTTAAATTCATAACAGATTTTTGCTTCAAAACCCAAATGTCTCTGATTAAATTAGTTTAAACCATATGAAAAAATCTAACGCTAACGTTTTTCAATATACAAATAGCCACCTTTACAAATATATGGATTTACTGTTGTAACACTAACTGTATTAATCTGGATATTTTGGGAGAATGTGGTATTTACACAATATTAGATTTATATTGAATATTATTATGTATTAATATAGTCATATTTGTTTTAGGCTATGATCCTACATATATTAGGGAGTAATGAAAATATATATTCTTTCCTATGATACTTTCTATTCTTTTTTTTTTTGTATTTTTATTTTCTAATTCTGTTTTTCATAACAAATAACATAAGCTTAATAGAAACCATATACTTGTAAATAGAAACCATTGTTCCATCTAATCATAGTTGTCATAGTTGTGAGGAGTCATGCATGGTTTTACCTATCACAGTTTACAAATACCACTAAAAGTGTAGATACTAGTTATGATTAATTTTCAAGAAGGCAAATGAACTGTAGAGCATATGGTGATCTACTGGTGAATGCGCATTTCGAATGAGCCTAAATATGTAATATTATTGGTAACTGCTCTTACTTGTTAAATACAATATATCACCATTGTTATTGGTTTCTGTCCCATTTTTCATTTTATAGAACCCTCTCCCCCACTGGTGCTATCAAATTATCTGTAGAATACAAATGTAAGACTGGTGCGCCGCAGTGAGGTTATGAGAAGGATTTGGTAAATATTTAGAACACTAAAAATAAAATTATTAATGTTTTCTAATTCTGATTCAAAGGATCAGAGAGAGAGACTACCATTACAAGTGGATCTCAGTGGGAAGAAAAATAAACTAATAAAAAAGTATTATAATAGCGGCTACAAAAATAAGCTGTCTAAATATAGCTGCTAGTTAGCAGACTAAGTGAAGTGTTAATTATGTGCAATATACAACTCTTGATCTTGCAACATTTATATTACAGTATGTACACTCCTATCTGGGCAGAAGTGTTACAAGATGACAATTAGGCCATTCTAACAAGGCTAAACGTGGGACTCCCCGACCCAAATTTATGGCTTGCTGAAATGCTCTTTGTGAACCTGCTTTGGGCTGGTCATGTGCAGATTGTAGTGAGTTTATGGGTATGCATGCGCCCTGTTGGTCTCTCATTAAAGCTAAGCTGCTCTCTTTGTGGTGCTTTGCAATCTTCTGCACTCACAATAGTAGAGCGGATTCCAGGGCCCAGGTCCGTGACTGGAGGGTCCAGCTCTACTTTAGGAGTAATTTGATTAAATCTGCACTGTTTCAGTCCGAAAGCTGTATGAGCTAAATCAAATAAAGTGGATTAACTCTTCCACTGGATAAAGCTGATTTAACTGGTAAACAAAATCACTGTTGCATATGAGATTGGTTGAAAATCGAGAAACAGTTCTTATTTTTATTTAAATACTGGAAATTAGTGATTTCCACAACGTTTAGTTGCATATGCAGTTTTGAAACATCCACATTTTTCTGCAGATGTGGACCAAACACCAAAAATAGAGTTTCCTGCACTGCTATTTTTGATTGAATACAGAATCTATGCTTTTACAGAAGACTGGACAATGTGAAATAATACAAAGTAATTGGACAGCACATCTTTCTTTGCTCTTGCTGATTGTACGCAAGAACTAATGTACGCACAAGTGTACTCTGATTCATGAATGAATGACTCGCAAATCACTGTCATGAGTTGTTGGTTTGAATTGTTTTAACGTTTTGGTTTGCTTTTAACGTTTGATTCGATACAGTCAACAATGCATCATACTGGAGGTATAGTTTATTGTGGGGGGAAACAGTTGGGTACCATAGTTGCACACTAATTTCTAAGGGTGAAATTAAGAGTTATTTCTATTTCTACACTGCTGTTCAAAAGTTTGGGGTCCATAAGTTATTTTGATGTGTTTGAAATATGTCTCTTATGCTCAGCAAGGTTTATTTGATCAAAAATACAGTAAAAACAGCAATATTGTGAAATATGAGAAATATCTGTTCTATTTGAAAATATTTTCAATATATTTTAAAATGTCATTTATTCATGAATATTCAACAGCCATTACTCCAGTGTCTCATGATCCTTCAGAAATCATTATAACATGCTGAAACATTTCTAATTATTATCATCAATGTTGAAAACAGTCGTGCTGCTTAATATGTTTATGGAAACCGTAAGACATTTTCTTCAGAAATCTTTAATGAATATAAAGTTCAAAAGCATTTATTTGAAATAGACATCTTTTGTAATGCTATACATGTCTTTACTGTCACTTGAGATCCATTTAATGCATCCTTGCAG
This sequence comes from Ctenopharyngodon idella, assembly GCF_019924925.1. Classification (NCBI taxonomy): domain Eukaryota; kingdom Metazoa; phylum Chordata; class Actinopteri; order Cypriniformes; family Xenocyprididae; genus Ctenopharyngodon; species Ctenopharyngodon idella. Next base: position 23,127,158 of record NC_067234.1, read on the forward strand.
AATAGAAGTATTAAAGGTACAATATGTAAGTTTTCACCACTAGAGGTCGCTTGTTCAAAACAAAGGCATCCATTGATTTCGCGGAATCAAGGGAATTGTTGTCTTCACGTCTACAGCCTACACGTCTACGGTGGAAAAGAATCCGACGGGACTCGGCCAGAAATCATATTCATGGATGAGCTAATGTATTAAAGATTTATTAACATTACTGTAGTATGAAGCAGAGTGTGGCTGAAAGCCGTTGGAGCGGAACGAGGCCGCTGGAGCGATTGCTAATGAGAGACGAGCGCGACACACAGCTCGAGAGCAGTGGTGCTTTTATTATGCCGCAGACGAGCGCTTCCGCTTCCTCTGGTCATGTGTATGTGGGGTAACACAGTGCTGTTTTATCATATTAGATACATTTGTGTGTTGAAAGTTGTTATAATGCTACTCTGTGCGTTTGCTGGGCAGCTGCTATGAGACACTTGTTGCACACTGCAGTAGGCTAGATCGATATTAGTCATGGTAAATATGGTACTACTCACGGTAAATCAATGATAGGCGACACACGGACATGGTCTGTGTCCTGGTTAAAATTGCTTATTTCTCTGGATTTAAATATTCTTAATGGAAACATTTGGGATAATGTAAGTACACAAGTCAACAAAATAAATAATTGTTCTACTGGTTTTGGGATATTTTAATCCAAAAACTTATATATTGTGCCTTTAATATCTTTAAATAAAATCTTACTGACTCCAAACTTTTGAATGGTAGTGTAAGTCCAATCAGGTCTTCACTTACTCACTAAAGGTTAAGCTTTAAATAAACGAAGGTGAGAACTGTCACTATGTTAGGAGTATTAAGGCTAGTGAGAGCTAAATTGGTTGCTGCCTGGTTGTCCTGTATGTATTCAAAGCATATTCTGGTGTTTAATGTGGTAGTAAGGAAGGAAAGTCTGAGAGCAGTGTTTTTGTAACCTACTTTTTCTTACATTTTACTGTTACTGAATCACTTAGTTTTCCATACATTGTCTCCATGGTGGAGAATGCACCGTCAGCAGGTCCTTTGATCCCGGAGGTGATTTTCTCCTTCATTGGGGCGCTGAAGCCATGCTAACTCTGATAGAGGAGAGAGTGCTCAATGGCTGTGGTGGAGCTAGCTGAAGAAAATCCATTCCCCCAATATATTTTCTGCTGAGGCAGGTACAGTGACCTTTTGCGTTCCGATAGGTCACCCATGGGCATGTGACGTGCTTGTGCATTGATTGCTAAAACTCTGGCCCTTCTATTGTAAAACCCATCCAAGTGTGAATTAGCTGAGATCAATGAGGTGCGTGAATAAGCCTCTTGTCATCTCATTATGTGCTTGGCCGTTCCTTTTAACTAATAATTACCTGAGAACTTTCACAAGTCCAGCGTTTGGGAAACTATCCAAGTCTTCACAAGAAATGTTTTCTTAATAGGACAATGAGCTGTTTGATGCCTCACTTTGGGTATGGTTTTTAGGGACAAATATGGCAAACATGCACTTAAATCTGCTTATTTACTTACTGTGCTGAATGAATGTGTGTGTTTTTGTGTCCAGGTGCCTACGGAGTGAGAGAGGAGCCCCAGTTTGTGACGGCCCGTGCAGGAGAGAGCGTTGTTTTGGGATGTGACGTGAGCCACCCCCTAAACGGCCAGCAGACTCCCTATGTGGTGGAGTGGTTCAAATTCGGTGTGCCTATTCCCTTCTTCATCAACTTCCGTTTCTATCCTCCTCATGTGGACCCTGAATACGCCGGTAAGCAGCAGCATTTTTGTAAAGTCCAGTGTTTAATCTCAATTAATTACTACGTAGACAATTAATTAATTCTTGTGTAATAGGGCTGGGACAATACATCGATGCATTGCAAATCGAGAAATGATTCTAGATCGATTCTGATATTTTCCGTATGTATCGCGATTCTTTCTCGAATCGATTCTGACCTTAGTTTTTAACAGCAGATGGCACTGCGTGCTTTAGAAACAGCCGTACTTTGCTTCCTTCCAGTTCCTTACACACACCACTTGAACCTTCTATAAAATAATCATTCATAAAGTTTGAAAAGGTGGAAGCGAATTACAAGGGTGTTTGCGGTGGGCTGTTTACATTAATTTCGCATCATAAAAGCATTCTGAGGTGCAAATACATTCTCAGACTCAGCCGAACACACGAGCACTCTTCTTCGTGAGCATTTAAGCATGTGGTTGCCTAGAGTGCCATCTGCTGTTAAAAACTAATCTCAGAATTGATTTGCGATGCATTTGGAAAATATCGTAAATGATCCACGAATCACGATGCATCGATAGTGAATAGTGTACAAAAGTACATACTGCGCATCCAATAGTAAATGATAGTCTAAGAGAGTGTTGTTATTGTTAACTAAAAAATTGTTTTCGATAATTGAAATAAAATTAAATTAAAATGTAAATATTATTAACCTAAACTTTAAAAATGAAAATTAGAAATTGTGCCATTGGAACTAACTGAAATAAAAAATGTACTAAAATTACTAAAGCTAAAACTGAAATAAAAACAAATTAAACCTATATATATATTTGAGAAAACTCAAAAATCTCCTACAATAACAAGTTGAAAAAACTCAAAAATCTGCTGAAGTTTGTTGCCTTAAACCTTTAAATTTTCTCAACTTTTGATTTTTCATCATATATATATATATATATATATATATATATATATAAAACTAATAAAATGACAAAAGCACATTACAAAATTACTAAAACTTAAACTAAAATTAATTAAAATGAAAATGGAAAATACAAAAATAAATACTATAATAGTATATAAACAAAGCTAAAATAACACTGGTCTGCACAAATTGTGAAAATATTTCTGTTCAGGTCATTTTCTACTTTATTTTTTTTGTTCAGTACAAATACACAGTTCTGTCATGAAACTCTGGATGGCACAGGCTAATAGGTCTTTAACTCAACCTGCTCGTAATCACATTGTTATCTATAGGGCACAGCTGATTGGTTTCTGCTGTACCAGTATCCAATGAACTTGCGTGCTCAAACTTCAAAATACTTTGGTAGCATTTGCCTTAATAGTGCAGCGAGCTTCAGAAACCCTCCACCTTCCCCAGCTTCACCTGTATAGATCTGCTACGGGTAATTCATGTACGCTGTATTGTACAGCAGCAGCATGTCTTACTTGCTCTGAAGCAGCAGCAATAACCTACAGAAACAGCAATAAAAGCAGCAGAAGCAGCGAAGCAGATCTATTCCACCAAGACCAAACATATCAACATTGTCATATCCATTACCATGCCAAACACTCAGAGAGTTGTCATGACAGAAATTATATTATCGGCATCACGATTTGAATGAAAGGTTTTTTTTTTCAGAATATCTTTCAGGTTTTTCCAGGTTGAAATTAGATTTTGAATCAGATTTTCAGCAGCAGCAATTTAAAAGTACATTAAAGTAACCTTTGCAAAAGTGATAGTATGTGAATTGGGACTCAGCCCCGCGATTTACATTAGGTTTGATTATATTTACCTGCTCATGATAGCTTTAAAGGAAGCTGTTAACTGAAAACAAACCATTCAAAGTTCCCTTTGAAGTCAAAATTGTTGAATTTGATCTAATGTGCTGATTTTGTGTGAGGCTGAGTGAAAGCACAGTTTTTCTATGTTTACTACTTAACGTGAAAGCGAGCCTTTTGCCTTTGACATGGATTGTGAAAAGCTTTACTAATGGCTGCCTGCTAGCATAGCACTCATTCTTTTTCAAGGTGCATTATAGAACGTTAATTACCGCAGGTCTGCTGCTGGCCATCTGGGTGAAAAATCACCCATTGTCAGCACTTCTCAAAGCACACACTTTCCATGACACTGGGCACAGAGTTGCGTGAGACACATCCATCTCTGTGATTGTTTGAGATTATTTGATCACTTAACTGCTGTCACACTTTATTAAATCGGAAACTTCTGTTGCTTTCTAAATTAAGAGAGCTCTGTTTTAAAACCCTTTTTAGCTGCCGCGCTGTCTATGGCCTACATAGGCAGCTACCTTCTAAGGGAGCGTTCTAACTGCACTGGTATCTCGTAACGCTGGATTTGGAACGCTGTTTATGGACAGCAACACAAAACGCTCCTCACACTAGCCCACAGAAGACTCAACTTGCTAAGATGTTGCTAAGCTTACAATATGATACTCTGTAATTAGCATTAAAATACATAACAAATGCAAATATTAAGTTAAAGTAGTCATTATGTTAAACTGCATATTTAAAGGTGCTGTATGTAATATTTTTGACTGGACTAAAACATACAATACCATAATATGTTAGCAGATATTTGGGAAACATGCTAAGTTCACAAAATAGTTTCTCCAAAAAATAATGCTACAGCCAGTTATTTTACTTTGAAATGTGCGTTCCATGTCAAAATGGCTGTTTTTGTTTTGATCCGTGTGATCCCGCCCACTGCCAATTTACCCAATACTGGTTTGGAGATCGCAGATTCCACCCGACATAAAAAGCCTCGACATCCGTCTAAAAACTCTTTGACCAGAGACATACTAAAACGTGGATAAATGAACTGATCAACTTGAAGGCTCATTGCCTTCCATTGTCATTTGCACTCGTTCCTGTTGCGTGTCCTCAATCTGGCAACCCGCATGAGCGTTGTGTCTGAGGAGGAGGCGGCGGGGCCAACTCTCTCCAATGTTTTGAATTTGGACTGCAGTACCACTAGCTGTCAATATTATGTACTGCACCTTTAAAATATATAGATTTGATATATTTTACTATGTTTTAAAAATATGTATATTACAATAAATTCTGTTATTAAAAATGTATATACATTTTGAAATAAAAACTTAATAAAACTTAAATATATATATATATATATATATATAAAAAAATACATAGTAAACAAATAATGGTTGTGGTAGTTATTGGGTTAATCTTTGCATATTTAAAATATATAAGTTGTATATATTTTATTATATTTAGATATTATTTAGTATAATATTTAATAAATAAATATAATATTTAAAGTTGAAAATTAATTTGACATTTTAAATAAAAATTAATATACTTAATATACTATTAAATTTTTTTTTTTTTTTTTAAATATAAACATTTGTAATTTGGTTTTTAATACTTTAAAAAATTGAATGAATATACAGTGCCCTCCACAATTATTGGCACCCTTAGTAAATATGAGCAAAGGCGGCTGTGAAAATAAATCTGCATCGTTTATCCTTTTGCTCTTTTATTAAAAAAATTCACAAAATTCTAACCTATCATCGAAGTAAAACAATTGAAAGTGGAGGGAAACTCACATTATGAAATAAATATTTTTCTCCAAAACATGTTGGCCACAATTATTGGCACCCCTAGAAATTCTTATGAGTAAAATATCTCTGAAGTATATTCCCATTCATATTTACATTTTTTAGCACACCAGGGTGACTAGGAGCATGAAATTGTCCAGCCATGACTTCCTGTTCCACAGGAGTATAAACATGAGGAAACACAAAGGCCAAATTCCCTTAATCATCCATTACAATGAGAAAAACCAAAGAATATAGTTCTGATGTGCAGCAAAAGATTGTTGAGCTTCACAAAATAGAAAATGGCTATAAGAAAAAAGCTAAAGCATTGAAAATCCCCATTTCCACCATCAGTGCAATAATTAAGAAGTTCCAATCAACTAAAGATGTTACAAATCTGCTTGCGTGGTGAGGAGGAGAGTTTGAATGGACTCTCCAAGGATCACAGCTGGAGAATTGCAGAGATTAGTTGAGTCTTGAGTCTCAGAAAGCCTAAAAAAATGATCAAACAGCACCTACAAGTTGTTCGGGAGGGTTTCAAGAAAAATCCTCTGCTCTCATCCAGAAATAATCTCCAGCATATTCAGCTGGAGATTATTCAAACGGGACCGGCTTCTGTGGTCAGATGAAACTAAAAAAGAGCATTTTGGCAGCAAACCCACCAGATGGGTTTGGTGCACACATGGATAAAAAGTATCCCATGCCCACAGTTAAATATACTGCTGGATCTTTAATGTTGTGGGCCTATTTTTCTGCTGGAGGTCCTGGACATCTTGTTCAGATACATGGCATCATGGATTCTATCAAATACCAACAGATAAAAATCAAAACCTGACCGCTTCTGCTAGAAATCTTATAATGGGCCGTTATTGGATCTTCCATTGGGACAATGATCCAAAAACAAACATCAAAACCAACACAAAAATGTGTCACTAAGCACAAAATGAAGCTTCTGCCATGGCCGTCCCAGTCCCCTGACCTGAACCTTGAAGAAAATGAGTGAAGTGAACTGATGAGAAGCACCACCAACATGGAGCTGGGAATCTGAAGGATCTGGAGAGATTCTGCATGAAGGAATGGTCTTTGATATCTTGTCAGGTGTTCTCCAAACTCATCAGGCATTTTAGAAGAACACTCTTGGGAAAAGGACGTTGCAATAATTGGGTGCCTATAATTGTAGCCAACGTGAACTAGAGAAAAACATTTATTTCATAATGAGCTTTTCCCCCCATTTTCAATTGTTTTACTTCAATGATAGGTTAGAATTTTGTGATTTTTTTTTTTTTTTGAATGAAAGATCGAAAGGATAAACAATGCAGATTTATTTTCATAGCCGCCTTTGCTCATATTTACTAAGGGTGCCAATAATTGTGAAGGGCACTGTATATTTATCATTTGAAATACATAGCAAACACAAATATTAGGTAAAATTTAATATTTATATTTAAAAATATTAATATTTATATTTAAATAAATATATATATATATATATATATATATATATATAAATAGAATAAAATCATATATAACAATAAAAATAACTAGCGAAGTTAGCTAATTACCTTATAAGTACATAGATATCGCCTTCAGTTTGTACAGCCATTAGCACTCAGACAAGTGGATGCAGTGAGTCCTGTTTTCCTGTTTGATCATGTGACATTTGGCCTATTAGCTGGTTGAGATGTGTTTGATCGGGGTTTGGAGCTGAACTTTGCAGGAAGGTAGATCTCCAGAAACAGGATTGGGCACCCCTGTTTTAAACCTATATCCCTCTCGGAATGAGAGGTCAGGCCGGGAAAGAATTAACATCTTTATATTTCAATTTCTCATAAATCCTTCCCACCCATAAAATAAATTATTGATTTTAGTAAGGGAGAGGAAGGGGGAAGTGAATTAACTATCATTCCACTATTTGGTTGTGGCCTCATTGCATTTTAAATTAGATATGAGATCTAATGTTCAGTTCCACTGTATATCATTGTCTCCTGTGGGTACTATAGGGTTGCCATGGCAGCTCATTTCGTATTGTTCCTCTACGCCACAAGGCTTTAGTCTCACAGTTTGGCTGGACCCGCACACAATTACCACTGAACTCCAAAAGGCTATTACTGTAACTCACAATGCAATTTTCTGCTGCAGAAATTCCCAAACTCTCTCCCTGTTGGCTACTGCCAGAGCTCCGGGTCTGATTCCTCAACCAATTTACCGTATTAGAGCCCTCATTGTCTTGCAGACGGACAATCTATGCAGCAATCATTGCAGCAGTTTAGATGTGATTTACACAGGCTCTCCTAAAGTGATTCTTAGCTAGAGGCAGATTGTATTCGGTCAGGACGGGCCTGTTTACGGCCCCCTAAAACGCAGTGCACTCATTTCTGGCAAGAGGCCTGCAAGAAGATTTTGGTAATTAAGCGCCTAACAAGTTTGCTTAATGAACACCCCTGTGCGCTCTGAGCATAGAGTGCAATTTATAAAATGGGATCTCCTGAGGTGAGCTCATATATGTAGCTCATATATAGAGGGTATGCATTGATGTCACTTTCCCACCGGAACTGAGTGGCAAAACATTCTGCAACATGACTGGCTTTAGTTGGGGAATCTGCAAAAATGGGAGTAAAACAAACAATTATCTGCTTAAATTAAAGGCAGTTAGACTCGACAGTGTTCCTTACAACTCACCAAAGAACCATCCATCCATCCATCCATCATAGACTTGCATAGAACACTGCATTTAAGTCTATAGTGGGAAAGATAGTAATGCAGTCCTTTTAGCAAAGGTGGGCCTTTTATTTGCTGTTAAATTCAGTGTGAAGATTCTCCTTAACTTTGATGCCCATGCCTGATCCCATCAGTACTTTATTACTCTACACGAAAATAGCTGTGATTTTGAAGGCCTTATTTTTTTACTGCAAGACCGCAGCCTCCTCTGCCCCATGCCGTATTGATTTTCTGCTCTGGAAACCTGCTGTTTCCTCTCTCAGGTGCAGCTGTGATCCCAGGGCTATGATATCTACTGCTCAGTACACAGCAGTATGAAGTATGAAGGCCAGTCGGAACGTAAATATGTGAGTCTGAGACACTCAGGCAATATCGGCCCAGTGAACAGTGCCCTGAACTTGAATTTAAAAAAAACATTAAATCCTAGCTAAAGTCCTCAAATAGGCAAATGAGAGATTGTATCTGCCTATTGGCCAGCTCTGGAATGGCTTAGTTCAGTCAGAGAGATGCTTGACTAAATTTTTTTCACTTTCCGTGACTATTTGTATTGTCAGTGTTGCTAAGCGTCTTAGTAGAGAAAGTGTAACACTCGGATGTGAGCTGTGATTCTTTGTTCTTTTCTATTTAAAGTACAGTACACTTTTCATTTGATAGTGTAGGAGGGCTGAAATCAAGCGAATATTGCTTTGCTAGTAATGTTATACATTGCTTCACGTGCTGGCTTGCTGCTTATTATTTGATTTTGTGAATAGCAAAATAGCCATTGGTGAAACCTTGGAAATACTACAAAAAGTTGCTATATGATGTGACTTTAAGTAATATAGCTTTATATAACATTCATAGAGTTACTATTTTTTATATTCAGTTCAGCGTTTTTTCTTTTTACATGCTGGAGTGATTAACTGTAATCACAGTGGCAATACCGGGCTTTTATTTCATGGAGATAACAACTAATAATAATCTCCACCAAACAATATTACACAGACAGCTAATTAAAACATAAATTTCCTGTTTCAGCAGTGGGCGCAGTATGCAGTGACAGCAGAGTAAGAGTCGTTTTAAACAAGCCAGACTATAGACACTGAGATCAGTGTAAAATGTTCATAAAACCATTGAACTTAGAACTGAATTCAATAGTTCACACAAGAATGGTTTTATGAACAGTTTACACTGAAATTCTCCTCATGCTTTAATAAATGAGTCTTTTTGTTGATGCTGCTTGGTACTTGTTTCCTTTTTTAATTGAAAGTCTTTAGGTATTATTCACAATGTGTCAGGGTTATTAACTAAAACTAAAACCATTAAAAAAAAGTTGTTGCTTTATATAAATTAAATGTCAACTGAAATACAATAAAATATTTTATTTCAGCTAGTTGCCAAGACAACATTTCTCATTTTCATGTAGTTAATTAAAATGAATAAAAACTATATTCATTAAAAACTCAATTGTCTAGATTGGTAATATGTTTAATCTGCCCTATATTAAACCATTCCTTTTTGTTTTCAATAATAAAAACAAACAAACAAACACAAAAAAAAACAGCACATGAATGGGTGTAAGCACACAATTTTCGCTGGTGGAAAACAACTGTAGTGTGATGAGGAGTGAATGCAGCAAAAACTTGAAATCATCTTGTATTGCTTCTGCATCACATTGTGAAGACTGCATTTATGACAAAGAACTGCACAGATGCAGATATATCGATATCATAACAATCTATCAATAAATGCACACACCATGTCCTCTGCTTCTGACACTGGCGCTGTGCCGCTGTGGTTTTAAGAACATGCTAAAGAACGCAGACTAAAAGACGGGGAGGAGCCGAAGCCTGCTGTCATTTTTATGAGTTTTAAAGGGGACTGAGGCCAAAATGATTTTGTGTACAGATTATGGAGTTAATGACAATTTTTTTAGGGGGATGGGTAGACATTTAGGGGGGCTGAGGCCCACCTAAAAAGGGCCTAATGACACCAATGAGTATTGTAGATTTTAGGAATATTTAGAATTTTTTGTAATAGTTTTAGTTAACAGTAATAACCCTGTTTCGTATGCAAAAAAAAAAAAAAAAAAAATTAAAAAAGGTGAGTCTATTGCACCGGTCTCACTCTGCTCTCTTCTGTTCCTGTGCGCTTTCAGGTAGAACCAGTCTGCATGGCAAAGCATCTCTGCAGATTGACCAGGTGCGCTCAGAAGACCAGGGCTGGTATGAATGCAGGGTCCTCATGCTGGAACAACAATATGACACCTTCCACAACGGCAGCTGGGTTCACCTCACAGTCAATGGTGAGACACTCGCTACTCTCATCCATCCATCCATCCATCCATCCATCCATCCATCCATCCATCCCACATTTATTTGTATAGTGCTTTTCACAATACTGTTTCAAAGCAGCTTTACATAAAATGCATGTTTATACATTACAATTTAAAGTAATCTTTTGTCAGAGGTGACTGTGCCAAAGTAATGTCCATATGTCAAAAATGTACAGTTCTAAGAAAATACAAATCAGGTTGTTAGCTAACATCATGTATTAATTTAGCCAGAAACAGTGAGCAATTAAAGCAATTCTTACAAGTTGCTATTGAAATGATTATAATATATAAAAAATTTGGCAGTTGTATAAGTTGATTCAGAGTTGGTGTCATCTACAGTCCTCGCAGAGGTTGCCGTCATCTTTTCACAAATGTTAAGGTCATCTGAAATCTTAATTTCAGGCGTTCAGCTGGTGTACTCTTTAGTAGGCAATGTTTCTGAGGTGGAAGAAGGCTGTTTTTGTAACATATGAAATATGATTTTCTAAAGACAATTTGCTGTCTAATATAACACCCAGGTCTTTAACTGTAAAGGGTGAAGTAACAGTACATCCTTCTAGATGCAAATTATATTCTAAGAGATTCTGTGTGCACGCTTTTGGTCCAATAAGTAATACCTCAGTCTTATCTGAATTTAATAGAATAAAATTACTGGTCATCCAAAACTGGTCATCTTTAACACACTCTGTCAACTTGGAAAATTTAGAGATTTCATCTGGTCATGTTGAAATATATAACTGAGTGTCATCAGCATAACAGTGTATTATTACCAAGGGGCAATATTTCCAAGGGGCAGCATGTATATTGAAAATAGCAGAGGGCCTAAAACAGACCCTTGCGGCACTCCATAATTCACTGACGTTAACTTGGATAATTCCCCGTCTAAATAAACAAAATGGTAATGTCAGACAGGTATGATTTAAACCAACTTAATGCCTGTCCCTGAATACCAGTGTAATTTTGTAACCGAGCTGAGAGTATGGCTTGATCTATAAGTGTCGAATCCAGCACTAAGATCAAGTAAAACTAGTATAGAGATGCAGCCTTGGTCAGAAGCTATAAGCAAGTCATTTGTAATTTTAACAAGCGCAGTTTCTGTGCTGTGATGGGGTCTGAATTCTGACTGAAATTTTTCATAAATATAATTTTTTTTGTAAGAAGGAGCACAATTGAGCAGACACAACTTTTTCTAGTATTTTAGACATAGAGGCTCTTCTGCTACAGGTAACAACTCTTTCAGTAATTAAGTGGGTGTTGGATCTAATAAACATGTTGTTGGTTTAGATGCAATGAGAAGTTTATTTAGCTCTTCCTGTCCTATAGTTGTAAAGCACTGTTGTTCTTGAGGTGTGATAATTAAGGCTGAATCATAAAATGCTGTCAAAGATTGTACGTTTACAATTGTATGTTTGATGCTTTCGATTTTCTCAGTAGAGAAATTCATGAAGTCATTACTACTAAAGTGTGATGGAATATTCAGTTCAGTTGATGTCTGTTTATTTGTTCTAGCACTGTACTAAATAAAAGTAACGTTTTGCTTATTTTCTATGAGTTTGCGGAGATGCTCAGCCCTGGCGGCTTTTAGAGCCTTTTTATAGCGGGACATACTGTCTTTCCACACGATTCTAAAGACCTCTAAATTTGTTTGTTTCCATTTGCACTCTAGGTTACGAGTTTCACTCTTAAGAGCATGAGTAATATTGTTGTGCCTTGGTGCAGTAGTTTTCTCTCTAACCTTTTTTAATCTGATGGGTGCAACAGTTTCTAATGTACTAGAGAAGATAGTGCCCATTCTGTTAGTCATTTCATCAAGTTCATTTGTGTGTTTGGGTACACTGAGCAGCTGAGACAGATCAGGCAGGTTATTTGTGAATCTATCTTTAGTTATGGTTGGGATAATTGTTCTGCCTTGTTGATAATGTGGAGTGATATGGCAAATGTAAGCAGTACACGCATTACAAGTTAGTGATCACTTTGCTGTAGAATACCTATATCAGTAAGATCGGTAACATGCGATATAACTATTCTGTATCTATCTATCTATCTATCTATCTATCTATGGACTTCATCTTATTTAGTAGTTTGTTCTTCTGTGTACTCAGTTTCTCCATACACAGACTCTACATACACTGCAGGACGGAGCCGACATACATTTTTTCTTGTTTCTCTCTCTCTCTCTCTCTCCCTCGGTGTGCTCTCTTCCCCTCCCCCTCGCATTTAATGGATGTCTGCTTTTGGGGGTGGAGTAGGACTAATCGTGGCTTGATTTCATATTCATTTCTAATATCAGCAGTAAATCAGAGCTGTGAGGAGTGGAGGAGGATGTGACTGTCTCTTACCACTCATGACTGCCTGCTGCTGTGAGTAATACGTGTGGTAGACCCAACAGAAAACAGCCTTTATGCTCAAGCTGCAGAAATGAGCAATGTACTCCCTTGTGATTTTGGTCTAGGTCTCTTGCCATTGTTTCCATCAGAAAACATTATTGCCATCCTCCTTGTTAGAGACGATTTTGTTCTTGTCGTACATTGGAAAATAAGGGGTCATGATTGGTTTTTGGTTAGTATGTTACTGTGTCTGTCAAAGTATTATAGACTCCATGAAATCAAAATTAGACTTTTGTCCCATTCAATCCATGTCTGTAATCTCTAAGTCCATCCATATGCTTGTTTACTCCTACATAATGGTCTTCTTATCCAGGAAAGAGGATCAGAAATATTGATGACTCATCATGCACTACACAGATTTTTGTCCAATCAAATCCCCTTCAGAATATAAATGTCCTGCATCCAATCCCACCTGCAACAGACTAGCAAAGTAGCAAATTGTAGTTCATGACTGTTACGTATCGAAAACCTTTGGCAATTTACAAGTAAAAGGAACTATCAATCGATATGTCCCTCCAGAACTTCCCATTTCATTAGGAGCACAGGAAAAAACTGTGCTAGTCGAGCGATTTCATAAGGGTGTTTAAAATAATAAAGGGAAGCTTACACTCAATATTATGAGCCTTTGGGTATGAGCTAGCATTAAAAAGAAACCCATCGGGCCTGCTCTAAAATCTGCATTACCCTTGTGTCTAATAAACAGAGTAATATTTCACCAGGCACCACCATAATTTCCATTACACTAATGGAGATGTCTTCCATGGTGCCAAACTACAGAGTCAAATTTGGGGTAGCTCAAGCCTTTGGTCATGTCATGTTCCTCTCTCTCATTCTGTTTGAACATCGCATTTTGCCTGATTTATTATTTATGGGCATGGTTCAGCACCGCTGGAAATATATTATCTCCTCCACGGTGAGTGTTTGCATTTTATTAGATGATGAATTTAATACGATCCATTAAGACAATATGTAAACTATCATGATTCACAGCTCAGTAATCATTGCCTGGGGGTCAATATCCAAAAGGCCCTCGGTCGCATATTAATAGTATCACAACGCCGCTGTAGGCTTAAATCAAGTGCTGACATGGCAGATTAATTCCAATACTGGAGTCTTTTGTATTCGGCTGCACTGCATACTGATTCTCACTGTACATAATTTTACATGTATGAGCTGCAGTGGCAGAGGAATTCAAAATAATTATGGGTGTCATTAAGGAACCACTGTCTCTTCTCATGTTGGTGAGAAATCGTTAGTGTTTGTCGTATTGATAAGTTGGTGATAAGCAACTTTGTTAGCCCTTTATAGTGTATTTATTGAATTACACGCCCAAATGAGATATGTGTGGATTCAGTGGACAGCAGCAGAGAGGAAGTGATGAAAGTGTGCAGTCAAATGATGTGGCTGTCTGATTGGAATTGCACAGGACGGATTGAGTGTTTAACTCGTATTGGTACATTAGGAAGAAAGGCACAATGGGAAGAAAGGCAAAGGCTGAAAAACTACTCAAGCAAGAGAAAAAAGTTATTTTAGTTACTTGAAAGTTTGTTTAATGCAGGGGTTTTCAAACATTTTGATGCTACTGACCAGCAAATAGGGTATTTTTTTTATATTTCCATGTATAAAGTCTCATTTATATGGGGAAAATAGAAATTATAAGTGGCAAATATTATCTAAAATATTTACTTTCTATTATCTTTTTTTCTACCCACTATTAGATGTATAATGCTGTCAATAAAAAAAAAATTAAATAATAATAATAATAATAATAATAATAATAATAATAATTGCAAATGATCTCATGATTTCCTAGCAGAATGCAAAAATGTAGTAATGTCAAATTTGGTGCATTTTAACTTGCGTTAGAGTTTCGCACGTTTTGTTTAGTTAAGTTTTGTTTTTGATATGTTTTGTTTAGTTTTGTTTTGCTTTATTTGTTTTTATTTGCTAAACATTTCCACAGACCCTGCAGCACTCTTTTGCATCCCTAACATGTTTTTACTTTGCAAGGAATATTTATAACCAAACAAATGTATGTGGGTTATTGACGAATATGATTTTTAAAAGTGTAAAAAAGCATAATCGAGATAAAATTCATTTTGAGTTTTATTAAGTGTTATCAATGAGATTATGTGGTTTTTATAATTTATTACCACTGCTTTTGTCATTTTTTACAAGATGGACAAAATTTGTCACCAAAAAAGTCATTCGGTTGTACCAAAATTTTGGTTTTACCGAATGACATTTTTGGTTATACTGAATGACGATATTTTCAAACAACACTAACAGGCTGATATCTAGCTAGCTAGCTAGTTAGCTTGCTAGTTAGCTAAAAAAAGGACAATCAAACATTTTATATTTAGTACAAGTTTTTAAAATATTATAACATTTTCCATGTTTTATAGCGGTTGTACCGAATGACCTGATGTTTCAGGACATGCGTATGAGCAAGTGGAACATGAATTTTTCAAATAGTTAAGAGAGAGTTAGTTACTTTGCTTCACGACCAGGTGGTCCTTTGCAGGTGTCTGAATGATGTCACATCGTGTCACATGATATTGACCGCATGACTTGATCCAAAACTGTCCCTTTATATTGGTTACTCCGAATGACATCAATGAAATTAATTTTTCCGGACATACTTTCTCATAACAAAGCAACGACTCCTACACATCATTTTAATACCATTTTGCACTATGTTGATATATGATGTTATAAAATCATGCTAGAATAAATAATAATATATACATTTATTACATTTTAAGATGTTTTAATCACAAATGAAATGGCTGTATTGGCCTTTGGACAGTTCAACCGAATGACCTTTTGACACTTCAAAATCTTTAAAATACCTTTTATATGTAGGAAAATACAATTTAAACCTTTTGGATTCAATAAAAGAGATCTAGTTGTACTACCTTACGTACTCTGGATGTCATATCTTTGTTTTTTATTATTATTAAGGCCTTTGGACAAAAAAATGACCTGTCACGTCATTGACCCATGTACAATGAAAAATAATAATAAGTTAGGAATAGATTACTGCTAGCTTTTTTCACTATAGTATGAGTACTACGAGTACTCTGGCTATGAGTACATGTTTGCTGCAGTGATATAGTTTGCTTATTTGTATCTCTGTTGATTATTCATTGTGAAATGAAGCAGCACCTGATATTTATTTGTCAGACATTGAGGTGTCATCCACAGGAACAGTATAATTAGCGCTGTCAGCTCTCTGTAAGCGCAGCCTATTTGTATATTTAACATATGCTTGTGAGGTGAGACTCATGCATATTCCAAACCTCAAACAATGACACCAGCAAGGGTAACCGTCTGCTGCACCTCGCGTCCATGTTAAAAGTCCACAGCCGTTCGCTTGCAGAAATCACAGAGACTTATTTGGAAAGTGCACAGTAGCCGTTTCTCCATTTCAGAGTTGCGGTGGGAGAGCGAGCGAGCGAGCGAGAGGCGCAAGTGAAGGGTGTATTATTGCATGCGGGGTGCGTGTTTGTGTATGTGTGTGTTTTTGGCCCAGGGTGAATGAGTTCAGTGTCTGCCTCATCTTTTTTCAGCCGGAGAAATGTCACCTGTGCAGCTGTGGCGGGCGGCGCTAGTGGGAACATCTGTGAGGGTTTATTTCACGGCTTCCTATTTCCTCTCTACTGCCGCAGCGGCCATTCATGCCCTCCCTCGTTTGCATTCATGGTCAGTTCGCCGGATCACTCAGTCACGTCCCCTCACACGCACACACACTCCTGGCCCTTAGGTGCTTTCCGGAATGTCGATATCAGTGATTGCGGCGTGTAGATGGTGTGTGGTTTTTATATGTCGTCAGGGCATTTTACAATAAGGCGCGCATAATAGCCTTTTGGCTAAATGGCTCATGGTTGGATTTGCAAGCAGTGCAGCTTTGAATCTAAAGGACATAATGCCTGCTTGAAATTCACTACATTTGCTTTGATTGTGGATGTGTGATTGACCTGCAGCCATGGCAGAGTCTTTGACTGAAATGAAAAATATAGAGGCAGATATTGCTCCTCCCAGTAGATTTTGGCCTGAGGTTCTTATGAGATGTAACCATTTTATGACTTTTAATAAGCATGCTTTGTCATGCTTTTAAAGATGACCCTCTCAGGAGTAGTCCACTAGCTGACTTGGTCAGTTTGAAATGAAATGCTTTATGTGCATTTATTATGTGGGTACTTCAAAGTTTTTCAGTGGGGCGTAAAAAGTAAATAACTCTAATATCAGTTTAGTAATCACAAACCTTTTGCTTGTCTTTTCCACCAAAATGGTGCTGGCCTGAATTTTTGCAGACTGAATGATAACGATAGCTTGTTAAAACTTTATTGTTTTTGAAAAGGACAGCATAATATGGCCAATAGAGGTTGACCGATATTGGTTTTTACAGATAGCGATAACTAGGTTGGACCGTGCACTGGCCGATAACCGATTAATCAACTGATAGTTTTTAAAATGGATACTGAATGGAAACATGGTACTGAACAATGAAAATGTACTATACTTTTTAAATATATTTATATGTATGTATATGAGAAATATCACACCCGTAGCTATGTGATATGGTTGTATATCAGCATGGCTGTGATGTGGCTGTAGGTATATACAACCATATTGCATGGCTATGAGTGATATTGCGTTTATACTACAGTTCGACGGCACAAGTATGTAAGTAAATAAGAAATAACAACGGAGTATCTTTAAAACCCTCTTTTGTGCAGAACTACTTCCTTCCGCCATGGATTCAAATCTCAAGTTGACAGTTTGACCAAGGCTCCGTTACTAAAGGCCAAAAATTGCCCGTTTTATGTAGCTAATGAATTATATCTCATGTTTAACCACTGTAAGAGCCAGCGGCAAATCCCCGAAGCTGACTGGAGCTCGCATCTTTTTTGAAAACGTCTAAACAAATTGTAAAATATGAGTCACATATTTCAGGTCTAAACAACTATACAGTCTCGCCTAAAAAAAACTCCTAAAACTACAGTTCATCGTAGAACAAGTGTAGTAAATGTAAAAAATACGGTGGATTTGTTTGGCTGTCATGACAGTCGCTTCAAGCGGAGTGATACAAACGGTGAAAAGGTAAGAGTGCTGTTATCAATAGACTATCGCACAGCTCTCAGCCAATCAGATTCGAGAACCAAAAAGAACTGTTGTATAAATATATATATATATATATATATATATATATAATACCTTGATCATTCATGTTAGTTCATAGTGCATTAACTAATGTTAAGAGATACAACTTTAAAATGTAGAAATGTTTTTGTAAATGTTGAAATTAACAAAGAACAATACTTTTATTAACCTTAGTTAATGTTACAAATGGACTCTTATTGTAAAGTGTTACCATTTCGTATAAATCCAAACAGTCATGCTTAAAGATGGCCATATTTAAATATCTACACAAAGGCCATTGAAATTAGACACATATCTATATTGTATCTATACTCTCACACTTTATTTGCTCAATGAATATCTAATGAAAATAACAAAATATGTATTACAGTGATGATAAAAAGAATTAAAATCGGATGCGTTTCTTAATTGTTTATATATTTATGTTTTTGTCAGCTGCATGAGCATATCAATTTTCTTTCTCACATCAGTAGCTTTAAATATGCAACTTCGCTGCATAATAAATGCATAAAAGCGACCAGCTGGATATAAACTAATGCAAATAGATGGTAAGAATTGTAACATTCATCATTTGGGTCAGACTTGCGTGTGTTTTTGTCACATTGTTTTAACCGCTAGATGTACTAATCGTGTCCTTTCAGCCTCAAAGGCAAACATACTTCTGTTCTCCACTAATGCAGCATCTAGTCAACAAATTAATTACTTTATAATGATATGAAAACTTGTTCTGTAGTGTACTGTATACATACAGTTTCGTTGTCTATGTTTTAAATCCGTATCTGAAATATCCTGCTCTGTAAAGCGTGCAGCCTTGTGTGTCAAAACAAACTCCACGAGCCTTCAGTGAAAGTTTTTATTTCGCCTTTAGAGGCCGCTCTCGTAATGACAGCGCACCCTTCTCAGCCGCTTCAGCAATGGGCGCAACCCAGAAAAACAATATCGGTATGGACTTTTGCGATAACCCATTGTTCCAGCAGTAGGTTAACGTTGCCGATTAATTGGTTTAATTGGTCGACCTCTAATGACCAATACTCATCACCATTCAATGTGCAGTAACTAGTTGCATCACAGATATGAACACTTGCTCACACTCATTCACCGCATAAGCTTATCTTAAAAGTTTTGTAAGAAACACTGGTATTCATTGGTATTCAGACTGCCCATCTTGTCCAAAAGCGTCTTTGTTGGAGCAGGTGCTGTCTGGCCTCACAAGGGCAGAAAAGCCTGACAGCACTGGTTTCCTGTAGCCGGCGATATTAGCATCCACTTGTGTATGGATCCTGTGTGGACAGTGGCTGCTCTTCCTGCCAGGACGGGTGAGAGGGTGGCCGGCTGCCCGCGTGTACCCAGCAGGTGTCAGCCGGGCAGATGTACCCGCTTAAAGAACAGTAGTGGCTTTGTGGAGACGCTCAGGTCATCACACAGCCTCTCTTCATCAGTGCGGCCGTCACACTTGTCTCTCTCAGAGCATCCTGCCCAACCCCATAGCGGGCACAGATCATTAGCTTCTGATACTAAGTGCCAGTCTAAACCACAATGGTGAAGCCTAGCGGATAAAGATCTGAGCTGGTAACCTAAAGGTTGCAGGATTGAATCCATAGTGGATCAGATATCATCACTGTCCCCTTAAGCAAGGAATAAATCACCCAAAAGATGAAAGTTCTGTCATCATTTACTCCTTCTCATGTTGTTTTAACCTGGATGACTTGGATCACAAAAGACTGTATCAGTTTTTTAGTCCATACAGTGGATGTCAAGGGGAGAACTTTGGAATGAACACAGCAAAAAATCATATTCTTAATTAGCGATTTGGTAAACATGATCAGTTTTCTTCTTTGGATAACCTCACTGCTGGATATCTACATCAATGTCCATGGTTTTCTTGCTGCATTTCAGAGTTTGACAGGTTCATTGAAGATTTTTGGCAGGGTTCTTTTACAAAAGCAAATTAGTATAGCTCAGTATATGAAATCTGTCTTCTCGAATAATTTTATTTAGGTATTATTAATTAGACCTCAATCAGCATTTGAAAGCTAAGCTTGTTTGTTTGCCAGAAGTTAAAGTCTGGAGTGAGAGAAAGAGAAAATTTGAGGTGTTGGGTGTCTAGTCAGTGAGCTCTGTCCAGACCATCTGTTCGTGTGGAAAGACCTTCAGACGAGTGCCTTCAGAAATATGTCTTCATTCGCAGTGTGAGCCCAAGATTTCCCAAAAACACATGGTGAGACAAGTCCAGAAAGTAGGGCAGGTGTGTGATAGAGTTTGTTTGTCCCTTAAAGTACCTTCAAGTGTTTATCAAAGAGTATTCCTAAGAGAGAAACAGAGATGGAAATGGTAACAAGGAAGAAAGAATCTTTTGGTCAATATCAGGGATGTTAAAAAAAAGACATAGTGTCAGAATTGACTTGGTGGATTGCCTAAACGACTAGTTAACACATTTTTTAGGATGCATTCACATCAGACAAGTTTAAAAACATGTAGAGTGTGTTGGAATGGAACAGAATGCTATTTACAACTCAAAAACATTTTGAGATACAGTCAAAGACTATAGCTGAAATTAAAACGCAATGTTTCTGAGAAGTTTTACTGTGAAAACTGCTTGATATGCTGTCAGCACATTAATTAGCACTGCTTCTAAAAATATCAAAACTAAAAAGAGATGCAAGAAAAAAAATCTAGAAAAACTAGTCAATGTCAATAATGGGCTAGTATGGTGCTGGAGTAGTCAACCATTGTGATACATCCCTAGGGAATACATATATATTTTTAGAGATTTGATGAGCAAGATGTTTTGGGCTATAAATTCTTCTCCCTTGTGTTTAGCCTGCAACAGATTGTAGAGTGGATGAAAAAGCTCATGGTAGGCACAGATGGACAGATGTTCAGAGGCATTAATTGCTTGCTTTGTTTATTTTTCACCAGGTGTTTGCGCTGTTGAAAGCAAAACTGCTATAGGCTAACAGTGACCCACATGCAGAGGAAGTTGGGATTTCACTGCTGAAAGTGCACATACATATTCCTAGAGATTGTTTATACCTGTATTACCACTTGATAGATAGGTGTAATTATGTGTTATGATTGGTGGCAAAACAACGATACAATTCCTTAGACTTTTACTGAAAAAGGGCCCTGAATCACATAATAGAGACTTGGGGTTGGGTGAATAAACAACCACCTAGCAATCACTTAAGGCCCTTTCACACGGGACGCGGCAAGCGGTAAAATCGGCGCGCAGCTGCTGCTTTCTCTTGTAGTGAAAGCGTTTTGTGCAGTCAAGGCGGTGCTTGTGTCGTGGTCTTGGGGCAGACATTGCCATAGCTACAATCAACAAGGTCACATTTGTATTTACTAAAAACTAAATAAATGAAACATAACAGAAATTTTGTGTTATTTGTTAATTATCATTTCATGGGAATATGACTAGCTTAGTTTTCATGTCAGGCACAGTTAACTACAGTATGACATTTTGCACGTTTTTGTATTTTTACCTGCCAAACCAACTCAAGCTCTGGATTTTTTTTTTATTTATATGAATTTTTATTAAAAAAGTTTGGAAGAAAAACGTTCAAATGATCTACTCAATCAGAACAAGAGGAGGCCGATATATACGTATAGACTCACCATGTTCCTCAACAGTTTTCAGCATCACTCAACCACCCCGACTCCTCACTCTTGGCTGGTTCCTACAACAGCCAGGGATACGGGGGGCGTACTCTGGGTTCTGGCCAAAATACCGAGCTTGGAGCCCTCTCCTCAGATAGCACGCCAAATATGCCTACTTTCAGAAATCAGATTATTTGTAAGTATGAACTCGTGAAATCTCTGTATGAGATTTTTGATGGGTCATACAACTCTGGGAATCCCGTTACATTTAAAACAAACTTCTCCATCATGTTTTCAACTAGGGCTGCACGATATATCGTGATTTATCGCAAGTTTTATCTCAAGCGATTTGGCAAAGGTTGCGATTATTTTATGCACATCTTGTCAGAGCTGTACGGCTCTGTGATCAGTAGTAAATGCTTCTCCATCTGAAAGCCAGAGGGCGCTCTTGCACAGAAACTCCAAATATGCCCTGCCACAGAAGTAGATAACACGCGTCATTCCAGAAAATCCCTATCATACTATTGCTGTGGCTGAATAAACAGAAGATTGAAGAGCTTTGATTGATTAAACATGACTAATAAACACACGACTGCCTTATTCTGTGTAAGAAGCCATATCATCTCACAGAAGGACGCTCAACTGTCGTTATGAAGGGAGTTTGGAGTAAAAACATGTTATTAATAAATGCTTCTCATGTCTGGAAAGATGTTTGACGTGTGTTGCTTTTTCAAATGTACATTATAAGCGACTCAAACTCGCAGTGCTTTCAGGTGGATTAGCATTTGGAGCCATACTTCATTGACAAGCTGCGTATAAAAAAATAATCGCAGCCTTTGCGATTTCATAATTGCACTAAGAATCGCGTTTAAACGTGATTTCAATGTTATTTTTCATATCATGCTATAAATTGTGCAGCCCTATTTTCAACACTCCAATATGAGCTCAGTGAGATGTTGTGTGATTGGATGTTAATAATATGCTCCATAATTAGTTAAACCCCCCGCTCACAAAAAGATAGATGCTGCGTCCGAAATCGAATACTTCCCTATAGCACGTGAAAAACAGTATGCCAACACAGAAGTATGTCCAAATACATAGTATTTGAAAAACAGTAGGCAAAAAGTACCCGGATGACCTACTACTTCCGGCGAGATTCTGAAGTGCGCATTCGATGGACACTTTACTATCCCATGAGGCCACGAGAAAGGATTTTTGAATGAAGGTGAAGCGACGCAACTGACGCTGGTAGGTCACGTGATAATGAAAACATGGTGGATGTAGTACGTCTGGAATACATACTACACAAATTCATATTATATAGGACATACTTTTTCAACGGTCGCGAAGTAAGTTCAAATTTAAATCTAGTACCTACTCAGACAGTATGCGATTTTGGACACACCAAAAATCTTTTTATCTTCGGTAGCGCCTGCCACGAACAGCCGTGATGGTGGAAGCGGCAGGATTTTGGGTGCCGCTCTGTGACGTCACTGAAACTGCCTGCGTTTTGCCGCTTTTCGCATGTTTCTCATTGAAAATGAACTAGACACTCACAACTGCCGCGTCCCATGTTAAAGGGCCTTTAGAACACCTTAGCAACTCCACACCAGTGCCCTAGCAACCACCATCAACACAGCTGAATAGCTACGCACTGTCTATAATTAAGAACACCTTAGCAGATGCATAGCAACCTGAGTATTGTAACTGTATGTTCTCTGTGGCTGCAGAACTCAACAGAGAGCCTTACACATTCACTATGGGGTCCTGAGCATATGAGAGTATTAAAGGATTAGTCCACTTTCAAATAAAAATTTCCTGATAATTTACTCACCCCCATGTCATCCAAAATGTCCATGTCCTTCTTTCTTCAGTCGAAAAGAAATTAAGGTTTTTGATGAAAACATTCCAGGATTATTCTCCTTATAGTGGACTTCAATGGACTCCAAACGGTTGAAGGTCAAAATTAGTTTCAGTGCAGCTTCAAAGGGCTTTAAACGATACCAGACGAGGAATAAGGGTCTTATCTAGCGAAACGATTGGTCATTTTCTTAAAAAAAATACAAATGTATATGCTTTATAAACACAAATGATCGCCTTTCACCATTCCGCCTTCCGTATTCTTCAAAAAGCTTCCGCTGCATGTCCTTCGCCTTCCCTATTCAGATATTTCAACTTACTGAATGAACGCGGCGCCAGTTCCGTTTTTTCGGTAAGTTGAATAGGGAAGGCGTAGGACATACAGCGTAAGCTTTTTGAAGAATACAGAAGGCGAAATGGCGAAGCACTTGCAAGGCGATCATTTGTACCTATAAAGCATATACATTTGTATTTTTTTTAAGAAATGACTGATCGTTTCGCTAGATAAGACCCTTATTCCTCGTCTGGTATCGTTTAAAGCCCTTTGAAGCTGCACTAAAACTAATTTTGACCTTCAACGGTTTGGAGGCCATTGATGTCCACTATAAGGAGAATAATCCTGGAATGTTTTCATCAAAAACCTTAATTTCTTTTCGACTGAAGAAAGAAGGACATGGACATCTTGGATGACATGGGGGTGAGTAAATTATCAGGAAAATTTTATTTGAAAGTGGACTAATCCTTTAAATATAAAAATAATCTGCACTCAACTTGTCCTTTCTTTGTTTCTCTCCCAGCGCCCCCTACGTTCACGGACACGCCACCGCAGTACGTGGAGGCGAGGGAGGGTGGCAGCATTACTCTGACCTGCACTGCCTCTGGAAACCCTAAGCCGGTGGTCACCTGGCTGAGAGAGGGGGATCAGCTGACCAGCAACAGAAAATACACGGTAACTGTGTTTTGTTTGAATTTTCTTTTCTCTTAATCAGTGTTTTTGGCTTGTTTTCTAAAAATCTGAGTATCCCTAAAACTAGATTGGCATTCACACTAGGGCTGGGCTATAAACAACATCATATCGAGATCGCAATATAATTTACGTCAATAACGATGATAAGCTATTGACATTTTTCCTTGATATGGATTAATCTTATAGCCTATCACACGGCAGAAATAAACGTGACAACAGCCAGTCAGAGCATGTCGCTAATAAGTGATTTCTGCATGTATCTGTGTGAATGAATGCCACGGTTTCGTCTGATACACAAACTTACACACGTGACGCTCACTGTGTTTTCAGTGTCTGCCATCTCAATATATGAGGAAATTAACACATAAACGTCATCTCCATAGCGGATTTGAGAGTCACTTCACAAGCTTTTCACCGTTTCATTTGAGAAAACTACCGTCAAATACACACTGAAACTAAAACCATCAAAATAAAAGTTTGGTTTAACTTAAAGAAATTATGACAGAAATATATCACTAATGTATACTACTTCTCAAAGTAATAATAATAAAAATAATGTTATTATTTCTAAGGAATATCATACAAACAATATATTTTTTCATTCATGTTTTAAATTTATATAGTTCTGTTGTGTATTTACATTTGCACAAAAGCTTTATTAAATTGTTAAAGTTTATATAAATTTGTATTAAATCATAAAACAGAATCCCCCAAAGAATTGAATTATATTATATTATATTATATTATATTATATTATATTATATTATATTAATTTTACTGGATGATAAAACAAAACTAATTGTATGTGAACAGTTTTAGATGATGTAGCATTTCATTTTGGTTAGCTGCTGTCTTGATTAAGTAGAAAATTGACAATGTACTTTTGTCTCCAAATATAGCCAGTATGAATTTAGTCTAGCCATGAATTTGATCTGCAGTGAATTGTACTGTCTCATTTTTTTTTGGAAATGGAAGCGTGAATCATCACAAGCTATTTGTAAGAAAAGGCTCTGTCAGTCGGGGCCCACGTCGAGGGTCTGACAGCTGAAGAGCACACGCCTGCAGTGGGAATGGAGAAAAACTGACAAGCGTGTTTCCAACTTACACTGCATGCAGGCTGCGAGGGAGGAGGCGGCGCAGGATTTGACAGAACAGGCAGTCAGTCTGGCTCCAGTAGGCATTGCCTCTCAGCACATCAGAGGAGATATCCCTGAGGAAACAGACAAATAAAAGACAAGAGAGACAGTGTAGCCGCTTCTGTCTTACATCTGAATGTTCACTTTCATCTGTTTCAGACTATAGCCACCTGCACCGCCTTTGTTAGCCGCATTCGTCTTGTTCTGCATTTCCCAGCGCGATTTTGGTCACAGCTAGCATTTACACGAAACGTGTTTGAATGCCATTTGCCGTATTCTGCCTGCCACTCTTACTCACTGCCGACTGATGAACAGGAAGTGATGGCTGGCTGCTGTTTTTCTTTTGTGACCGCTCTTAGCAAGGTTAGTCTCCAACCCCGTGGCTTTGCTCCACGGCATTGGAGCGTATTCACAAAAGGTCACGTTTATGATGTCTTATAAGCTGTTTGGCGGGTGAGGTGTGAGCTCTCACATTTGGACATTTTAGCATGTCTTTGCATTATATAACAAAATATCAAACACTGCGGTATTTATTATATCTGTAAACTTTAAGTAAAGCATTCAAAATATTATATCTATTTATTAATTAGTTAAATTGAATTATTAACTAAATTATTATTACATTACTTTTAAAGACTTTATCATGTCTTTAGCAGTATGAATTATGTAAAATATTGTTTTATATTACATGCATTAGAGATATATATATATATATACACAGTGTGTATGTATGTGTGTGTGTATATATATATATATATATATTGCATGTAATACATGCATTATATTTACAGTGTGTATGTGTGTGTGTATGTGTATATATATATATATATATATATATATATATATATATATATATATATATATATATATATATATATATACAGTATGTGTCATTGACTAATAAGGTTTTTAAAAGTGTGAAAAAAAACCTAATGGTGATATAATTAATTTTGAAGTTTTATTAAGTGTTAACAATAAGATTATGTGGTTTTTATAATCAATTAACACTGCTTTTGTCATTTTTTACAAGATGGACAAAATTTGTCACCAAAAAAGTCATTTGGTTTAACCAAAATTTTGGTTTTACCGAATTTGACTTTTGGTTATACCGAATGACGATATTTTCAAACAATGCTAACAGGCTGATAGCTAACTAGTTAGCTAGCTAACAAAACGACAATCAAAAATGTTATAATTAGTATAAGTTTTTAAAATATTACAACATTTTCCATGTTTTACAGCGTTGCTCATACGCATGTTTCGGGACATGCGTATGAGCAAGTGAAAACATGAATTTTTCAAATAGTTAAAAGAGAGTTAGTTACTTTGCTTCACGACCATGTGGTCCTTTGCAGGTGTCTGAATTATGTCACATCCTGTCACATGATATTGATCGCATGACTTGATCCAAAACGGTCCCTTTATATTGGTTACTCCGAATGACATCAATAAAATTCATTTTTCCGGACATTCTTTCTCGTAACATAATTTTAATACAATTTTGCACTATGTTGATATATGATGTTATAGAATCATGCCTGAATAAATAATAATATATACATTTATTACATTTTAAGATGTTTTAATCACAAATGAAATGGCTGTATTGGCCTTTGGACAGTTACACCGAATGACCTTTTGACACTTCAAAATCTTTAAAATACCTTTATATGTAGCAAACAATAATTAAAACTTTTTGGATTCAATAAAAGAGATCTAGTTGTACTACCTTACATACTCTGGATGTCATATCTGTGTTTTTTATTTTTATTAAGGCCTTTGGATAATATTTAAAATAAAATAATAAAATAAAATAATATTTTAAATAATTCATACTGCTGAAGACATGATAAAGTATATATATAATCCATGTTATTTTAACAAGCTAACTTTTCAAACAAATTCTGATTTAACATAACATTTTGTTACATATAATAATTTATTATTTATGATTATTTTAATTAAAATGTTATTAAAATTATTATTAATTAGCATGTCTTTCCAATATAAAACAAAATATCAAATCGAGAGGCTTTTATTATAGCAGCAAACCATTCACACAAAACATAAAAAATGATTAATTGATTACTGTTTATTAATATTAAACTAATTGTGATTTAAATTATTAGTTATGTATTTTGCATTATATAACATATATACATATAAATAGCATAATAAAATTACATGTAATGAATTATTATTACAATTATTGTTTTAATACAAATTATTATGAATTAGAATGTCTTTGCATTATAAAACAAAATATCAAACAAAGTGGCATTTATTTTAATATAGCACCAGCTACTTTTTTTAATTTAATTTTTATTTGAATGAAAAAATAATTAATAGAATTGATTAAAAAAAAAATTGTCAGGTGTTATTCAATCAAAATCAAACTATAAAACATAAGATATGTTGTCCAACATAATAAAACAGTATTTGAACTTACAAATAGCTCAGAAAAGTGAAGTTAGCTCTGAGAAAAGAGCTGTATGCTTAATCCCAAAACCTCCACGCAAACAATCCCACTTGACTTTTATGTCAGTGAATGTAAATGCGGGCAGCAGCCCAAGCAATTCCACGTCACATTTAGTAAATTGCCCCATATGCTGTGATTAATCTTGATTCGGCTGCAATTAGATTGTATCAAATCTATATTTAATTATTTGTTCTGTGAGGAGAAAGCACTCTGCTTCAGCTTCTTGGCTCTTACTTTTAAAAGCCGTTCCCACTGCTAACCAGCCACAGTCCCAGACATTTACTCAAAAGAAGTGTGTCGTGACCTCACCTTTAAGAACAGTGGTGAGGAGGCCAGTGGTCCTCCATTCTTTTCCCGGCTTCCATGGCTAGAAGTTAGAGAAATGGAGGAATGTGAAGAAGGAATACACACACTAAAGAGCAAGAGGCACAGATGTCTCGTCTCGATGCACAGAGCTTGTTTCTCACCCTGCCCTCCTCCACAGCAGTGTGTGTTTAAATTAGATCTCTCTGCACACACACAGTGTTTGAGAGAGTTTATTACCTCCTCTCGTCTGGGTCATCAGTGTGATGTGTCTGTCAGCGACAGGATGGTGATGGAACAGGCCAGGAGGATTGTGTCAACCGTCCAGCAGGACTTGACACACCTTGGGATATTGTGTGGGAGGAACAATAAGGCCAGTCTCCTCTAGCTAAAGCAATTGACGTGCAGAGAATAAGACTAGACCCACTTCTCTTCTAAAACGCCTTGTCAGGAACCTACGCAGTATTTCACGTCACCCGTATGCTGTTCGGGAAGAAGCGACTGCACTTTCAGGCTCAGATGCGAAAACTGATATATTTTATTATAGTTTGTTGCGAAGCGCACAAGCAAAACAATGCATAATCTCTTTTTACACTTCAACGTTGTTTGAAATATGATTTTGAAAATGCAACATCTAATGTAATAAGGCCTCCAATTGACCGTTCGCAAAGACCCACCCCCTTTAGTTACTGTTGCTACGTCCGACAAGCCAGACAGCTCTCACGCAGTGAAAAATACGTCGCGGAGCAAAGAGGACAGGGTTGCCAGGTTTTCACAACAAAACCCGCCCAATTGCTCTTCAAAACCAGCTCAAAACTAGCCCAATGGCATTTCAGGGGGGTCCCACTGTAAAAATTGCATTCTGGAGGGTAAAATTTGCATTTTTGGCGGGGCTTCCCGAAATTCACATTCCAGGGACTAAATATCACGTTATTTTGGGTCGATTTTGGTTAGTTTTCTTATTTATTTATTTTTTTATTGTTAAATTGTAGTAATTCTATTTTTTCCAGGGGAAGGAAGGCTTTTAATAATTTCATGAAAGTTGCATTGATACATATTTTTTGTCTTTTATATTTGTATTGTGTGGTACCCGTTTTATAAAAGCAATATGTAGTTATCAGACTTTTACCTATTTTAAACATTTTTTGTTTTTAACCAATGTTTTCTGCTTGTATTCTTTCTGTAGGTGAGTGATGGCAGTCTGACAGTGCAGGCCATCACGCGGGAGGACCGGGGGGCCTACAGCTGCCGTGCCCACAGTGACCAGGGGGAGGCGCTACACACAACCCGCCTGCTGGTGCAAGGTGAGGTCTGCAATATCTGTGTTGCAACACATATCCATTGATTTTCCTTCTCCAGCAAATAGATACATATACAATAAACAGGCACATCTAATACACAAAAAGGAAATTTCCTGTATTGATAGTCAGGAAAATCCAGCAAACGTCCTTCATGGTCAATGTTTGCCCTTTTTACTTGCTACTGTGGTCATCCCGCCCTGTCAATACTAGCTGCAAAGATGCAAATCCCTCTGTGCTCCCTGGTTAATTAGTCTCTTCAGTGAATCTGCGTATGGACACATCAGTGTTGTCAAAGTCTGGCCTTTATGTCTCGTCACTCTAAGCACATCTGCTGCAGTCAATACGTTCAGTCCGCTCCATCTGCATAGATCACTTCCTGTCACTCAGCTCCTAATGGAGCCTTCCAGTAGAAGCTGTTTACAGCCCTGCTCAGAGCGATGGAGTTGATATACTGTAGGTTTACGGTTACCACTCGTCCCTTGTATACACGCTCCCTCACCTTCAGAGTGGCTTGTTTATTTATTCGCCTGTAGTTCACATGAGGATCTTATATATCTCTATCATAACTGCTGATACATCTGATATGAACATCAGAAGGTATGTTAAAAGATACAGTACAGCTTATTTCTCATGTAATCACTCAATCAGTGTTTCAGCCACAGAAAGACATCAATAAAACAGCTTGTAAACTATGTCATGTAATATTACATTTACCTCAGAAAAGCCATTGTGACCACAAACTCGTTAGTCAGCTAAATGAACTGTAAAGAGGAGCATTTTGCTAAATATACTAAGCACATATACTAAGCACTATATTACAAATTCGTTATATATTTTACTGTTCTTCAATATTTAATGTATGTTTGAATAAATCCGTTCAATTTTATAACAGCCACCATTTAAATGTTTATATTTCAAAAAACAAATTGGAGTAGAAACATAATTATGTAATTATAAAGTTATTATAAAGTATTATAATGTTATTATTATAAAACATTCCTTGTGTGTAATTTCAGTTTTTGTATACAAATCAGTTAATTTTTACCTTCAATATTATAGTAATGTAGTACCAACTGACTCCTTGTATGGTTTACAGTATTAGTTGAGAGTTTTTCTTTCTTTGAGAAAATTTGCCATGTACTGTTCCTGATATCCTAAATCCAAAGTAATCAATATCGAATAAAATTGAAATCGGAATTGAATCGAATAGTATGCTTTTGAATCAAAATCGAATTGAATTGTAAAATTTGTGTCAATACCCAGCCCTAGTAAACCATAGTTATGACATACACATACAGTCATAATTTGACAAAAAAAGATAATAAATAAGATACTAAGTAATAATTATGAGATAAAAAGTAGAAATTAAGATACTAAGTCTTAATTATGACAAAAATAAAAAAAATTCACAAAACGTTGAAGTTGACAAAAAGTAAAAAATGTAACTTTTTGTCATAATTATAACTTTTTAGCTCAATTTCAACATTTGTTAAAACTTTAACTTTTTATCCCAATTATGACATTACCTTTACCTTCAGACTTAGCATGTCATTATAACTTTGACTTTTTATCTTATAATTATGACTTATCTCATAATTCTTACTTTTTATCTCGTTTATTACTTAGTATGTCATAATCTCTACCATTTATCTCATAATTATGATTTACCAAAGCATGATTTTTTTCTTATGTGGCATAAATAGGCTTCTTTACCTTTTGGCCTGGCTGTTGGAAACAAATTAATATACAGTATAAAGATTTAAAGGGATACAAATTTCCACCATCAGCAAGCCAGTCCATTTAAGCCATGGATCAAATGTCACCTGGAAAAAGATCTTGTCTCCTTCTTGATGGACATGAAAGGATCTGTTTGATAAGTGTGTGAGTGTGTGTTTCATACACATGCAAACCGAATAATCATTGTTCGCTTTGAGTCAGCACCTGGTATTGGTACCACAGTCTCCCCCCATATGGTCTTAGCGTTAGTACAGAATGATGAAGTGGTTCAGTTTATTATCCGTCGACCGTGTACAGTATGACAGCAAACATGAGCAAGCTGCCTGTCACTGGCTTTGTGGCTTTCACTGCAGTCAGATTTATGGCAGTGGAGCATGGCTGTGAATACAGAGCAGCACGCTAACACACAGTCTTCGCTGGGAAACAGAGAATTTAGAGGACACGTGTGATTACAGAGCACCAGGACATGTACAGGATATGTGGAGCTTCTCATCCCTACATTACCTGCTAAGGGCTGGCTGATATATAAGGAATATTATATTATATATAATATATTCTAATCATTTTAATGCACTGTTTTCAAACTTTTTGTTTCTAATGAGCCTAAAATAATTTCCCCAAAATTTGTGATGTCTGTGTCATTTCATGTACACTGTCCGGCCAAAAAAAAAGTTGCTGTTTGGATTTAAATAGGCAAATTCTTAAGAGTCTATGACTGAATCATTATTGCCGTGATTATTATGTTTTTAGCATGTTATATGTTTGGCAACAGTTCTTCTAAACCTAATTCGAGTGTGTAGTTTTTCATTTCTTAAACAAACAAACTTTTAGGAAGACATATCATGTCCATATTCCAGGATGACAATGTCAAGATTCATCAGGCTTAAATTGTAAAAGAATGGTTCAGAGAGCATGAAGAATCATTTTTCATACATGAAGTCCAGACCTTAAATTCATTGAAAGTCTTTGGGATGTGCAGGAGGAGACTTTACAGAGTGCTCACCTCTTGCATTGTCAATACAAGATCTTGACCAAAAAAAGATGCAACTCTTGATGGAAATAAATGTTACTCTGGACTCAGAGGTGCTAATTTGTGTGTGAAAATGATTCTTTATGCTCCCTCCCAATCATTTTTTCATTACTGCACTAATGATCCAATCATAGACTAGCATTTGCCTATTTAAATCCAAACAGTGACTTTTTTTGTGGCCCGGCAGTGTATAAGACCCATTTATGCTGTGTGTGAAAAATATTAAGCTCGAAATTATAAAGACAGTATGTTGTTTACCAAAATAATTGGCTTTGGTCACAGTATTAAAGGCAAAAAATTAAAAAAATTATCTATAGAATTTATTCTTTGCATTACTTTGACATGTTTTTTCTGCCTATTATTAAAGTAATGAGATCTATAAATCTTAATATTTAGTAATATTTAAAATAGGGCTGTCAATAGAATAAAATAATCGTGATTAATATCATGATTTTTAACCAGCTTTTAATAATATTGTGTTAAACATATTTAATAAATATCTTAAACTTTTATTTTTTTATTTGGACATTAATTTTCTTAAAGGGCATTAGACATTAGACTTATTTTGTGATCTGTGACTGTGTGAGATGTTGTAATAAGAATAACCAGAAAAAGAATAATTTCATTTATTTCCTCGAATGTTGTAATTGTCATCTTGAGGCATTTTTTATGTATTAAATTATGCAATGCCCAATGCATGGAACACAAACATTGAAGTATTCATTAGGTGCCATGTTCATTACAGCAGCATCTCAAAGATCTTGAATAGATTGATTAGCAGACGTTATTACTCCTTCACCTACATGTGATGACATTAATGACAGTCCTATATTTTTGATCCAATGTAGTTCAAACAACAGAGGTGCGACCATGTTTCGGGAAACAGTCGTGACTTGTTGGCTACTTTCTCCAACGATGCATCATACTATGGTGATTAATCTGCGAGTTACATTGTTGTACGGGAAACGCACCCCTGAGAAAGTACATAAACATTGAAACAAAATATAATATCTGATCATGTGACATATTAGAGAGAGATATATCTATATCGTCTGCCCTACCTGGAATTTAGAGCTTTAGTTGGAGTGATTTAGAAGAGAATCGTCTGCTCTCGTCTGAGCACCAGTGAGTCAGATGGAGACACATATGAACTGTGCCGAGCCAAAATTGCCTTGGCCATGGGCTGTTTTGTTTAGTAAACTAGCAATATTGTTTTTACAAAAAGCAATATTCTCATGAAGCCTCTGGAGAGGCACTCTAGTTAAAACCTGCTTCAATAACACGAGCATGAGCAACACCGGGGATATTTTTAGACGCTTTCAAGTGATGCCTTTCGCGATTTCATTAATAAGCAAAGCTGCGCTACTG
Source organism: Ctenopharyngodon idella (assembly GCF_019924925.1). Classification (NCBI taxonomy): domain Eukaryota; kingdom Metazoa; phylum Chordata; class Actinopteri; order Cypriniformes; family Xenocyprididae; genus Ctenopharyngodon; species Ctenopharyngodon idella. Next base: position 23,160,833 of record NC_067234.1, read on the forward strand.
TCAATAATCCCCTTAGATGCAGTGTCATTTACTGCACATTAAGGAAACATCCAGGAAGCTGAGCATAGTCTACACATTAAAATTAGAAGATATTTCACAGCTAGTCATAGGTTTGTTTGTGCTAAAAGTAATGTTCACGCTCTATCTTTCTGCAGAGCACCCACAAATCTCACAGCGGTCCGAGTGTCACGACAGTATTCCTGTCTACCCACACGTCTAATTAGAGTCTATTGGCAATTTCAGTGACAGCCTCATGTGGGAAGGGTAATATTCTCTGTGGGAAGGTCTGACAGTAGTATCCTTGCTGTCTTTATTAGACAGGTTTATATACACAGATAAACATAGAGGAGAATTAGGATAATTGGAAGGAATACCACATCTGTGGCATGCAGTCGATTAACACAGACAATAATTCTGGTCTCTTGGTGGATATAAACAAACATGAAATGTGTTTGGAGAAAATACGCTTCGAAAAAGAAAGTTAGCGGTCAAAAGTTAGCGGTCAAAAGTAACATTCAAAAAAAAATTAGCACCGCTAATTTTGTTTTGAATGTGCACTCAAATAGCATGTTAGTGGTGAGTTTACTTTTATTTAGACGACTTGTTTCTTCAGTATCTTCATGAATAAGGAATATAATTCTATACTCTAAAAAATGCTGAGTTAAAAACAACCCAAGTTGGGTTGAAAATGGACAAAACCAGCGATTGGGTTGTTTTAACCCAGCGGCTGGGTTAAATGTTTGCCCAAAGTGCTGAGCAGTTTTATTTAACCCAACTATTGTTTAAAAACTACTATATGGTTGGCTTAAAATGAACCCAAAATAAGTTGGAAATTAAAAATCAAACACATAATTACTAGAGGAAACCATAATAATCAAAAGGTGAACATTTAATAAATGTTTATTGTTTAATTATTATTCATTAAACTTATTAATAAATGTTAATTTATTAAACATTAATAAATGTTAATTTCCAACATATTTTGGGTTCATTTTAAGCAAGCAATACAGTAATTTTAATACAATAGTTGAGTTAAATAAAACTACCCAGCATGTTGGGCAAACATTTAACCCAACCGCTGGGTTAAAACAACCCAATCGCTGGGTTTGTCCATTTTCAACCCAACTTGGGTTGTTTTTAACCCAGTTTTGGGTTTTGTTTCATGGCTTGGTTTGTCTTTTACTTGGTTATGCCTTTAACATCCTACTCTTTCAAGTCTTCTGTTTGATTTTCATTATTGCAACTATATCTTGTAATTGCACCTTTTTGTATCTTATAAATGTGTCTATTTTTCATACTGCAATTGAGAATTGTGGCATTCTCACAAGTGAAATTTTGTTTCTCATAACTGCAATTTTATAGCTCACAATTGTAACTTTACCTACATCTCAAAATTGTCATAATTTCACCTTTTTCCACTCAGAATTGCAACTTTACTTACAGCTCACGTTAGTCTTAAAAAAAAAATAGAAAATGGTTTTAGTATAACCAATAAATGGTTTTGTTTTTTTCTCTGTTCTTCTGTCTATAACCCCTGTCACTGTCTGCCTCCACTAGGTCCTCCATACATTGTGTCACCACCTGAGAACATCACTGTTAACATATCCCAGAATGCCCAATTTACGTGCCAAGCAGAGGCGTATCCTGGCAACCTGACCTACACTTGGTTCTGGGAGGAAGACAACGTCTACTTCAAGAAGTAAAGTTATGATCGAGTTCACTTCTGTGCCAAGTCTCAGAGTCTTGAATACAGAAACTGTTGTGTGTGTGTGTCTGCCACATTCTTAAGGTTTTAGATTAGAGCCACATATATTTTTAGACCCAGAATCCCTGAATCTCAAGCCCTCTACAGCTGCATTAAGGCAAATTCTAGCGCAGTGACGCGGAGGCGCACACAGCAGGTTTTTATGCCGGGATGGGAACATCTTGTGACACTGTGCTTGTGTCATCACATGCCTAAAAAAACATGCTGATCATCTGAAGCCGAGCCAGGAGCTGTTCTGACTCCCCCAAGCGTGGCCGTATTGACCCTCTCTCCGCAGGGCTGTAGTCTGTTCCTCTCTGTGGAAACAGGCCAGAATAGTGTGAGGGGTGGACGGATGTTCATGGGAATATTCAACATACCACTCTGTGTAAAAACACTAGTGGACACTGATATTTGTAAAATTAACCTCAAGAAGTAACATTTTATTTGCTCAGAAGTGATTTTTTTCTGAAGGCATACACATCTATAAGGCAAGGGTTTTCAACAGGGGTCCGAAGCAGTACTTTTGTGTGTGGAAAAAATGTTTGTTAAAGAAAAATGTAATATAAAGTTAACTTCAACCAAAGTTAGTTAAGTTAAGAAGCTAAAATTCAGCTGAATGCCAGTTAGTTGCCATCAGCTATAATTTTATAATGTATGGAATGCTGTTTCTGCCTTAAAGTAAAAAAATAAAAAGGTTATTTTAAATTTATATTTAAAAAATGTATTTATATTTGTTAATTGTGACTTTATGTCTCACAAATGTGTCTACATCTCATAATTGCAAATTAATATCTCACAAATGTATGTTGTTTCCATAATTGCAACTACATTATGTAATTGCAACTTTTTATTTCTTACAAATGTGTCTATTTCTCATAATTGCAATTTTATATCTTATAATTGTGACTTTTACATAATTGTGCCTTTTTTATCTTAAATTTGTGACTTTTTCATAACTGAGACTTTATCTCTCACAATTGTGGCTTTTTATCAATTTGTCATGCTTGTGACTTTCTCATAATTGCAGCCTTTAATCTCACAACTGCAGCTTTAATTCTTGTAACTTTGATTTTATTTACAATTGTGGCTTGTATTTTCCACAAAAAGTATAACATTTATTTGAAACCTTCTCTCAATCACCGTCTGTATTATGTACTCTAAGGCAGAAACAGGCTTCCATAACAATGAGACATCATATCAGTATCAATTCTTCTCTGTGTACAAATGCATTTTATAATATTTTTCAAACAGATCATCTCTCTTCTCTTCCCTTTAGTGATCTGAAGCTCCGTGTGCGCATCTTTATTGATGGGACCCTCATTATCTACAGAGTGAAGCCAGAGGATGCTGGGAAATATACCTGCAGCCCTAGTAACAGCCTGGGCATATCCCCCTCTGCTTCAGCTTACCTGACCGTGCAATGTGAGTTTCACCTCCAACCTCTTAAACAGCCTGCAGCACCAGGCCTGCGTTTGAAATCTCGGCCTACGTTTTGCGTGCCTTTGAGGTGTTTTATGTACCGTAATTGGTGTCTGTCACGTAAAGGGACAGAGCTATTTACACCCTTTGAGATGCCGTGGTGGCTGCCAGGCATCTGAGATGTTTTAGTTGCTGCCTCTCTCTGGAGGGTTTGAGAGTTTGTTTCTGTCTGCATCAGGACTCTTGAGGTGCTGCAGGAAGTAGCGGATAAAGGTCCCGATATACTCACGGCGAAGTTCTTTTTTGTTCTTCGTTTAGGGGTAAAACGAAGTTCGAAATACACAAACAGCGTTATACTGTTATCAAACATCTGACACCGCCCACACTGCTGAGAGCAACATTTAGATGAATATGTAAATATGTGATGTGCGCTTTCCTCTCAGTAACAAAATAAACACAACAAAAATGCGAAAACAGCAAGCATTTTTTTATAGAAAGCATAAGAAAAGCATCTGATCATAACAACATGGGTATGTTAGCACGAGCTCTGCAAATTAGCACTCCAGTAAAGTCACACTTCATTATTAAAAAACAAATAGTTCCAACTCTGAAATCTGATTGGATTATATATAATATAACGCATGTGACGGGACATCATGGTGTATTCAAGTCATGTCGGAAAGATCGTATTTACGAGTTGAACGCATATGAACGCCACCACAAAGTCGTAAATACCAGTGGGAACTCTGGCCCCAGTCTTTACGTGTTGGGGGCGTTTCTGTGAGAAAAATGACGGAATACCTCAATACTTATTGGTATTTAGTAGTGAGATTGTCAGGCTTTTTTTTTTTTTTTTTTTTTTTTACAACAAAATAAGCTAATTTATAATTTCCTAGCATTAGTCCCGCTCATTTGCAGGGTCTGCTTCACACACATTGGATTTGGCACAGGTTTTACACCGGATGCCTTTCCTGACGCAGCCCAGATATGAGAGTACTGGGACACACTCACACACACCCCCATGGCCAATTTGGCATCTCCAATACACCTAACCTCCGCTTCACTCCGTGGCCGCATTACCACCTCGGGTGTGTGTTATTTTCTAATAATTCAACAGCCCGTTGTCAATTATTCTGAAATTATATTATATTATATTATATTATATTATATTATTAAATACAAGTCAGCAATCAGCAACCCTGATATGTAGATTCTGGGTGTCTGCCAATGAAAATATCAATATTGATTGTCACAATGGGAAGAAAATGTAATGTGTAGAGAAAATGTGTATTGTCTTGAATGTTAATTTTCAGGGGGAAAGGGTATCTAAAATTCGAAAGATTGCTTTTTTTCTCTCAATTTACCACCCAGAACAGTATATCACCATGACCCACTATATCATCACAGCAGAAAAGAGGTCAGGGGTGACAAGGGGGCCTTAATGAATTAACTGAGGGGAAATAAAGCACGGCAGTTTGAAGAGAGAAGAGATTAGTGGTGGAAAAGCACATTATATTGTGTCATATGCAGAGCAGTGGCTGACTGTCTCATTAGCAGCCCGCTCCTCTGTGCCGCTGGGGTTGTGCTACATCAGTCAGCGACACCCCAGGGCTGCTGCAGGTGAGAGAACTTCACAGGAAGGGCTTTAAATAACACTTACACGTTCCTTTACAACACATCACTTACACAGGCTCCCGAACACTGATTTTGCAGTGAAGATTCGAGAGATGCGTTGATACAGATTTTTATATCTATAAGTTGTATGAACCATATTGTTATGGCTGTTTGTAACCGGGTTTGTTGTAACATAAAATATTTCAAATTTTAAAGTCAACTTGCAATGTGACCGCACATTTACATAGAGACGAGACCCACTTTTCACAATCCAGGGGAATGTCAGTAAAGTTCAAGTCCTCTCCAATATTATTATTCTCATTACAGAAGTAATTTGATTTGTTATTTCTGTAATGCTTAGTCGAGGAATGAAGAAGATAAACACTGGATAACATGAAGAACTGAACAGAAAAGGGAGTATTAATACACATAGTAAATGAGGGAACTAAACAGGAACAGCTGGATGAAGATTAACTAATCAGAAACCATAGTAACTAACGAGAACTCATACGGACATGACAAACTACTAAAGAGAACATAATTGTGACAATTTCATGTTGACTATTTTCAGATATTTTTTTAAAAATGTGTTCTAATCTGCTGTACCATAATTAACATTTTCACCCATGTCCCTTATTCCTGTTTGGACCGAATCCTATCTACAGACCCTGCCCGTGTTGTGAACATGCCACCTGTCATTTACGTCCCAAGAAAGTTGCCGGGAATCATTCGCTGCCCAGTGGATGCCAACCCTCCAGTTACATCAGTCCGATGGGAGAAAGATGGCTACCCACTCAGAATCGAAAAGGTCTGTAATGGGTGGACTTTTTGAAGTCTGAAATGTCAAGACTCTTGACATCACTGATTGCTCTCCTCTACTCCTTTTCACAGTATCCTGGATGGAGCCAAATGGCAGATGGAAGCATTCGGGTGGCAGAGGTCACTGAAGACTCCCTTGGCACCTACACCTGTGTGCCTTACAATGTCCTAGGTACCATGGGACAGTCCCCTCCGGCCACTCTGGTGCTAAAGGTGAGTCACTGCATCTAAATTAAAGGGATTATAATGGGAGGAATCACTTTTTCCTTGAAGGTTTGTGTGTTGAACTTCATTGTGTGACCCTAGGACCCCCCTTACTTCAATGTGAGGCCCGGGGGGGAGTACCGTCAGGAGGCGGGGAGAGAGCTGGTCATCCCCTGTGCTGCTTCTGGAGACCCTGAGATTCCAACCATCGTATGGAGAAAGGTACCATGACCCACCATGACACTGAGTATAATATATATTCCCCTTGCCATGGATAGACAATCATAAACTGTTTATTATTTTGTGCTTTGTCAAGGTCGGGAAGCCCAGCAGAAGCAAACATAACATCTTACCAAGTGGTAGCTTGCAATTCATGTCTCTGAGCAAAGAGGATCATGGAGAGTGGGAATGTGTTGCCACCAACGTAGTAACAAGCATCACTGCCAGCACACGCCTTTTTGTAATAGGTAAATCTGTCTATCTGTCTATCTATCTATCTATCGGCTCGTTTCCACCAAGTGGTACGGTACAGTATAGTACAGTATGGTACGCAATTATTTCCGTTTTGATTGTCAGAAGTTGTGAATGGTACAAAAATACCGAACAGTACCGTACCATTTTTCTGGGACTCTTCCATTGGGGTACCTAGCACAGTAGTCCAGTACCTAAAGGGTGGAGCAGAACGTTGATTGGTTGACAGAAAATACAGTTGAAACACAATACCGTTGCAACACAATGTCGGCCCGCAGCAATGCAGCCCAAGAAGCAAGAACAAGATCTGCTGTATGTCCTCCATTTGTTGTTTACTGTGTCGCTTTCTTCTTCACGCGAGAATGACATTGATTGCTATTATCGTACTGTACTGTACTGTACCGCTCGGTGGAAACGAGTCATATCTGTCTTTGTCCATCTGTCTATCTATCTATCTATCTATCTATATATTTGTCTGTCTGTCTGTCTGTCTGTCTAAATAATTTAGTAAATACAATATTTTTCTAAATTAATTTAATCAAGTTTTTTTTCCTGTACATTTTTTTTAAGGTTTTTTAAGGACACAAAATACGTCACGCATGTGATTTCTCATCATGTGCCAGGCAGGAAGTGTAGGCTAGGACATTACGATTCCCAGCCAAGCGGCACAAGTGAGTCATTACAGTAGGGGGGCCGTGTAGCTTGTGGGGGCTCTAACTCAGCTGTCACGTCTGTGAGTTCGCCCTCGGATGACAAGTGATGTGTCAGCAGGCACACAACCCCACACACACTTTATTTGTTTGGTGATGGACTGGTGTCATGACAGTCTAAAGATTATGCTTAATGAGGGAGCAATTAACAGATTCTGCGCAGCTGCTAGGTGCCGATAAGAGATGTAATGGAACTCCTGAATCCATCCTCCACTTCAGAGTCTTCATCGTCTTCAGCGCCCGGTGTTCTGATGCTATTATCAGACTGGGTTAGTCTGTGCTTGGGGTTTGTTTATCGTCTGGTCAGAAAACATAAGTGAGAGGAGGTTCAGGTCAGACAAATGGATCTCTTGTTCTTCAGTTCCTCATAAATCTCTCTAGCCATGTCTGACAAGGCTAAATTCATCTTGGAAAGAAGTTTTTTGGGACAAACATCCTGGCTTAGACCTTAAAGATTTTTAGTTTGGAAAGAAATTAATATTTTTATTCAGCAAGGATGCATTAAATTGATCAAAAGTGACAGTAAAGTATTCTAATAAATGCTGTTCTTTTGAACTTTCTGTTCATCAAATAATCCTGATAAAATAATGGTTTCCTCAAAAATATTAAAAGTAATAAGAAATGTTTCTTGACCACCAAATCAGCATATTCGAATGATTTCTGAAGGATCATGTGACACGAAGACTGGAATAATGATGCTGAAAATTCAGCTTTGCTATCACAGGAATGAATTACATTTCAAAATATATTAAAATGTAATAAATTAAAATGCTTATTTTAAATTGTAATAATATTTCACAATATTACTTGTTTTACAATTTTTGATCAAATAATTACAACTTTTTTTTTTTTTTTAAATCTTACAGACTCCAAACATTTAAACTGAAGTGTATAATTGTGTTTTTTAATTGTAATAAATTGAGAGTTTCTGCCTGAGTGGTATCATAAAAGATTAAACAAAAAGGTGCTTGCCCATACAATACTGTTGCTGTGTGGTTGCTAAAATGTTTTGGTTGGTTGCTTATTGGCCAAAGGCAAAAGAGCCCCACCCAAGAAATAGCTCAGCTCAAAAAACATGTTTTTATATAATGGTTTATTTGTTCCAGTAATGCAATACTCATCACAAATGTATTTCACAGGCAGTTTGTCACTGGCATGTCTCTTAGGTGTTGAGGACTAGCACATCTTTGAGCCTACATTCAGTACATAAGGGATAATCCACGGCTAGCTGTGCATTAAATGATTTTAATACACGACGTGGAGGCAAAGAACCACCAGGTGTGAAGCAGAGTGTATTCAAATCGTTTAATGCACAGCTAGCCGTGGATTATCCCGCTTATCCCATGGTCATTTGACAGCATTGACAACTTAAAGCTGTTATTGATGTTTGCAGCGCAATATTTGAACAGAAGGGTAAAAATGATGGTTATTTTTGTCAGTTACAGCTCGTTAGATCTAGCATTCTGCCCGCTTTGAATCAGACACAAGATATAAAGTAGTGTGTAACATTACATTTTTTTTGAATGAATTATAAAATTTATTTGAATTCATTATCGAGAGAGATGAGAGATGCATGTGCGAATTACCTGCATCTGTTCAGCATCTCTCTCTATTAACAACAAAGCTGTGAGTTTAACTACATCTCAACCAGCGATGTTAGCCCCGTTGCTGAGAAATATAGTGTAGCGATTCAGTAGCAAAGCTATTTTATTAATAAAGGTCGCGGGCAGCATTGATAAGTTTCTGTGTGTGCGTAGCACAATCTCCGAGTGACGTATGTGTGTGTGTGTGTGCTTCAATGAAAACAGCGCATTAATATAGAACAGTGATTAAACTGACTTGGAACTACCTGGGTTTTATTGCACACCTTCCAGCCAGAAAGACCATGGTATAAAAGTAAAATACTTAAGTACTGTTCAAATCAGATACTCTTGAGATTTTACTCAAATAATATTGGAATTGGTGACTTGTAACCAGTGCTTGAAGTGGAAAAATAGAAGTGCCAGTACTCCCGATGCTTAGTTCAAAACATGCAACATGTCGGAAGTGCTGGTGTTGTGCCGAATTTCGACCCCCCCCCGCCAAATTATTACCCCCCTAATTGAAGTCGCTACCCGATTGCTTAATATTAACCCCACCCTAATCCTAACCCTTCCCCCACACCTACTCCTAAACCTAAAAACCAATACTAGAGGGGTAATAATCTGGCAGGGGGTCGAAATTTGGCACAACACCAGTACGCAAGGAAAACTGGTTGTACGCTAAAGGTAAAAATGGAGAAGTGCCGGTACCATGTACCGGCGCGTACCGGCCCATTTCAAGCACTGCTTGTAACTTGTAATGGAGTCAAGTATGGTTTTTAGGTACTCTTTACACCTCTGAATAATATTAAACGGATGAAATCACTGCTAATTAAAAATAACCCTATTTCAGGCACTAGTCCACATGCGCCAACTAATGTCCACGTGTCAGCATCCACAAGCTCCGCTAACGTTTCCTGGGAACCTGGATATGACGGAGGCTTTGAACAGACGTTCTCGGTCTGGTATGGCCCGGTGTAAGTCATGATAGAACCCCCACTAAATATAGTTCCTTCCTCACTTTTTTCTACATATACTCGTGACATTTACATTTTACTGTATTTTAAGAAATACTGTATGTGATATGCAAGACATGTTCTTGTTTTTAAGCTCAGGTAAAATACTTTTTTTTTTTTATGCAATTCTGTTATAATCTAATAGGAAGGTGAAGAATGATTTAGGGCCACATGATTGGTTGTCCATACCTGTGCCCGGCTCTCAGACGTGGTTGATGGTCCAGGGGTTGGAGCCAAAGACTGCCTATCAATTCAGTGTGCTGGCCCAGAACAAGCTGGGCACCGGCCCCTTCAGTGAGGTAGTCACTGTGACTACAGGAGGTGGGTGACACTTCATTACAAACTGTTGTGTAATGGACCTCTGAATGACCCTCCACACGAGATGCACTTACAACCTCCTTTTATCTTTCCTAGGGTATCCCATAAGTACCCCTGAACCACTGGTGCTTCTAACTCCACCACGGTGCCTCACAGCCAACCGGACACAGCAGGGTGTATTGTTGACATGGCTTCCTCCGGCCAATCACTCTTCACCAATCGACCGTTACATCATTGAGTTTCGTCTGGGAGAAAGGTGGGAGGTTCTGGATGACTTGATTCCTGCCACTGAGACTGAGATCATAGCAAGAGACCTCATTCAGGTAACACTTATTGTGTTAATGTCACTACTAATATCCAACTAACATAACTTTCTATTCATAAATCTTAAAAAAAAAAAAAAAAAAAGAAACTTCATGGTTTTCACAAAAAAATTAAGCTGTTAAATTAAACTGTTTTCAACATTGATAATAAGAAGAAAAGTTTCTTGAGCACCAAATCAGCATATTAGAATGATAATATAATAAAATAACATGATAAAATAATATCTAATTTGAAGGTTAAAATTTGTGATTTCCATCTTATGCGCCAACATTTGTTGCATGGCAGCTCTGTGACTATTGAGAGAAATGCAGTGAATGCATTTCAGCTGAAAAGCTCAAAGGATGTCATTTTAATTCTGTCTGACATACAGCGGAGTCTGCTACAAATGTTCTTGTTACAAATCTGTTGGTAGATCTGACACTTCAACCTGTTGGCCTCACAGGATTTGTGACCCACTGACCTGTTTCTCTGTCTCCTAGGACTCTTGGTATGAATTCCGAGCGCTAGCTGTAATGGATGATCTTGTCAGTGAGAGCAGTAATGTGGTGGGAGTGTCAAGTACAGGTGAGAATAAGGGGCATAGCTAAAATGCACCAATTCATTGCTTTAGCCACCTAGAGCTTCACTGCCCCCTGCTGCTCATTGTAGTTAGTGCCCTACTGTATTCCTTTTTTCTATTTTTTTTTTTTTTTTTTTTTGCTGTCTAGATGCTATACAGGGATTCCATGCATCTACTTTTTTGGAGGGGGCAACAATGGTAGTCCTGGCTCATTTAAGATATGACCAAAAACAAAGCTAAAGTTAAAGCTAAAGTTACTTACTGATTGAGCTCATATGTTTTTAATAGATCACCATGCATTTTCCTTGAAATTTAAAAAGCTAAAATTTTGTTCTGCGCCAAATGGAATTGCATTGCAGTCTATTGGACTGACTCAATTTAGATGTGATTTTTGCCACAATGTTTTATTTATTATTAAAGATTGGTTTTTGGAAGTTGCATTCAAAATCAACTTGGCTCAAATCTGAAAGCCACGTGCCCCCTCCATCTAAATAGGCAAAGTGCTTCTGATCTGATAGGCTGCAGTTATGTTAACACTATGCTATAGTTAGGGCTGGGTATCGTTCAAAAATTTTCGATATCGATACCGATACCTTGACTTCGATACCGATTCCTGAACGATACCTTTTTCGATACCAATTTTATAAAATCTGTTTTAACAAGATTACATTACCTCAAAAAATCTGTGGTTTTATATTTTAAGTTTGTTGACTTTTTTTTACAGACTCAAAGACATCTCCTGAGCCACTGCACAAAGTAATAAAAAAGCACAAATGAACAAAATGTACCCAGCACAATAAATCAGTGCAAATAGTTATAATAAAGTTCAGTTTTCAGTGCAAAAAGTCAGTATGTGAGGCTCACTGCAGATCTTTAAATCACTCAGCAATTGTTGTTGTTCTTCTTCTTCAAAAAAAAATTAATTTATTATTATTATTATTATTAACAATATATATATAGAAAATTGTGTACATTTTAATGATAAATTCATTAATTTGGTGCACTTTGAGAGTTCAAAATAAAGAGCTCCCACCCATGTTCATTGTGCAAACTGAACAAAGACAAAGTCTGTGCATCCACCCGCCAACCGTCCAATGATATTCTCTGATTTATCTGATTATCTGCATCTGATCATCACATTACAATTATTCACATTCTCAGTGTTAAGCATGATGATATGGTAAGATATCACACTGAAGTAGGCTGCTTATAAATTAACATTTATTTAAAATTAAAGTTCTTATTTGGCTAAATTACATTTTCTTAACAGCCCTAAAAACAGGCTTTACTCACTTCAATCTTAAATTGTCACCATTTCCTTACATCATTGCTGGATATATAATGATATATAATATATAAATATATAATTCCTGTTAGTTAAGCTTGTGTATATTTTTAGTTAAAGCTGTTAAGTTATAAAGCAATATCTCATGTGGGTTTTCCTTTGTGTTTTATATAATGACCACTAGGAGGTGTTCTAGGCACACGTTTTCCTTGATTGATTTTCTCTGAAGAGAAATACGTTCAGTTGAAAACAAAAGTAAAAGAGTAACACGTTCGTTGCATCTTACCGTGAAATGAGAATTCCATGTCTTTATTAAAATCAACACATTAATGATTCATCTCTCATCCACCTGCAATTAATTGGAATGTTATGTTTTATTACTTGGCCCGACCCGCGGATTATCCGCAGTATGGCAGTATCAGGAGGATGCTGATACCCCTTTTCCACCAGAATTGTTCGCGTTCTGGAGCCAGAGCATGTGCTGTACAGGCGAAGTAGAGGCCGTCACGAACCGGTCGCGTGTTCCCGTAGACTTGAGGAACGAACGCTGATGTAACGCTGCTGTGTGTTTTATCTGTCCATAACTAGTCTAAAAAACAATGCGCATCCCGCTGTTTGTGCATGCAGTGCAGCACTTCTGTTTTGCTGTTCACAGTATCTGGAGCGTCAGTAGTGTACCGGCTGCTGGCATAAACAGCCGGTGCTCTCGCCCGTCCTTTTTAGAGATAAACTGAAAGTGAAACCGTTGATTCACTCCCTCTCTTGCACATAGGCTCTCTTTCGCGCACATAGTTTTATATATTTAGATATAAATAACAATGTAGTGCAACGGTATTACATTCCGTTCTGAGGTATCGAAATTTGGTACCGAATGACAAGACACTTTTCGATACTCGGCAATTTGGTCAGTACCTAAAAAGTATCGAATTCGATACCCAGCCCTAGCTATAGTCTGCTTTGTAATGCACACTAACTGAATCACTGTCAGCAATCACGTTAACCTGCTTTGTGAATACACGCTTGCTGCATTCTTCCATCCTAATTTCATGTTCTGGAGTGTGTCTCCTCTCTCAGACCCCTTCCCTCCCACAGAGATCTCAGACGAGGGGCTGGCCAAACCAGTGGTGGCCGGCATCGTGGCCACCATTTGTTTCTTGGCGGCTGCCATCCTCTTCAGCACGCTCGCTGCGTGTTTCGTCAACAAGCAGCATCGTCGCAAGCTCAAACGCAAGCGAGGTGAGTCCTTCAAAACTTCAAGACACAGTTGCATTCCTGGTTAAAGGAAAGCAGAAATGTATAATTTCTGCACCACTGTTGTCGCGCTTCACAAATTTATTGGATTTTACCAGCTTCAACATTGCAGTGGTTGAGATAAAGATATGAAGCATATTGTCATGCTGATGTGGCATTGTGTGATTTGTCCTTAGACCCTCCACTATCGATTACGCACACAAGGAAAAGCATTGAATCTCCGTAAGTACCAGTGCATGGTAACATCCATCATACTTTGCACTTCTGCAAATCTGTTGACTACCAGGCACATGGCTTGAGAGAGAGAAAGAGAGAGAGAGCATGTACAGTTTGGGAAATCAAACAGCTGACCCTAGCAGCTGCTGTGTTAACGTGAGGGATGCATGGAGGAGGATTTGAGTGGTCACTAAAGTGGCTGCTATAAATGCATCTGTGCTTACCTCTGCTTTTCAGCAGTGAGATGCATTGATTTGCCATTACAAACAATCTTCTCAAGCTTTTTCTTTTCTTTTTTTTGCCGTCCAGTCAGGATAGAACCTTTCAATAGTGCAAGAACATATTTATAAACATGATGCTTACCCCCCAGCTTCTCTGAATCAATCAGTGCAGGCATGGCAGCATGTCACTCTTAATTTAACCAGAGATAAAGGAAGGGGAACATTAAGGGTAGCACCTCCAACCCAGTTGAAACTTGGATTCACGCTCTTAACTGATTCCATTGTGGTCTTAATAGAGCTGCAGTCTCATGCTCCCATTCCACCCATTTCCACATAGCAGTGTGGAACCATAGTCTGGTTTACGGCCGACTCTGCCCCGTCTCTATTGTGTTTTTGTCACCGCAGGCCTCCTCTTACCCCCTTGCCTGGCATTGAGCCCTACTGGGAAGAGCCAGACAGGAGCAGCTACAGGCCCCCATCTACCAGCCCTCAGTGAGTGCTTGCACCTGTATCTCTCTCTGCAGCAGGCGCTAATATGCGTCTGTCTGCCGTAGCTGCATGTTTTCAGTTAGTGGTGCGGAGCTAAAATGCTTCTGTGGGGGAATAGACAACTTCAGCCCTCAGCTGCTCCTAATTTTGACACTTGTTTGACCATTTAAAGTCAGGAAGATGGATTAGTATTGAAGAGTTGAGTGAAGATATAGTTTAGTTGATATTTTGTTGGCCCACTGGTGCCTGTATTGACTTATGTGTTTCTGTGTTCTGTCCCCATTCTGTTGTTCTCCATTATGTCTCATCCTGACATCGTCTTTCAGTTTTATTAGACAAGATGGCCATTAAATAAAGGTTAATGTTTAATGTAATCACTATTGTGAAAACAGCTGCATGGATAAAGGCTAATTTCTCTGAATTTAGTTACATTTACAAAAGAAGTAAATAGCATACAATAGAAAGTGTAATATGCCATTTCCTTTTGATTATATTCCACATGTCTGTATGGAGTGGTTCTTGTTTTGATAGTGCTGATTTTAAGTTCTGGTATTCCCCAGGGCTCAGTCCTAAGCCCCATGTCTTTTTTGATTGATAGGCTGTCCTCTGGGAAGATCAGTCCTGAGAGCATTGCTTCCTCCCGGCCCCCATCTCTGGCCAGCGTGGGTGGCCACAGTCTATATGTTAAGAAGTTGCCAAGCCCCAGGAAAGAGAAAGAGCTTTCCCTCTATAAGAAAACCAAGAGAGCAATAACCAGTAAGAAGTACAGCGTGTCCAAGCATGAGGCTGAGGTCACCACGCCCATCGAGCTGATCAGCCGTGGACCTGATGGCCGATTCGTCATGGACCCCAGTGACATCGACACGTCCCTCAAGCCCAGACGCATTGAGGGTTTTCCCTTTGTGGAGGAATCAGACTTGTATCCTGAGTTCCGCCAATCAGATGAGGAGAACGATGACCCAGGGCCCCTACCCCCAGTCATGGCCACCCTCAGGCCCCAGATATCCCCTGTGTCCTCCAGCCAGGAGTCCTACATGCAGCCCCCAGCCTACAGCCCCCGGTTCCAGAGACCCATGGAAGGTATGAGCATCTCGGAGGGTAGTCGGCTTCAGGCCACAGGGCAGAGCCGGGTCTCCCATTTTCACAGGGTCTTCCCTCCAGGCCCCTTCTATGGCTATCTAGGTAGTGGTGCTGAGGTGGAGCTTCACCCTCCGTTTTACATGCCTGATGTTAGTCCACGTAGCTCTGCCATGTCCTCCTCACCTTCATACCCCCCCGAGGGGCTGTTTCGCCATCCCACCATCCCAGAGGAGAGGGAGGAGCTGAGGATCCATCAGTACGGCGCATCCGGCCACGCCCTGCCACTGGTGCATAGCCCTCCCTCCTCTCGCTCGACCGAGATCTGGCAGCCTCCTGACTTCCCCTTTCTGGGTCAGGAGGGTCCCCGTCTCGCTCTTCCACCACGCCATTCCTCATATCTCCACCGGGACCTCCCCGAGCCCCCGCCATACCCCTCCCATAGTCGCACTCTTAGCACCACCTCTCAGCTCCCTTCAAGCTCTGCTTTCCTCCAGCTGGAGGCCCCTAGAGCCCAACTGAGCAGATCTCCCGGCAGGTTTCCGCCTCAGGGCCCTTCAGCCAAGCATATAACTATGCAACAGGCCCAGACTCTGGGGCAGTTGAGACACACTGCCCACGGTACGGGCGTACCAGTGTTGCCTTACTTAGGCGCCACGGCTCGCATGGGGAGCCCAAGCACACTGCACAGTGAGAGCTCGGACGGCTGGAGGTCCGAGGCCCAGCCTTGGCTGAGCCCCAGGGCGGCACGAAGGATGGATCTCGGCCTACAGCAGGTGGTCCTGCAGCCGTCACGACTCTCCCCACTGACCCAGACCCCTCCCAGCTCACATGCCGGCTCTCCAGACATTCTCGTCCGCCCTCCTCCCCGCCCCAGCATCCTGCGGTCTTCCCGCTCTCAAGAGATGCCCGAGAGTGCCCGTCACCCTGCCAGTGTCTCCTTTTCCCGAAGGTCTCTCTCCTCTTCCCCTGCCACTTCACCTACCCAAGGCCAGAGTGGCCAGCGGCCCAGCCTCAGCTACCGTGCCCACATGGCCTTTGCCACAGCCGCGGCCAGCTACCCCTCCCAGTCCCCTTCACCCCCCACGGAGAGCAGTGATGCTTTCGGCCAGATGCCATCTCAGAGAAGGACAGATGAGGAGATGCTCCCCTCAGAACCCTCTCCAGGGTAGGTGAACCGTACCATTGGAGGCTCCAAAATGACAAAGGAGTTTGTTATTCATCATCTGTGCCGCAAAAGCAATGCTTTCATGCTTTTGCGATTTTTGATAAAAATACTTTACATGTACATCTTACTATAAACTATTTACATATGCACAAATGTCCATGTCCTCCAGTATAACTCCTTATTGGGTTCACAGGATAAATTTCCATTCCTTTTTTTTTTTTTTCTTCAAATCCTATTCTCCTTTAACCTTTAAACAGTATAATCCTGATATAAGAAATGATTGTAGTGTATAACGTTTCTCATGGTTAAGGATTTCTAGTGCATCCATGATGATCCCATGGCTCTTCCTTCTTTGTCCTCTTTTGTCGGCTGATCACATCACTCACCCTCTCCAACTCATTTCCTTCCATTTCTTTCACTTCCTCTAACTCAGGGCTTTGACCATCACGGTGGCCTTCTTAGGCGGCCTTCGTTGCCAGGGATGAGTGTGCGCTCATCTCTTGCAACACTCATCCTCATAATAGAGTAGAGACGGCGCTTTTCTCTGGAGACTCTGGTAGTCTTACCCTCTTTGTTTTTGATTGATCTCAGCTATCTGGGCAGCATTGTTGTGACCAGGTCCTCTACACCACAATAGGTAAGGGTCGAATCCATGTCTGAAAGGGGAGGGGTTTGCAGGCGGGGTCTTAAATCATTCTGATTTAAAGGGGAATGACTTTATTTTTGAAGATTTTTTCATTACATGATAACATTTATACATTGTCTTTTTTGGTAAATATCCTGATAATTTTTATTGCTGGTATATAAACAATGCCATTTTTAAGCTTTTTTTCAGCACTGCTTTTCAAAGCATTTCTGTGATCATTAAATTTTTTTTTTTTTTTCCAGGAAATGTTGCACTTGCGCCCTTTCAGGGGCACACTTGGATATTCCCCTTTAAAATTTTGTTTCCATGTACAAAAATATCATGCATGCCATTTCTAAATACTCTTTCTCGATGCCGAATCAGTAACAGCAGTTCTCAAACTAAAATTTCTTGTCACATTTTGTCGTCCTAGTGGTTTGGTTCCTTTCTTTTATGTGACTGTTCTTTACTGGCCATTCTCCCCTCCCTGCCATCTCTTCTCCTGTCAGCATGGTGAAGCCACTGTACAGTGTATTCATGGTAACCAGAGTGTGTTTGATGTGGCGAACTTTAGTGCTCAGTCATGTCTACCTCCCCCTCTATTAATCACTTTCACTTTCTCTTTCCACAGCCTCAGCAGCAGGGGAGACTGTCTGTAAACGCTTTGTGTTTCTGTGCCTTGTGAACCCATGAGTTGTTGGCTGACTCTTCAGTATGGACGTTTGAGTGTCATGATCTCTGCCATGATAGAGGAATGGCATGTGCGATAAAAGACAACACTTGTCAGGAAATGTAACCTCTGTGGTCAGTTTAATAGGAAACCAGTGAGCTTACTGGGAAACAGGAGATTTTGGCTAATTGTAATTTGATTGGACAGTGCTGGCAGCATGGCAGCAGTGTACAACATGAGGTAAAAGGTTTATTCATGTTAATTTAGGTGTATTCTGTAGTAAATGAGTTGGGGGGGATGCTAAATTCAACTCACCAGACTAACTGAACTAATACAATGTGCTTTTAATTTACAGAGTACCCATCTAATGAAGAAGAGTTTTTGTTTTTAAAAATAAATGTGATTTGATATTTAATATTTATGCTGATGACCAATGAAAAGTGTCAAAAAAGTCAATCGATAAACAGTATTTTCAAAATAATATCTAACAAGGCTTTTCTTGCAATTCGCATAAAGTTGATTAATTGCTAAATTGCACAGTACATGTTGATGAATGGTACTTTTGTCATGAAGGCTTTAACACTGCATTTGGCTTTGGGCAGCCAAAGTGTTCCCTGACAGGGCTAAATCTCTTTTTGATCAGGCCGGTCAAAGCGTAGTGCACCCTGGTGGCGCTGTGAAGTAATGCATCATTGTGTTTGTCTCTCACAGGGAGCATCTAGGTGCAGTGAGAGTCCCTGCAGGGTCTGAGAGCTTTGAAGCACTGATATATTATTGTATTAATAAAGCCAAGAAATCATCAGCCAACAAGAACAACAACTCCAGATTCAAGAAAAGGACAGGTCAGTTTCACCCATACATTACATACTGGAAGAAATGGACATGTTATCAGCCCTGACACCTTAACATCGTGGCAGAGAGGTTTGCATGCACAGGCAACTCTCACATTTTCTTCTGAAAATGTAAAAATCTATTCTGTTGCTGTGTCTCATTTGCTCTGCTGTCTTTAGATGTGTCCACCTCTCAGACCCAGCAGCCGCATGCATCTCAGGCCTCTGAGCAAAGAGAACATCTCAGCTCTCCCTCAAAGAAAAAGTGGAAAAGTACACTTAGAAAGTCCCCCTGTCTCCGTCTGTCCTCTCTGCTACGCTGGCTTCACCCCAGAGAAGACAGAAAATCCCTGCTGGCCAGTATGGACCCTGCCCCCTCAAACTATGGTTCTCTGCTCTGAGAGCCCCCCCAAACTCACTAAAACTTATCCTGTGGGGCGGATCGTCTTCTTGTCCATTAGCAAAAACGTATGATGGACAAACTCTCAGTACTGTTTTGTAATCAGTCTAAACTAGATACAATTTATTATGTTCTTCGGTTGGCACAATATACTACACATATCTGTATTTTCTGTAAATTTACACAAAGGAAAAACGTACAGGGGTGCTCTTTTAGAAGAAACAGAAAACTGGAACAGGACAAAAGCTTTTCATTTGATAATAAAAAAAGAAAATAATAGCATTCCATTACATGCTAGGAAAAATCTTGCTGACCACTTCGATTTTTGTCATAACGTTGTCAGAACTGTGTATATTGTGAAGGATAGAGAGTTAAATGCTCTGTACAAATATGTCTCTGAAGACGTGATAGTTATTACAGGGTTTCTTTTCTTCCTTCTACAAAATATACCTCAAAAAAGAGAAGAAAAGGAATAAATAATCTGGAACATATTTCAGCACTTCTACCATATTTTGTGCAAGCTAGCATATTTCATTTTGGATGACATATGTTGTCTGTTTGTGGCAAAGCTTGACAGAACATGAGCGATTAATGTAAGCCCAGAAATTACAATTAATTTGTTTATAACATATTAAACATGAAATATAAAGCACAGAATATCGTTGAAATTGTAAGCTTGAAAAGAATGGCTGCAGTACTAGACTGGTCCTGCGACAATGTTTGAACAGCTAAAAAAAAAAACATGCTTTCTTATTTATTTTTAAAATAATTTACATTATTTTTGACAAAAAATATTGGACAGCTTTAAGGCACTTTTTATCTGTTGGAGGTAGATTAATAATAGCCCCATGCTGAAAAATGATTCAGGTTCACATTAAATTTTAGAAATATGCTTTTTGACATGTTCAGTGGAAATGTGATATTTAAACTGAAGTAGAATTGCTTGGTCCTTGTCTTGCACAAATGTAGTTAGAAGTGGTGAAATGCATCTTTCCGTCACTTCCTTAAAGTAAATAATTTGTTATATGTTGCTTTGGAAATACAGTACACAAATGAAGTACAGTAGATATTGTGCAGACTAATGAAGACATCAATATAAAATAGAAAAGTGAAATAGTCCTTATTCTAATCAGTGGGGAAAAAAAAGATCTTCTCGGTTACTTTCTACCTACAAAAGTGAACCTCCAAAAGTAGCTTGACACTTTTTTGAAAACAACTTCAGTAAATCGTATTGTAATCTTTACTATTTGTCATCCATCACAGCTCATCTGATGACATAGCAAAGTTTGAGTTATTTGAATTAATGATGAGTTTAGGATGTTTATTGTCTCTAGAATTCACTAACAGCTGCTGATTTGCTACCTACAGTGAAAGCTAATCGTTTAGTTTAACCGATGGTGAATGTATGATTTGCTCTTAGAAGATCAGATTTATCTGAATATTTTCATTGTGATGTTTCTCTCTTTTAGCTCGTTTACGCACCAATGCGATCAACTCCAAAATGAATCTGCGAATGGAGTTTAATAATGAGGTACGACGTAAGGAAATTGAATGAAATCTCATGCAGTACTTGAATAAGGCTGAAAATACAAGCAGAAAATACTGGGATGAATTTCTGTGTATAGAGATTCGTAGTAGCCTTTTTGAGTTTAGAAGATTTGACTTGAGTGCCCAAAGGGCTGTTTACTTTGTCTTTTATTTCTCTTTCTTTAATACAACTATTTTACTCAACATGAAAACTAATGCTCAAACATCTCACTGCAGTGATTTGAGCTATTCAGTATTAGGTCAGCAGATTCTGTTGCTTATTTCTATGTATGTCTTCGTCATTAGTAGCGTTTTCCACCCCACGTGGTGCAATTTCGTAAGGCTGCTTTATAATCGTGTAGTCTCTGAGAGGAGAGGGCAGTGTTCATTTTTAGATATTCTTGATTACCTGCCCTTTAGCTGTCGCGAGAAAAGTGTTAAAGTTAGACTTGACTCTGTTTTTGCTACGTGTTTTGTCGAGAACTCATTGCTAATAAGTCCTACAACAACCACATAATGTTTACATGATCTAGAAATATAACGTGCAAGGATGTAGGCACATTGTACACATTATGACTTGGTGCTATGTCTTTTTGAACTCGTGGTGCTGTGGTTCAGAGGTTAACACACAAACTCACGCACAGTCCTCTGTCTTAAAACTAACTAAACTAGCTCCGTCTTGATTTCCGTTGTCGAGTTCTTCTGGTGAGTAGGACCGCAAGCAATAAAACCTCTCTCACAGGGCAGGTCCTGTGCGCTCACTATCTTTCAGTATGAAATCCGTCGAAGGTGTTAAATACAGACCGGCTTTGACATTCAGTACGTGCTTACGTTATCGCGTGAACGTTCGCTGTCACCATGAATAAAAACCCGCGTATTTAGAAAGATTTATAAAGACGAATTTGCCAGTCTCGAGGAGGCAGCATATCAAATGTATAATCCATGAAATGTACCCACGGTATGATAGTAAATTTTTCATTTAGCATGGAAAGAACCTGGTACCTGGAGGTCTGACGCGTCAAGCGGCGACATTTCTGTTTTATAGTGTTTTTCATGGACACGGTGGAGCGATGCATCCTCGCATAAAGCTGCCACGCTGATTTAAGATGCAGGTTCAGTGTCGCTGTATATCTGGATGGTGATTGACGGCATTTTATTCAGCTCCTCTGTGGTCTTTGTAGGGAGAACCCGACTGAAACGTTTCTCTTGTTGAATATATATGATACTGTACAGGTAGACACGCCCCCAAGAGGGCTCATTTGCAGGAAGTGTCATATCAACTCTTTGATTGCCTGTATTCAGTTTTGTGCTTACTTCTTATGGTGCTTCGTGAAACTTTATTTTTCTTTATTTCGTTGATTGAACAGAACTAACCTTACATAATCAAGATATTTCACTCGTTCGGACCTGTTTGTCTTGTTTCAGATAATGTACATCTTTTTGTTCTTGATTCTTTTGCTGTTCATATTAACCAGCACTGAAAACTTAGAATGTAATACTGCATTATGCACTAATTTATGACTGTTTTAACATTAAACCTCATACTTAGAGCTTATTGGAAGCATATTTCAAATTGCATTTTTTTTGTGTGTGCTTTTTAACTGCTTTCGAATTTGTGTTGTACTTTGTTTGGAGATTATATTATCTGAAGATGTGTTCTGGGCAAACATGTTTTTCATCTTGATCACCCTACATGCAATGTATAAGAGACTGTTCTTATGTTAAGAAACAATTATAAAATAACTTTTTTTTTCTTTTCTTTAAGATTTATTTGATTGAATGACTGCGTCAGAGGCTTCTTTTGTTAAGTAATCTCATTTATTTCAGGTATTATTCTTAAACAGTATGGTGCTGTACCAAAGCCTTATGTACAATATTATTATGATGTATTGTTTGATTCTTCTGCCACTGCTAATGAATTCTCCAACAAATTGCTAGACGACTCTGATTATGAAACAAGGTGCAGTGTGCCTCTATCTTCTAGTCCTTGATTAGTAGGCCTACTTCAGTCTTTTTCATGGGCATTCGGTGTCTCTGCATACTCAGATGTTAAGATATGGTGCCTGGTGTGTCTTCATGCTGCTAGGATTAAATGTTAAAGATGTTTCGTATCTGTACTACCAACTTCTGAAGTATGACATTGACCTCCACAGTAACTCAGCTGGACACTTTGATTCAGCATCTTGATATTAAAAGGGAACAACCCTGCAGTAAGCAATGGCATTTTTAGAGAATAAAGGAAATCCCATTGTTAATTTATATTTATTTTATTGTTTTGCTCATTTTTTTTTTTTTTTTTACATTTATAAGTCTTGCTCTAGAATAAGAACCCAATCAAAAAGAATATGCTATCCTGACAAATGAATTGTCCTTGAGAGTTACGTCAATATCAGACCTGGGAATGAAACGTATGGAGTGTTAAATATGTGTGTGCGAGTGTGTGCGTGTGCTGTCTTTAACAGCCCAACTGAAGTTCTGTATAGTGGAGCCGTTCAATTTGCATTGTTTACATCACCAGATGCCCAGATATGCACATTTTGGCAAGCTCTATTAGGTTGACATTTTCCAACGCTTTGGTCCATGTAATAACCCCGTAAAACTTTTTGTATTTTGATATAATAAAAAAAATATAAGAGTGTGTTTTTATTTCTTTACGTGTGATCTTTTGGCTGTAAGTACCTGAAGTGACCACCAGAGGCCACTATTGCATAATGTTAAATCTGAATGGCTGATTTTAAAACTTATGTTTCTACATATTAAGCAAAATGCCTTAGAGGGAAGGTGTTTTTCAAAAATCTGCCACAATGACTGATACTGCTGTCATATAGAAAAATAAAATTGTGCAAAGTCCTTAACCAACATAACTCCCTCTCACACACCTATTTATCCAAAGTGAGTGACTAAGACAGAGTACATAACACTGTGCCACTGGCATAAGTCTTGTGGCCAACGCCTTGCCATTGGACAGATGATTTAACAATTATCATGATGATGATGATTGCTCAAGAAAAAGTTGAGACAGACTCTGCTCAGTTTTGGTTAACCTTTCAATTGTCTTTTGGTCATTTTCACCTGAAAGGGATAGTTCACCCCAAAATGAAAGTTCTGTCATCATTTACTCACCCTCAAGTTGTTCCAAACCTATATATAAAAAAAATTCTTCTGTTGAACACAAAAGAAAGATATTTTGAAGAATTTGGGAAACTGAACAGTTCTGGTGCACCATTCACTTCAATAGTATTTTTTTTTCTACTATGGAAGGCAGTGGTGGCCCAAAGCAGCCTGGTTACAAACTTACTTCAAAATATCTTCCTTAGTGTTCAACAGAACAAAGAAATTTATACGGGGTTGGAACAACTTGAGGGTGAGTAAATGATGACATAATTTTCATTTTTGGGTGAACTATCACTTTAATGAACCAGTTATGACCTTTTAGCATGTTATGCAGCTGGAGATGGTGTGTTTTTTTTTAGTCTATGTATCAAATCTTACCTGACATATGATAATTACTGCGTAGCCTATATATTTCACAAACTGTTCTCAATGATAGTTTGGTTTCATTTAAAGGGATAGTTCACCCAAAAATTAAAATTTGCATCTTCATTTACTCACCCTCATGTCATTCCAAACCTGTATAACTTTCTTCTGTGGAACACAAAATGAAGATATTTTGAAGAATCAAACTATTTTGGTTACCTTTTTTTTTTTTTTTTCGTCAAAATATCTTCATTTATATTCCACAAAAGAAAGAAAGTACTACAATTTGGAAAGACATGAGGGCGAATAAATGTATGTAATTTTCTCTTAAAACACTTAAGGCCCGGTTTTACAGACAGGGCTTAGACTACGCCAGGATTAGGCCGTTTACACGACACCGTTTTCAACTAAAAACGGAAAACTTTTTGTGCGCTTTGGCCGTTCATTTACACGACAACGGCAGTTTGGTGGCCTGAAAAAGCAAACTTTTAAAAACAGGTTTCAAAGTGCAAGTTTTTGAAAACAGTCTCAATGTAAACAACAAAAACGCGAATATGTGAAAACGATGACGTCACGCACATGCGCATTACATGTTCAGTCTATAGTGTTTCATCGCCATCTAATGGCCTGCCAGCAGAATACAGCGTTTTTTGTTATTTTCACGGATTCGTATGAATGGTGATCGTTTTGACAATGGTGTAGTCTGTACGCGGAAAACTCAAAGGAAAAACATCTCCGTTTTTAACCATATCGTTGTCGTGTAAACGTACCCTTAGTTCAGTTAGGACATTTAAGTAGCTTTTATAAATGTACCATAGGAAAAAAAAACATTACGGGTGTGCATTTTGAGACAAAACAATGGCACTGACATATTTTAAGATTTGTCAGTACAAGTTGCTTTCAGTTAAAACATCTCAAACATGCATTTTAGTCCAGGATTAGCTTAAGCCTGTGAAACCGGGGGGAAATGGCTATAAAGATGTATCCCAAAAAATCTTTAATATTTATTTTTACTCAAATCCTATTATTCCATTTATATTCAATGGGGGGAAAAGGTATCATAATACAGAAAACAAAACATTATCCCCTAAGGGAAGTCTTTAGACCCATGAATTTTTAAGTTTTTAAATGTTGGTCAAATCTCAGCTGGGTGTTCTCAATAGGGACTAACAAGAGTTAAGTGGATCCTACTGACATCCACCTTGCTCCTGGCCACGCCCCCAGACACGCCTCCAAACACACGCACTCAGTTTATCAGGTGGTGCGTGAGAAAGAACTTTTCATGTGTCCTGCCTCGAGACCGAGCTTACTCACTCACTCACAGATCCCACGTTCACACACGATGAAGGATGCTTTTGTTTAACTGTATTTCACACGCATTCACAATAACGGACAGATGTTCTAGAGGGGTAAAACTCTTGGATTTCATTTGGGGGAGTAACGCTGAAACAATCACAGACAGGTGAGTGACTCGTGTTTATCTTTCCTCTTTTTGTTGGCGATTTAGGAAGCATATGTACTTATTATATTACAACACTAAGTATATACAAGTAATATTTTCTAGTAATATTGTATCCGTACATAAACATTGCTAGTAGTCTAATCTGCGCCGTTGTAAATTCCTTATAAACCTCCATTTTATTCACTTCCCCCGGTTGAGGACAAGCACCCTAAAACAGTTTAGCCCAGTGTTACGAAACATGGACACACGCAATGAGCAATTAGAGATACAGAACTCAGTCTTGAAGTCACATGCTGTTGCCCATGACAACAGTGCGCATTTTATTGCCAGCCAATGCAAGATTTCAACATCACTATACGGTTCACTTCTTCACCTCCTTAGTCACATAACAATAAAGACATACGTGTGCACGAATATTATTTCCTGTCTGTAAACATTCCCCATCAGATATTCAGAATCCAAGACTGAACGATTCCTGAAGGATTTCAAGATAATCTGTCGCTTAGCAACCACATCAATGTACATCAGCTTTTCATACTCAAGTTGTATTAAATAACATTTAGGAAATATGCACACGAAATGGCTTCTTTAAGCAAAAATCAGTATTTAGTGTGACCTCCTGGACTTCTTCCAGTTTCTCAAAGAAGAAAATCTGAGAAACTTCTCATCATATTTTGAAAGTTTTCTTGGCCTTCCAGTCCTTTTCCATCCCATTTGGGTTTAGAAGAGCCAGTTCCTGCTATTGCTCAAGTGACACTTTTTTTTCTGTTAAATAATGCATCAAATTTTTTATATTCTAATAAAAAGACTGAGAAATAATGAAATAATTATATATGGTCATTAAACCATTGCTAAAACAACATCATGCACAGTACTATATGTACACATCCCAAAGACTTCCAATGAATTTAATGTCTGGTGCCAATTCTTGTGTAAAAATGATTCTTCATGCTCCCTCCCAACCATTATTTCACAATTAGAGCCTGATTAATCTTGGCTTTGTCATCCTGGAATATGGCCATGATGTGTCTTCCTACATGGTTGTTTAAAGGGATAGTTCACCCAAAATGAAAATTCTGTCATCATTTACATACTCTCAAGTTGTATTACCCTGTATTCATTTCTTGTGCTGAACACAAAAGAAGATCTTTTGAAGAATGTTTGTAACCAAACAGTTGCTGGGCCCCATTGACTTCCATAGTATAATAATAAAAAAAATACGATGGAAGTCAGTGGGGACCAGAAATGGTTTGATTACCAACATTCTTAATAACTTCTTTATGTGTTCAGCAGAACAAAGAAACTCATAGGTTTAGAACAACTCCATCGATTAGGGTTAGAAGAACTGTTGCCAAACATATAACATGCTAGAAACATAATAATCACCACAATAATGATACAATCTTAGACTCTTAAGTATTTGCCTATTTAAATCCAAACAGTGACCTTTTTTTGGCTGGACAGTGTGTGTGTATATATATATAAATATAAATATTTATTTTTTTTGTAGTCTCATACATTTAGACCCCATTGTGTTCTGTTGCATATCAAAGAATACAGACCATAAACTGTTGCTCATATTAAAGGGTTAGTTCACCCAAGAATTAAAATTCTGTCATTAATTACTCACCCTCGTGTCGTTCCAAATCCATAAGACCTTCGTTCATCTTCAGAACACAAATTAAGATATTTTTGATAAAATCCGATGGCTCAGTGAGGCCTCCATTGCCGGCAAGATAATTAACATGTTCAATGCCCAAAAAGCTACTAAAGATGTATTTAAAACAGTTCATGTGACTACAGTGGTTCAACCTTAATGTTATGAAGCGACGAGAATACTTTTTGTGCACCAAAAAAACAAAATAACGACTTTATTCAACAATATCTAGTGATGGGCGATTTCAAAACACTGCTTGATGAAGCTTCGAAGCTTTACGAATCTTTTGTTTCGAATCAGTGGTTTGGAGCACGTATCAAACTGCCAAAGTCACGTGATTTCAGTAAATGAGGCTTCGTTACATCATAAGTGTTTCGAAATTTCAGTGGTTCACCACTGGGGGGGGCGTGACTTTGGCAGTTTGATACACGCTCCAAACCACTGATTCAAACCAAAAGATTTGTAAAGCTTCGAAGCTTCATGAAGCAGTGTTTTGAAATCGCCCATCACTAAATATTGTCATGAAGTTGTTATTTTGTTTTTTTTTGGTGCACAAAAAGTGTTCTCATTGCTTCATAACATTGAGGTTGAACCACTGTAGTCACATGAACTGTTTTAAATATGCCTTGAGTAGCTTTCTGGGCGTTTGAAAGTGTTAATTGTCTTGCTTAATTTGTGTTCCAAAGATGAACGAAGGTCTTATGGGTGTGGAATGACATGAGGGTGAGTAAATAATGACAGAATTTTTATTTTTGGGTGAACTAACCCTTTAAGATATTGAATGCCAACATGTACTCTAATAATATCCTATTAAATAATCATTAATTACATCCATACAGGCAGTGTGATTAGGTTTGTATTAATCACCGGCGCTACTGCTTTATGTACTGAAGGTGAAGTTAACCCTCTCAGGTGCCTGCATGCACATATGGAGCTGTCTTTCCTGTCAGGGAGGGTTCATTCTGCTGAGTCAACATAAAGGTTCTCTCTCTCAGCACTTTTGACAGTAGGGCCAGAGTGTGAGAGGAATATTTTGTTGTTTTCGTATCTCGGTACTCTATCAGATCCAGTCCTGTGCATGTCAATCTTCATAAGGTCTTTCTCTGTCACTGTGGGTGTGGCTCGATATTCCAGTGTTCCTTTTGTTTATTCTTCACACTTGAATTATTAATGGAGTAGCGTATTGTAACGTTGCTTGTATAAGTCTGTGTAAATCCTGTATTCATCATGGTCATGCATCACTGAACATGACACAAGCACTCCTTGTCCTTGTTATTGATTTTCTTTAGGTTCATTTAGGTTCGTTTAGGTTCAAGGTGTACAGTCACCATTTAGCCTACTGATTTTTGCTTGAACTCAAATTTAATTGTAGTGCTTTCATTATCTGTATTCATTATCATTATCTGACTATATAGCTATATTGGGACCCTTGGTAAAAATAAGCAAAAATCACTGTGAAAATTAGTTTTTGCCATTTCTCCTTTTAGTCTTTCATTCAAAAATATTCACAAATCTAACCTTTAAAAGTTAATTTACACAAAATGTAATGTGTGGAATAAATGAAATAAATACATTTTTGTCCAAAATATGTGTGTCAAAAGTATTGGCACCCTTACAAATTCTAATGAGTAAAAATCTAAATGAAGTATATTCCCATTCATATGGTATGTTTTTAAGTTCACCTTAGTGAGCAGGAACACTTAAGTGATAAGTCATGACTTCCTGTTTCATTGGGCTCTAAATATGAAGTGATGCAGACCAAATTCCTATAGTCATCCATATGGGAAAGACCTAAGAATACAGTAATAATGTGTGACAAAAGGTTTTTGAGCTGCACAAATCATGAAATGGCTTATAGTTCAACTGTTGGAATACTCATTTCCACTATTTGGGCAATAATTAAGAAGTTTAAAACAACTGGAGATGGCAACAATCCACCTGGAAGAGGATGTGTGTCTATATTGGCCCCACACACACTGAGGAGGATGGTTTGGGTTGGAAAATTGCATATGCTAGTTGGGTCTTGTGGTCAGAAAATCTCCAAAACTATGATCAGATCTCACCTATATACCCACAACTTGTTTGGAAAGGTTAAGTTAAAAAAGCCTTTGGTGGCATCAAACAACAATCTAAATGCATCTACAGGTGTTACTAAAACTTTGAGTAGGACTGGGTTTTATGGTCAGATGAGACCAAAATAAAGCTTTTTTGGAAAAACACCAGAGGCGGGTTTGGCATAGATAGAAACATAGCCATGTAGAAGAGTACCTCATCCCCACTGTGAAGTATAGTGGTGACTTTGGCAGTCGGATTTTATCAAAAATATCTTAATTTGTGTTCCGAAGATGAACAAAGGTCCTACAGGTGTGGAACGACGTGAGGGTGAGTAATTAATGACAGAATTTTCATTTTTGGGTGAACTAACCCTTTCATGCTGTGGGGCTAATTTTCTTCCAAAGACCCTGGACAACTTGTTAGGATACAGGGTATCATAAACTCCATCAAGTACCAGCAGGTATTAAATCAACACCTGTCAACACCCTGACCCTGTCAGGAAGTTTAAACTGGGCTGTGGTTGGATCTTCCAGCATGACAATGATCCAAACACATCTCAAAATAAACAACAGAATAGTACACTGACCACAGAATGAAGGTTTTGCCATGGACATAGCAGTCCCCTGACCCAAACCACATAAAAAACCAGTGGGATGAGCTGAAGAAAAGAGTCCACAAGCATGGACCTCTGAATCTGAAGGATCTGAAGAGGTTCTGAATGGAGGAATGGTCTCCGATCTTTTGCTGTATGTTCATCAACCTTATTACGCATTATAGAAGAAGATCCAGAGCTGTTATCTTGGCAAATGGAGGTTGATTTTTGTTTAAAGGTTAGATTTTTGAATGAAAAACTGAGGTTACATTTACACGACACCTAAAAATTTGCTCTTTGCGCTTTTCACGCACAGGTGACAACATTGTCAAAATGATCCCGTTCACATGTATACGCAAAAACAACTAAAAACTCTGTATTATGCATGTCAGGCCAGTAGTTGGCGATGTCATTTTGTAAAGAAAAACTATGCGCATATAGACTGAACACATAATACGCATGCGCATGACGTCACCGTTTTCACAAATTCATGTTTTTGTAGTTTACACTGAGACAATAACAGTATCGTTTTCAAAAACTTGCACTTTAAAACCCGTTTTCAAAGTTTGCGTTTTCAGGCCCCCCAAAAGTTTTCCATTTTTAGTTGGCCCACTAGATTTGAGGCTGTTATTCCATCCATCCATCCATCCATCACATTTATTTATTGCAATGAATATAACCTTTGATTCTGGTATGGCAATAAAAAGTAAGTAAATAAGTCCACCATGCACATACATAACACACATGTGCATGCCACAGGCCTTCATCCTTTGCCAAGGTTGAAGGCTTATCTTAAAGCGAAGTCCGGTCTCCTCCCTCCCCTCACAGACGGGCAGCTGTTGCAGTGACTCAGTATCATGGAGGCGTGCAGCGGGACTGCAGCAGCGACACACAGCAGAGCTCCAACACCTCTGAGAGACGCATGCAGTCATGATCCCTGTGAAAGGTGAGTAACAGCCTGCATTCTCCTCTCAGTGTGCTTTGGCAGCTGCGGTGCTCGATTATAGCTAGCTATGCCTTATAGCGTGTGTCTGTGTGTGTGTGTGTGTCTCTCTCTTGCAAGGTTATATGAGGCATTTTCTTCACAATTGGCTGAATCTCTGCATAATCAGGTGCAGTGCATGTACTGGTTTTTGCACACACAGGCATTTTATGTGTCATGTGACTGGTTACCTTATTCTAATTCTGAGACAGCATATTTCAGCAGCACCGCATGCAGCAGATGTGAATTTGTCCCCTGAGGAGTAAATTGTAGTGGTGATTTGTGTGCAACTGGTGCCCTACAGAGATGATAACAAGGACGGTCATCAATGAACGTGTTGTACCGCCCCAAGCAAGCAGGCATGGTTTAATGTAATAGTCGATGACATGATGCTTTATTTATACTAATTATTAATTTATTCAAAATTCATTTAGTTATCAGGGTGATAACTGTTCTAATATTGTGTAATAAAGTAAATGTCTGATTAAAAAAAATGTAATTCTTGAACGGAAAAACATAACCTGAAGTACTACGTTAAGGCCCGGTTTCACAGAATGGGCTTAGCCTAAGCCAGGATTAGGCCTTAGTTCAATTACGGAGACATCTTGAGACAAAACAATGGCTCTGGCTCTGACTTATTTTAAGATTTGTCAGTACAAGTTACTTACCTATTTAGTCTAGGACTAGCTTAAGCCTTGTCTGTGAAACTGGGGGCATGTACCGTAGTTAATCTTTTATTATTATTATTATTATTATTATTATTGAAAAAATGAACAAACCTGCTTATTAATATTTGAATTTATTCCACCAGATCAACATCATGTGATGCAACCAACATACAAAAAAAAATTAATAAAATAAAACAGGAAACTGTATAAACACGCCTGCAGACCCTCAAAGTCAAAAAGTCTCAAAATATCAGATAATATGACCTTTTTTTTTATGACAAGGCAAGGTTCAGGTTGTCATATGGTGAGACTTCACAAAAACTGATATTTATGAATTAATAATGAGAGATATATATATATATATATATAGGATGGCATGAGCGGCAGTTTCTCAATGACAACAGTGGTGATCATTAATAATTACGATTATAATTTTGAGCAAAATAGTCATGATTACATTAACCATTATTGTGCAGCATAACTAAATGTGACTCAAATATAAACTAAAACGTCAACAGTTTTCATTGACTAAAACTATACTAAAATGCCCAGACCTTTAGTCAACTGAAACTTGACTAACAAAAAACAGGTTAAAGCTGACTAAATCTAATAACAACTAACAAAGACATTTGACACAGGAACTAAGACTAAATAATAATAAATAAATAAAAACAGCTGACAAAATTATCAGTATCGTGGACACTCTCATAATTCATAATACATTCACTGCAAAAATGTTGTTGTTGTTGTTGTTGTTGTTGTTGTTTGCTTGGTATTGCTTAGTACTTAATTCAAAGGGAAAACAAGGTTATTTTTCTTACTCCACTAACATTTTTTTTTATTTCTTGTTTTAAGCATAAACTCACCCAAATTTTATACTTTTTTTTTTTTTTTTTCATTAAACAAGACAATATCTTTAGTCATTTTGCTTCTTAAGTAAATATATCTTGATTTAAGAATGTTTAGATATTTGTAGTGAAAAAACAAGACAAAAAAAACTGAGTAAGAAAATCATTTTTTGTTGTATTGACCCATAATTTGCTGTTTAAAAAACTCACTATCCTGCCATTATGTTGTATCTGTGATTTTGAAATGGCAGTAAACTTTTGCCTCTTTCTGCCATGAACCGGATCAGGCATTTTTATCATTCAATCTCATGATGGTCTAATCTGGAGGAGGAAGGGGTATGTGGGATGTTCTGGAACAAAATCACTGACTCTGTCTTTTGTCTACTGAATGAATCGCCTAAACTCCAGCCTTTATTCCCATTCTAAAGGCTTTCCAATCCTTAAAGCTGTTCCAGCTCACCTTTCCTTGCCCCATGGAGTGCATCATATTTCAAGCCCTGTTCTTTGTTACTTAGGGTGGATTCATTTGTGACTGACTGACTGATTGAAGCGATATCCTTGTGCGTCGCAAAACATACAATAGTGTGCTTTTTACCACCACTGATCTGATCTTCTATAATGCCTCCTTGTTTCGACCCTCTTGGCCATGTTCTTAGCTGCAGGGTGAACTGGGTAATGCTCTGGAGATTATCTGAAATGGGTGGAATATTTCATGACGTGTAGATGTGAAGTGAAGAGTGAGCTTTTAGAAACAGGAGATGAATGAATAATTCATCATGATTGGCTTATAAACTGAGTAGGTTTGTACATAATCTGATTGATTGCAAGAGTGGTTTAACTACTACACATCTTACACAGCTTTACTAATGGTCTAAAGACATTATATAAGGTCCAGTACCCCCATTAACAAATCTGATTTTGTAATTTTCCTATAGCTAAGATCCTAACGGACACATTGAAAATGCATTAGGACTGGTATGTGCTTGTTTAGCAGCTTTACTCTTGTGTTATTGACACAGCTTGACCTTGGTCAAATTGTAGCTCATTGTTTGATTATTTCCTCACCCAGAGGTCATGAGTTCAGTATAATGAGTGGTGCCTCTCAACTTGGTTAGTTTATTGCCTGTATGTCCTGCTTGATTAGGCAGCCAAAACTGTGAGGAAACTGAAGGTACATATCCAGCTGGGCTGTGCACATGTTCGGGACATTCAGGAGCTGTTGGCTTGTAGGGACCTGGGTTTGGGTCTACAAAAAGTTAGTGCCCCTGTTATGCTTTTTCAGTTTTAAAAATCAAAGTGCACGATAAATGGAGTCAGTAATTCCAGTCTTACTTCGTTACAAATCTACGTAGGTTTGTAACAAATTTGCATAATGCCAGCCTATGGTCTTCATTGGCTGCCAGCGATCAGCCTCTACTTTGCCTTGCCCTCAAACACTGTAGTTGTAGCTGAGGCCCGGAAGAGTTTGGTTTGTGTTGTCGGCATGTTGAGAACGCACTGTTTTCTGCGCTGCTAAAGAAAATCCACTTTGATGCACTTCCATGAGGACTCGAATTGATACGGTAAACCCAACACCATTGTTACTGTTCATATCACTGTGTATCAAGTGCTGAGAAAGCCTCTAGTGCTGAAATTCAGATATGGTAATGGGCGTTTCATTTCCGACATGCGCTGTAAGCGGTAGGCCAATCACAACAGACTGGGCCGTCTGACTGACTTTAAAGAGACTGAGTCTTCGAACTAACCATTTTCCGACTCTTTTAGAAATGAGGTGATGTGCAATGTATATTATGAGAAAATGAAAGTGTTTTTTGACCTTGGATGTATGTAAACCTATTGTAGGAGACCTCCAAAACAAAATTAGCAACCTTTAAAATTGCATAATGGGGCACTTTAATAATTTATCCAGCAAAAAGCCCCGTACATCGGAATGAAATTAATTATTGGAAAAAATAAAATGTAGGGCAGGGACTGGTTTTATCCATCGGTTGTCGATTGGATGAAGACAGATCTGAATGCGAGCCTCGCTGCAGTCGATTGTAAGAAAGGGCCTGGGGTTTAAGTGGACTATAACCCAGAAGATCGGGTTACATTTAGAAAATAAATGGGGTAAATTTTCATTTAATGTTGAATTTAAAATTCTGTCATCATTTACTCACCCTCATGTTGTTCCTTTTATCGAACACAAAATATGTTCTTTTGAAAAGCATCATAAAAATAGTCAATATGATTTGTGAGTTATATTCCAATTCTTCTGAATTCTGATAGCTTTTTGTGCTGCGAAATATTGTGGTACCAAGTTTGAATATACGTAAGCAATGAATGAGATTTGAAAATTATGACAGAAGTATAATTTTTCGACTTAAGGCTGAAATACTCCACATGACTTTTAAAATCAACATAAAATTGCCTTTTAAAATCGACACATTTTGTCTGAAGCTAAAAAATCAGAGTTTGTGCCTATAATATGCTATGCGATTTTCTGTCAAATCGATCAACTCTGCCTAAAATCTGCAGAATGCTATGACTTTCTGCAACTAGCGTTGACTCCTCCAGGCTGCAAATCCTGGCAAAAGTCGTGTCGTATATTCCAACCTGTAAGTTTTGATCTGTTCCTCATTCAAAGCTGTTGTGTGGATTCAGGAGACCTGGAATATTGTGTACTAGTCATATGGATGACTTTTAAGGAGCTTTTTGGACTTGACAACCTCTGATCACTAAATGATTTCATTGATTGGAAAAGAGCAGCATGAACATTTTACAAAACATCTTATTTTGTGTTCTACAGAAGAGTAATATGAATGAGTTATTTTGGGTGAACTATTCCTTTAAGACAATCCTAGTTCAGGAATTTCATTGATGTTATTGCTTTGTACCGAGTGATGCTATGCAGAGGTATGTATGTATGCCGTAGCATAAGCTTATTTCAACATACCCCTCTCTGATTCTCTTTTCTTTAAGGCCCCACCCAGAGGAGGATGAGGGGGAGGAAGATAGGAGCTTGCAGCCAGCAGAGACTGCAGGCTGGGAGGACGCCATTGCTGTTATGGTGCGTCTGTGTACTGGATTTCTGTATGTTACGCTTCAAGTGTTTAGAGTGCTGTGTAATCATCTGTTTGTGTGTGCGTGTGTTCGTATATGCAGGCACGAGGAGCGCCGATGGTCCATGAACTGCATGCAGAGTCTTCTCTGCGCTCATGTACCAGTACGGCCAGCATGAAGGTCAAGAACGTCAAAAAGTAGGTGTTTATATGATAAAGGGAAGGTTTCTACAGAATTCATTTTCTGTTTTGTCTCCTTCAGACCTACGGAGGAGAATACTGATGAGCTCTTTTTGTTTTGCAGACTGTCCCTCACCAAAGGCCATTTTCCCAGGCTGGCAGAATGTGCCCACTTCCACTATGAGATTGTTGACTTTGGCTCCGTGCAGGTGAGGGTTTTTATGGTAAACCGCTGAAGGCCATGATCACTCATGGCTGACGGGAATGGGTTAATTAGGCTCTTGGCTTTGGTCTTGGTTTCACTGGTGGCAGATTATCCATCATGTTGAAATTAGGGCTGAGGTTTAAGTTACAAGCAATCCACATTGGTCTCTGTCTGGTTATTTGCTATCCTACACGATCTTCAGACTGTGGAAAACGTCTTGGCTAGCTGTTTCAATTTCAGCGTTATTTTTTCTCCCCAAATTGTTAAATTGTCCATTTCCAGATAATAGCAATATCTGTGAAACCAATGACTCTCCTCAAGTAAATATATATATAATATTTAAAAAAATATTTTTTGTAGAAGTCCGTCCTTGCTGAATAACATGATTAATTTTTTTTTTAAGCCATTCTGATCCTAAACTTTTTAATGGAAATGTACATTTTCTTAAGCTTTAATTGCCCATATTCTACACTTTATATATAGCTACTGTGCCTTTAAGACTTCTTATGTTCTTATACAAATGGGATTGTGCAAACTGGCTAGCTCGCACTTTATCAGCACAGGCCAGGAAGCTGCGTATGTTAATGTGTTGATATGTAAATGTGTGAGGTCATATGTTAATATCTTCATAGTCACCGTAACCATAATGATTAATGACATTAATAGCTGTGGTCGAAATGGAGATTTGCATTAGTTTTAAGCAGACATTCTCTAATGAATGAACAAAATCCCTTTAAAGCAAGTCGGTTAACTTGGCAGCCATTTTGGTTACACCCTCAAGCAACTAAAAGCTTTTTTTTTTTTTTTTTTTTTTCAAATCACACACACACACAGAAAAACTATTTTTAGCCTAGTCCAGTTATGTGCATTCTTGAGTAAAAACTATATCAGAAAAAGCAGTTTTAACTGAAAGATGTGATTTCCGTTCAATATTTGCCACTGTATTTGATTTTTTTTTTTCTTTGTGGTCAGTCTGCTGCCCCTCTTCTCCCCATACTGTCTCTGATAGAACATCAAACTGGGCTTCTCCATTTTTATTTCAACATATCAGGCCCAAAATACGTTTTTGTCCAGCCAGATTTTGCTATGCTGATGGGTTCCAGCAGAGAGCAGCAGATGTCGTTTCCAGTAAATGCCACAGAGCCCCTCCTCAGTCTTTCCTGTATGTACAGTATGAGGGTGTTGGTTTCGATGCATCATGAACAGGGTACGGTGTCATAGCTGACAAACAGGAAGTTTACCTCTACGTCTCACAGCTCTGTGCTCTGTGCCTCCATCATCTTGTGTGTTTCAGCTCTCAAGGTCACACAGACTCCTGTTCTATTAGATTGCATTCAGTCTCTTGAGTGCGTGACGCTGACACACAGTGGCTGGGGGCTGGAGGAGTCCAGAGTCATGCATGCACCAGAACACTGATACTCAACTCCAAACTTGGCAGTTAAATAAGACATTTGATGTTTCAGAAGGAATATTGTTTATTACTGCTTCTTATTTGTTGCTTTCAAAGCTCATGGGCACATTTTAGCAGTTTAACAATGCCATTGTGCCTTTTGTCTTTCCGGGAAAAAAATATACATATACAGTATAGACTCTAGATAGAAACCTTTTCTTTACCGAGGACAACTGAACAAAACTAAAATGAAGGAGATGAATTTTACACTTCAAAAAAGTATAAAAAATATTTTTGCCTCTTTTTCCAGGGCAAATAAAATATCTAAACATCCTAGAGATAAGATAATATGAAGATAAGATATCCACAAGATAAAAATTTTGTTATTTGTTAGCAGCTGACTCTGGTTTCATATTTTATTGTACAATACAATGACATTCATTTAAATGTGGTTTAAGCTTCCATATACTTTTTTAGACCACAAGAATAACTTTGTCTCTGTTCAGTCCTAGAATAGGGTATTGAGTTAACATCCATTCTGTGGCGTCTTCATGTAGACCTTTGTTGCATTCCCAGAGGTGGTGTGAATGTTCCACATTCCTCGGCTCAGGTTTACAGAGGAGCTTTCAGGATCCCTGCCTCTTCCTCTAGTGCGGAACGATGGGGGAAGAACTGGGCCAAATTCAGTGATGCTGTAATGGGCTTTTACTCATCTCAGAACAGTCACCTCCATCTCCATATCAGCAGCTGGTTGGGACATTGATTAAGTCTCTTTGTTTTCTGCTATAAATCACCTCAGACAGAGAGGAGGGCCTCATGTGGCGCTGCAGCCCTCACTCACCACCATTTCATTAGAATGGACCCAAACCTGCAGGTTTCAGCAGGTTCCACAAACGGTGCTGCTGACCTGTGTGAGAAAATGGTTTCCAGTAGGTGGATCTATCTTGAAACATTGATACTTCTGCTATCCGAACTTAATCTGCATGACTACTGGGTGAGCATCAAGATTTTGTAATAAAACCGCAAAGCATCACGTAAGTTTTATTGAAAACTCATGATCAAGAAGTCTCGTAGAATATGTTATAGATGGATCCAGATCCAGGATCTATGTTATAAAGTAGGTCAGCGCTGGATTATGTGATTTATCTATATTTATAATCCATATTTTTGGAGCCTGATTAATTTCTGATCTCTAAGACTCCTGGCACTCCACTTTAGGGGAAGATGCATGACATGTGATTGAATTGCTGACAACCCTTGGGTAAATGATGGCACTGTACTGTTGATGGGCTGTGGTTCCAGATGGAGAAAGGTCAACTCATGATCACTGGGTTACTCTTTCTAGCTTTTATGCAACTTGAGGAATTTCCTCTTGGTTTATTGCTCGGTTATAGCTTTTGCTGGAATTTATTACTCAAGTGGAATTTTAATCCACGGATTGTGTGACGTAAACAATCAGATTAGTCCCGGTGTGGCTGTTGACCTTTGGCGTCTGCTTTTTACCCATTTTCAGTTGCTACAAACTTAAATGCGCTAAAGATGATTTTTGCACATGATTTCAGGTTTTCATAGATTCAGCCAAAGAAAAAAAAATTGGCATGTTTTTACTAGAGGAATTTTCCAAACCAGTGGTTTAGAAAGGGCCTGTCATGATAAGGTTGCAAAGACTCGAGTAGAGTTTTCACCACAGCGTTCAGGTTAAAATTTATAGTCTTTCTCTTCTGGGAAAATGAGCCAAAAATATTGATGATCCGTGGGAAGTTCCTACTTGCGAAATCATAATTACAATGTGCATTCAAGTGATTTTGGTCATAATAACATGGACTCATTGGCAATTTTCAGCTCTCATTTCAGTTTATCATATCCAGACAAGTTTTTTTTTTTTTTTTTTTTTTTTTTTATAAGTAGAAACAACATAAAGACAGTATATTTTAAATACTTGTTTAATGGGATCTTTTAATGATTAAAGGCCAGTATCACTGATACTAATACAGCTACTGATATCTCGATGAGATATCTTCCCAAACGACCCCAATAAAAACTGATCTGGCGGGGTGGATTTGCCTTTGTCTTCCACGTTATCACCCCCTGTATCTTACCTCTGTATATATCGAGCTACCAATCAGAGGCAGACGGATGGTAGGCGGGCTGTGCTGAAGCCATTTAACATTACAGTGTAATTGAAAGCTATCAATTTTTTTTTTAACATTTATTAGGCTTCAAAAAATATAACTTTTAAATATAAGTGAACTTAAAACAATCCTCACATTAACCCATAGTAAATGTTATATTTACCTGTGCCCTTTCTACCTGTCTAACAGGTAGGAAATATACAGAAATTTAATGTTCTTTGGTTAACTTTAATGATAGAGAGCATTAGTGGCTGCTGTCACTTTAAGATCTGCCACTGCCGCATGACAAAGATCTCACATGCCTCACACTCTTTACGTTCATTTAAGACTTTATTTAACTTGTTTAAGACTGCTCTTATAAGGACACTTTAAACAAAACGGACATTTTGGCATTATTGTGTGTGTTATTGTTTGTTCAAGTGTGAAAGAAAACTCGATTCTGGCGCGCTGTCTGTGCACACAATACTAACACGTGTCAACACCATCGCCCTTTGAAGCTAAACAGATGTTTATGTTGCAAGTCACAGACTGGACTGATGAAACCTGCAATTAGTCTACTGTTAAAGTATGAATTTGATGTAAATAGTAAGTCTACATAATATTCACATATGCAGTTCATAGGGGACATACATACATAGCAGTTACAGCATGAAATAATATTTAAACCTATAACATTTTACAAAGATAACTTTTAAACATAGCATATAACATTTTTATCTCACAATTCTGACTTTTTTTTTTCTTGCATTTGCGTGTTTATATCTCCCAGTTCGGACTTTATAACTCGCAATTGTGAGTTTATATCTCAATTCTGAAGGGGTATATAAACTCGCAATTCTGAGGAAAAAATACAGAAATAACGAGTATATCTCACAATTCTGTTTTTTCTTTTAAGAATTGAGAGATATAAACTTGGATTTGTGAGGGGGGGAAAAAAAGTCAGAATTGTGAGATCGAAATTAACTTTTTTTTTTTTTTTATTATTCTTTTATTCTGTGGCTTCCACAGACTTGTACTGCAGAACTGTCATTTTCTTCCACCAGGTAGGCTCCGCCCACAAAAAACATAATCGCTGTTTGCAGACCCAAAATAGGTCTATATATATATATATATATATATATATATATATATATAATATATTGATACACCCCCCCAACACAGAAAGTAATTGTCATTATGTTGACTTTTTAAAAAGGACAATTCCTCTCTTCATGTTTCCCACCCTAATTTACTCTTTTAATAGGAAATATGTCAATACAGAAAAATGAAAATAGTGTCTGTCAAACCATTTCATGGGGTCTTTAAATGTCATTGAAATGTTTTTTGAGAGGATTATCTTGCAGAATGTAGGCAGAAATTGGCAAAGACATTTCTCCTAAACAACAAAATCATCAAAAAGTGAGCCTATACAAAACTCTATGACCATTCTATGATAATTTTGATTTTATTATTGTTGTATAATTGAGTCTATGCAATAATAATAATAATAATAATAATAATAATTTTTATTTTTATTATTTATTTATTTATTTATTTATTTTTGTTAAATGGTCACCACTGGATGTCCTAAAACGTCGATGCATCTCTCCTGTTCTGAGGTCTGTATCTGAGAGCACAGCTCCTTTCTGCATTGATCCAGTAGGAGGACCAACATCCAGCGCAGGGAGGGGCTAAGAAGGTGGTGGTGGCGGTGGGGAGGAGGGTGCTCCATTTCTATATTTGTCCTCTTCCTCAGTTGTTATTAGACACAGCTTCATGCACATCCCTCTACTGCAGGAGATGAAGATGTGAAAAGGTCCGTGTTTCAGACAGGACGTGTTTTCACTGCAGCACACTGCTGATTTTCATTGCGCTCTAAATCCGGCCGTTTGTTTTTGATGAGCTGGGCTGACTGAGCACAGGCTGCTGGTCTGTGGGGGCGTGTGTGACGGGTTACTGCGTCTGCGTGCAGCAGCAGCCGTGCAGAACATCAGCAGAGAGCTGAATAAGGAAAGGCAGGTGTGAGACGATAGGGGACTCTTACATTGGATCTGTCAGAATGGGCCTGAGCGTGATGATAAGACAAGACAGACGGCATATCAGTGAGTATCTATCCGTCTTATTCACATGGGAAGAATTATAACCATTCTGAGGAAATTAAAATCCTTGCCTTCTCTGTCATGTGGTTTTACTATTGTTATACACACACTACACTGCACTATTACTACATTACTGTTTTTACACTACACTGTGTATCATATTTTTTGTGATGTTCTCTAGTTGGAGTCTTTTCCCCTCATAGCACCATGGAAATTGTGTAAGAAAAGATCACTATTTTTTATTATTATTATTATTATTATTTATTATTATTATTATTTCTTACCCCATTGGCAAATTTTGATTCACTAAAGTATGTAAGATTTAGTTTTAAAACAATAATATATTTAATATAAGATATAATCTATGAAAATAAGTCTTAAAATCTTGCATTTCAAATAAATTTACTTTGTTAAAGCTTATTTATTGATTTATTTATTTGTTTATTTAGAGATGCTTTTACTGAGGAAAATTTTGATTTTGATTTTCAGTGCTTTGTAACCAGTTTTGTTGATCCTAAATTGTCTAATTCAGTTAGATGCATTAGGATGTAAAAATACATTAGTGTGCACTATTTTAATGGACTTATAGGGGAAATTGGTGATAGATCTACTGTAAATCAAGTGCTTATTCTGCAGTTTGTATTACTTTACTGAACTGCAATAGCTAAGTAGGTCATTAATGCTTGTGTAAGTTTCTGTTAGTTTTATATATAAATAATCAATGCTTTAATTTGTTTAATGCACCTTTGAAGTGGCTCAGTGTTGGATCGGCATTTTCTATCAATTAAAGGGATGCAGCTCTTGTTTTTGATGTAGAGGCTGGTGTGTGTGCGTGTGTGTGTTGAATGATGCATGGGGAGTCTGCATTACTGAGATGATGCAGAGAAGTAAATTACAGCAGACACTACAAAGACAGCACTGCCTCTGTGAGGAGTTTGCTTGACTGGATGCTTCATTTGAATATTGAAACCCCTGAATCACATCAGTTTTTGAAGTCAAGGGTCAAAATCACATTTGCAGGGACAAGTAGATGTTGTGATGTTTTATAGAGGACGATCATACAATGTTGGGCTCTGCCAGTTGTGGAAACTTCTGAGGAAAAGCCTTGATGATGCTACACTAGTGTTTTGGGAATGTGTTGGCTTTCTGAAACCAGAAAGAATCAGACACTATTGAGATGTGGTATACCTGCAGTTCCTTTTCTTTTCTTTTCTTTTTCTTGTATGTGGTGTGTAGATCTCTTTTTTGTTCTCTATGTCACTCATCAGGGCCTGTTGTTTCTGCAGCCTTAAAAATCCATCATCATGTTTGAGCTGTGCCACAACTGCAGTTCCAGCTGCAGTGAGGAGCATGTGTCTGTCATCTCTCTCATTCTTTGGAGCTGATGACCTTTTGTGGAGTTTTACTTGGCATTATTGCTGTTAATCCTTTCAGTTTTGTGTTATATCATGGAATTAGCTATATTATGTACATTTTATCTAGCGTTTTTACTCTTTTAAGCACCTTTTTAGGTCTTTAAATTTGTATTGGGCTGTTATTTTGGATTTAAAGTGGTTAAAGACAAGTTTAATGTCACTTGTTGAATTTTATGTTTATTGTATTTATTTTATCATAATTATAATACATTTTTCAGTTTTATTTAAAATTAAATGGCCATATACTCTGGCCAAGTATTTTGGCACTTTTGAACATTTTGAAATGTGTAATTTTGTAAGAATTGTATGTGTGTGTGTGTGTAGTTTTCCTCTAACTTTAAAGTAAAGTTAGTTGTTGGTTGCAATGACCAACTGGTCTTGAGGGGGACTTTTATTACATTAGTGTTATGACCATCACAGGACGTGTCAATAATACTTTTTTTAATCTTCACTTTAAAGGGTTAGTTCACCCAAAAATGAAAATTCTGTCATTAATTACTCAACCTCATGTCGTTCCACACCCGCAAAACCTTCGTTCATCTTCGGAACACAAATTAAGATATTTTTGATGAAATCCGATGGTTCAGTGAGGCCTGTATTGACAGCAAGTTAATTTACACTTTCAAATGCCCATGTACTAAAGATATATTTTATGTGACTACAGTGGTTCAACCTTAATGTTATGAAGCGACGAGAATACTTTTTATGCAGCAAAAAAACTAAACTTTATTCAACAATATCTAGTGATGGGTGATGTCTAAACAATGCTTCATGAAGCTTCAAAGCTTTACGAATCTTTTGTTTCGAATCAGTGGTTCGGAGCGCCAGTCACATGATTTCAGTAAACAAGGCTTTGTTATGTCATAAGTGTTTCGAAATTTCAATGGTTCACATGACTTTGGCAGTTTTTATACGCGCTCCGAAACACTGATTCGAAACAAAAGATTTGTAAAGCTTCGAAGCTTCATGAATCAGTGTTTTGAAATCGCCCATCACTAGATATTGTTGAATAAAGTCATTATTTTGTTTTTTTTGCCGCACAAAAAGTATTCTCGTCGCTTCATAACATTTAAGGTTGAACTACTGTAGTCACA
The DNA here is from genome assembly GCF_019924925.1 of Ctenopharyngodon idella. Classification (NCBI taxonomy): domain Eukaryota; kingdom Metazoa; phylum Chordata; class Actinopteri; order Cypriniformes; family Xenocyprididae; genus Ctenopharyngodon; species Ctenopharyngodon idella. The sequence goes on from NC_067234.1 coordinate 23,204,649, forward strand.
TGAACTGTTTTAAATATTTAGTACCTTTCTGGGGTTTTGAAAGTGTAAATTAACTTGCTGTCAATGCAGGCCTCACTGAGCCATCGGATTTTATCAAAAATCTCTTAATGTGGAATGACATGAGGGTGAGTAATTAATGACAGAATTTTTATTTTTGGGTGAACTAACCCTTTAAGGTATTTTTGATGATATCCGAGAGGTTTTTTATTTCCAATAGAAAGCAATGAAATTACCACATTCAAGGTCCAGAGAAGTAGTAAAGACATGGTTAAAATAGGTAATGTGACTACAGTGGTTCAACCTTAATGTTATGAAGCAACGAGAATACTTTTTGTGCACAAAAACAAAACAAAAATAACGATTTATTCAACCATTTCCTATCTACCCTGTCATTCTCCTATGCATTTTACGTTGTAAACACAGTGCAGCACTTCCGTGTTTGTCCGTACGCTGGCTCAGTATTGGCCGATGCTGTTCACATGAGCAGCATGACGTATGCGTGTGATGCTGACGCAGGAGCCAGCCAATAATGAGTCGGCATTCTGACCTAGAACCCAGAAGCGCTGCACTGTGTTTACAACGTAAAATGCGACACAAGAATACTGTAATGCATGGTTCGTAAAGAACTTCATTTTGCACCGTTTTTTGTAGTATGTACTTTTAATATTCTCATTTTTTTTTTGTTTTTTTTTGTGAGTATATTGTATATAATAGGAGTATTAAGGAATAATAACATTCAGAATCTCTCTCTTCACAGTTGTCTTTATCTGAGGATCAGAACGATCTCACACACAATGGCCTGGACTCAAAGGAGTTAGTGTATCTGGTCCAGATATGTTGCCAGGTAAGCTTGTTTCACACAGGGGGAAAAAATCTCAAAAACCAGAACCTCTGTAGCCCTTACTGTGTGACAGAGGAGAAAAAATATAATCTCAGGATCACTGATTTGTTATGGCAACAGAGCAAAAACTAAGCCCGCTGCCATGCTAGGAAAAATGGTAAAGTTATAAAAAGACCTTTAAGAGCTTCAGATCAAACAGGCAGGCCAACCGCATGCAGTTTGCACAGCAATTTATCTGTTTCATGGAATGCGTCCGGATTTAGGAAAAGACAGGATTTTCAAAGAGGATTTTGAGGCCAAGATGAAGACAAAGCTGTAAATGTAAATACTCTAGGTCCTGCATTTCTTTCCATACCAAAACAATGGGGGTGTTTTTTGCTCTGGGAGGGTTTTGTACTCATTCACAGAGCTTCTAAAAATATGAGTTCAGAGCCCATTTTTGTGTTTGTGAGTGTGAGAGCTGAAAGGATTCTAGCTGTTTCTGAACCATCCCTCACATTAGAGCAAATCTCATTGTCTACAAACCACAGACACAGATCCTTCAGAAATTATTCTAATAATCTTAATGATTCCCAAATTTTGATAACAATATGCCGTATACCATAATTATGACTTTATTAATATTAAGAATTTGGGAAAATATTTTTGAAAACCACTTTTGTTTGATCATCATCCATTTTCAATGATTTCTCAAGGAGGTTTGAATGGCAGTCTAACTTTCTCTAACTCTCTTCTTTATTCCGTCTTATTTCTGTTTATGTGTCTTAGGGTCGTAAGTGGATAGTGAGGCGTACATATGAAGAGTTTCGTGTTCTTGACAAGCACCTCCACCTCTGTATCTATGATAGAAGATTCTCTCAGCTCCCTGAACTGCCCCGAATAGACAGCCTGAAGGACAAGGCAGTGGTAGGTTCACCTCACATAAATAGTCGCAGCTTAAAAATTGAGTACACTGTCTGCATGTATCCTTGGTGAAGACAATCCCAGAATGCATTGCATTAAGTGTAGTGAAATTTCAAAATGTTGGACGAAAATGGATATGTTAACGTAATCCATTCAATACTTAATAGTATTGATTAAAAATGAATTAAAAACGACTATTTACTTAATAGAATGGAACAGTTCCTGCCCACTTTTTTCAGCGGCATTGGCTCAGAAAATATTTTTCCCATAATCTTTAATCAAAATATCTTCCCCTCCCTCTTGCAATGACATCTAATTCTCTTCTCTAATAATGTGTTTAGTGTTGGTGTGAGGGCGGGGCAACCTGTCAATCACATGACATCACAAACCACAACAGTCCAACCATCCAATCAATTCCCGGTGGACAAAATCAAGTCCTGGCCTGCATTTTTTTTTTTTTTTCTTGTTTGAAAAGCTGTTTCGGTCAGATATACGTCACATACATTTCATGCTGACTTTAAAGGAAAAAAGTATTTGTTTTCATTTTGCATATATATATAATATATATATATATATATATATATATATATATATATATATATATATATATATATATATATATAACATACAGTCAAATCAATATTTATTCAGACACCTTGAACATTTCATTCATACAGTTTATTCACTATAGTTAAAAAAAAATGGTGATAAAATATGACAAGAATGAATAATTACAATTAATAATTTTTGGTTTGACTGTGTGTGTGTGTGTGTATGTATGTATGTGTGTGTGTATATATATATATATATATATATATATATATATATATAATATATATATAATATATTTTGTATATACTGTACATATCTGCAAATATTTAAGTTGTTTAATAGTGACTCGATTATGTCATTCACAGAGCTTTATAGGAGTGGACTGATGCTAAAGATTTCTTTTGGCAGGATGTGCTTGTTTCAGTTCTCTGATTGGTGGAGATTTCTCTGCAGAATCAGTGTTTTTTCACCAGGAATTCTGCTGTTGAACACGATTATAAAAAAAATTGCTCAAATAATGCAGGATAATGGCTTCAACAAAATACCATCAATTCACAACCTCATAGCTCAAAAATCAATTTCCCACTGGACAAAATAAATGGGATTTTTCCAGAGCTCGCCTGTTGCACTCATTCTGTAGTTAGCTTAGCAACATGCTAACGTCAAACTCACTATGCTTCCTGTGCAGAGCTCTATTTATGTGTCAAATACTGTTGCTGCCTATGTAGCATGTGTCAAAGTAAGTCTTGTGAGGCTCATTTTAGTTAGAATGCTCCATTATAAGGTACAGTGTTTCCCTATATAGATGGCAGACAACAAGGCCACTCACTAGGCTTTAGAATAGAGTTATTGTGCTGGATCAATGGATTATGATTATATCTCAAAGGGACCACAATGAAAGTGTTGAAACTTGTCTCTTTGTTTATAATCCCTTCTCGGTGTCTGTTTTTTTTTCTCCGCAGACACTTTCCCAGATGATTACTGCGTACATTTCCCGTCTCTCAGCCATCGCTGATAACAAGATCAACTGTGGGCCAGCACTCACATGGATGGAGGTATAAATGTCACTCCTGCTTTTTAACCTACAAGGCTTTTTAACACAAATCCTGCCTCTTAAATACAGACGCGATTGGCAGTAAATTGACCATGGGATGGTGTATTTAACAAAAGAGGTGTGTTTCACACCTTTGCTTTAACAACAGTAAATTGCTCATGTCTCATAAAACACAATCCCGTTTTAGTACAGACTTCAGACTTTGTGTATAATACAACAGTTCACACCCGCTTTCTTATATGTAGTTAGTCATTAACAAGGATAGGAGACACCTGACTCAACTTGTCTCAGCGTCGCATGAGCTGTTTGCTTGCTCTTTCCCAGCGTCTTGTGTGTTTTTCACACTGACTTTGCACCTTTCAGGCCATCGTAAAAGGGAATATGAAATCACTACATAAGGTGATGTTTTATTGGTTACTGATTAAATGCATGCGTTCATATGTTTTCATACATCTTTCTTCACTCTCTTAGATTGATAACAAAGGAAACCACCTGCTGGTTCACGATGAATCATCTATTAACGTTCCCGCTGTAGCTGCGGCCCATGTCATAAAGCGTTACATCGCCCAAGCAGCAGATGAACTCTCTTTTGAGGTATTGTTATAGTATTGTTTCATATGGATTTGGTTTGTAGTAAGTTTTTGGAGTATTAGTAACTGAAGTGTAATTTTTCTTCAAAAGGTTGGAGACATAGTATCAGTTATTGATATGCCTCCTAAAGAAGACACTGGCTGGTGGAGGGGAAAACATGGTTTTCAAGTGGGTGTAGTATACTGCTTTATTTTATTTTATGTCTTTAAGTTTTAATGTTTAATTTTTCTAAAAAAAAAAAAAAAAAAAAAATCTAACAAAATAATTTATCTACGTTTTATATTGTAATTCTTCAAAATAAAGTCACCATATATTCCTCTTATGTCATGGCACTGCAGTTTATTCCACTGCATGTGTAATTTCATTAAAAAGCCCATATGTGTTAGAAAACTGTCATCACTTTTGAGTTAGGTTTACTATACATTTGAGATGTTTTTGCACCTTTTTTTGTCACATCGGAGTCAAAACATCGACTCATTACAGTCAGTGTTTCTCTTAGTGGTGATAAACGTGTCGTAAAGTAATTGCTTATGATACTCAGGGCTATAAAGAATGTATTCGCATTGTGCTGCAGCAAGATTGTAAAAGTACAGAGGGACTCACAGACTTATTCACAGCTGTGTCTTTAAGAGATTTCAGACTGTTTAAAGAGAGTAATTATGATAATTTTGCCCTTGTTGGAATGAAGTTAGATTTTAAGCGTTTAGAATTATTTTGGATACACAGCATTCATCGTTTTATCTTTTCATTCACAGGTGGGATTCTTTCCATCTGAATGTGTGGAACTAATTAGTGAGAAAATCCCTTCAAATGTAACCAGCTCATTGGCCAAACCAGGTACACACTTTTTGACCAGAATATTGCAAAATAGAGATAATTGTAACACCCTAAATTTCTTCGATTAGAGAGATGACGCTCATCGGCTGAGACCATTAATTTTGAAGGAAGAATAAAAAGTCTCTCCTCTATATCAGTTATTCTATTATAGGCAGTGTTGGGGAAAGTTATTTTTAAAAGTAATGCATTACAATATTGCGTTACTCCCTAAAAAAGTAACTAATTGCATTACTTAGTTACTTTTTATGTAACATTACTTTTGCGTTACTTTTTCTCACCTGGGCTGGGCTTGCTTGTTTGTTTTTTACTAACAACGAATTCCATTTTTGCCAAATGTAAAGGCCCTTTCACACCAAAAGTGTCTTCAGGCTGATCACAAATGTGATGTTTATCACAAAGTAATTTTCGCTTATTAGTATGGTTGAACTGGATCATCGAAGGTCAGCAGCAAAGACATTGGTTAATAAAGTGAGATTAAATAAATGAAGTATATTTCTTTAATTTAATATATTTAATTATTGAAGGTTTGTGCAATATTCTGAGATTGCATTTCGCTGTTTTTATTCATTTTGAGGAATACTGAATCTGTTTTTGTGCGAGATGAGTAAGTGCTTACATTTAGTCTAAAACTACAATAACCGTCATGATGCCTCGGCACTTACTCTCAATTTCTCTCAACATGGAGACAGGAGAGCTGTCAGTCCATACATGGGAGAACAAAGTAACTGGAGTTACTTATTTGAAAAAGTAACTTGGATATTTTGTTGTAAATTTAAAGTCCCCCTGAAATCAAATTTTTAGCTTTTAGTATGAATATGTTAGACTTAAGGTTATGAATAAGCTGATGTGTTCCAAAACAATGACAAAATTTGCATTTAAGAGATATAAGCATTCAAAAATTATGCTGTGCTCGAAATCGCCCCCTATACCCTCATTCACTATTCCCTACATTACTCCACTAATATAGTCCACTTGAAGGAGTGAATGAAACGAGTGAGTGAATTCGGACACTGAGTTTGTGCTTGCTGTTTAATAATCTTTTGAAATGTAGCAAACTGGCAGCTCCAGAATATTTATGTTAAACTCTGCCATGAAAACTAGCATGTACAAACCTTAATTAAACGATTTAATGATCAATTAAAAAGGAAATTATACCAGTATGATATTATACTGGACCAGCGCGGTTTGGGAAATGAATGGATGATTGATTCAGCTGCGGGCGCCATCTCCTGGCGAGACACGGGAATTCATTCAGCACGCGACTCTCACAGTGCATTATGGGTATTCTCTAGCCGTTGAGCGTGCATCGGTTGTACACTCGTTATTGCAGTGCATTGTGGGATTGAATGAGTGCACTCAACATTTTCCACTATGGTTTCGGACACCACTACAAATGGCTGTCCCCTCAAATAGTGCCCTATTTAAGGGTATAGGGGGTGATTTCGGACAGCCTTAGTCTCTCACTTCCGCTAAAATGGATCACGGATTTTCATGACATCAACATTCACCATGACACATCATTCGCTTCTCATCAAATCTTCTGTCCAATCAAATGCTCTCTAGAAGCTGAAGTCCCACCCCTCCTACACTACAAACAGGCACTGAAGCTGCGGCTGAAATCGGCCATTTATTCACACATTTACTAGTTTCTACATGGTGACTGGCACATAGTGCACTATATAGAGAATAGGGAACGATTCAGACAGTGTAAATATGCTTTCCATTGATGCGAATGAAGTCCGTTTTCGCGTCAGTGTCACGTGAACCGCTGCACCGCGAGCACAGTCTGCTCTGGCCCAGAGACACAAGAGCACAGAGTGGATCATATCCGTGTACCGCGAGTCGGCTCAGACCACAAAATGTATTGGACCCATTTGAATTCTGCACAGAAGACTGTATATTAAAATGATAAAGAGAAGATTAAGAGGAGAAACGGTCAGAGATTAGAAGGAAACTGAGGTTTTACTGAGTTTAACAGCTCTGGCCGAGGTGTGGTATAAATGAAATGCTATTAGCCATTTTAAAGAAGAGGCGGAGCTGTTCGATATGTCCCGCCCTGTCTTCCTGTTTCAGTTGAAATTACGTCAACACATTGAATAATACTGCGCTTTCCATGGCAATTCACTGGGCCTTTAAAAGTAATGCGTTACTTTACTAGTTACTTGAAAAAAAAGTAATCTGATTGCGTAACTCAAGTTACTTATAACTCAAGTTAATTATAATGCGTTACCTCCAACACTGTTTATAGGTCAGTGTTGGATTTGAAAGCTTTTATTTAATTTCAAATGAAATTTTATATCAGCCTTAGGATATTTATAGGTGTTACTGGCTGGCAATATTGATTTGAAAGCTTTATTTTCATTTTCTGTAGTGTCTAAGAAGCATGGCAAGCTGATCACATTTCTGCGCACATTCATGAAGTCACGTCCCACCAAGCAGAAGCTGAAACAGCGAGGTATCCTGAAAGAGAGAGTGTTCGGCTGTGACCTCGGAGAACATTTGCTTAACTCAGGCCATGATGGTGAGAGGAGAGAGGAATTTGAGAAAGTTTATAGCATCTAAATCTTTCACTGAAATGTAATTTTGTGTAAATCATATTTAAAGTGCAGATTTAATGTGTGTTGGCCCAACAGTTCCACAGGTCATCAGAAGCTGCACTGAGTTCATTGAGAGGCATGGAGTCGTGGATGGAATTTACCGCTTGTCTGGAATTTCCTCTAACATTCAGAAACTGAGGTGAGGTTTATTTATCTTTCAAAAACCTCATTATTGAAAATGTACAATATATTCTATAGTCGTTTTTCTGTAGTATATATTAAAATATGTATATATGCACTACCATTCAAAAGTTTGGGGTCGGTAAGATTTTAAGTCTTTTATGCTCACTAAGCCTGCATTTATTTGATCAAAAATACAGTAAAAACAGTAATATTGATTTTTATCAAAAAGAATATTACAATTTAAAACAACTGGTTTCTATTTTAACATATTTTAAAGTTTTATTTATTCCTGTGATGGTAAAGCTGAATTTTCAGCATCATTACTCCAGTCTTCAGTATCACATGATCCTTCATAAATCATTCTAATATGATAATTTGGTACTCAATAAATATGTTGAACGCATTTGTGCTGGCTAGCCACATTTTTAGGATTCTTTGGATGAACAGAAAGTTCAATACAGTTAAAAAAAAATATATAAAAGGAAATGCATCAACCTCCTGTGTCTGCAGGCACGAGTTTGACTCGGAGCATGTTCCAGATCTCACAAAGGACACCTACGTCCAGGACATTCATTCGGTGGGATCGCTGTGCAAACTTTACTTCCGCGAGCTTCCCAACCCACTGCTGACCTACCAGCTATATGAGAAATTTTCAGTAAGCTTCAAATTACCGCAACATAGATACATTTTGTGTGTAGCACCAATACTGGAACACAGAGGTGACGTTTTGCCATATTTTCCCAGGATGCTGTATCGGCAGCCACTGATGAGGAGAGGCTGGTCAAAGTCCATGACGTCATACAGCAGCTGCCTCCCCCACACTACAGGTTAGATGAGTGCACAGCATCCTCTGCTGATCAGAAAGAGAATTGCAGTTTTCTTTTTATCAGATGATTACCTCATTTATTGTGCTCATTAAAGGGATAGTTCACCCAAAAATAAAACTTTTGTCATCATTTACTCACCCTCATGTTGTTCCAAATCTGTATGAATTTCTTTCTCCTGCTGAACAAAAAAGAAGATATTCTGAAGAATGTCGGTAACCGGACAGTTGATGGCACCCATTGACTTCCATAGTATTTTTTCCTACTTTTTTGGGTGCCATCAACTGTCCGGTTACCCACATTCTTTAAAATATCTTCTTTTGTGTTCAACAAATGAAAGAAACTCATACAGATTTGAAACTACTTGAGGGTGAGTAAGCAATGACAAATCTTTAATTTCTGGGTGAACTATCACTTTAAAGGGTTAGTTCACCCAAAAATGAAAATTCTGTCATTTATTATTTACCCTCATGGCGTTCCACACCCGTAAGACCTTCGTTAATCTTCGGAACAGAAATTAAGATATTTTTGTTGAAATCTGATGGCTCAGTGAGGCCTACATAGCCAGCAATGACATTTCACCATGAAATCGGCCATCACTATATAAGTCATTATTTTGTTTTTTTTGGCGCACCAAAAATATTCTCGTCGCTTTATAATATTAATATTGAACCACTGTACTCACATGAACTGATTTAAATATGTTTTTAGTGCATTAATGGATCTTGAGAGGAAATGTCATTGCTGGCTATGCAGGCCTCATTGAGCCATCGGATTTCAACAAAAATATCTTAATTTGGGGTGTGGAACGGCATGAGGGTGAGTAATAAATGACATTTTCATTTTTGGGTGAACTAACCCTTTAACTGTTGGGTAAATATGTGATGCATAAAAGAATAAATAAATGCATCTCTGTTTAAATTTAAAGGGATGGTTCACCCAAAATGGAAATTCTGTCAATATTTACTCATCCTCATGTCATTCCAAACCTATATGACTTTCTTTTTTCTGCGTAGCACAAAAAAAGATATTTTGAAGAAAATTAGTGTTTTTTTGTTTTGTTTTTTCATACAATGAACGTCAGGGTGAAACAGTGGACAAAAATGTTCTTAAAAATACCTTTTGTGTTTCATTTAAAAAAAAAAAAAATAAATAATAATAATAATAATTAGTCAGGTTTAGAGTAAAATATTTTTGGGCAAACTATCCCATAAAGATATTAAAGTTCTTATGCTTTGTTTCCAGGACTCTTGAGTTTCTCATGAGACATTTATCCCGAATGGGAACATACAGTGCCGTCACCAACATGCACTGCAAGAACCTTGCAATTGTCTGGGCTCCAAATCTTCTCAGGTGACTTCAACAGTGCTTTTGGATAAATTTGTCTGTTAAGATGTTATTTGTGTCAAAATATCTTGTCAATATATCTGTCCCACAAAAATGTTGCAGGTCTAAACAGATTGAGTCAGCGTGTTTCAGCGGCACCTCTGCTTTCATGGAAGTGCGCGTTCAGTCGGTTGTTGTGGAGTTCATCCTTAATCACGTCGATGTTTTGTTCAGCCCCAAACTCAGCACTCTGATCCGCCACAGCACAGGTGAGAAATGAGCCTCGGCAATTCTCCTCCCACCAGAATTGATTTTTAGATGAAACTCTACTAATGAGGATCTTAAATGAGCTCATAACTCTAACCTGAATCCACAGGCCACACCACTTTAGCTCGACCCAAGTCACTAATGGTGAGCTCTCCATCCACCAAGCTGCTTTCTCTGGAGGAAGCCCAGGCCCGGACTCAAGCCCAGCTTATCTCTCCTGTGTCTCCTGACAGCAAGTATATCGATGTGGGAGAGGGGCCCGCCGCCCTGCAGGGCAAGTTCCACACCGTCATAGACTTCCCTTCTGAGAGGTTTGTCAGTTTGTTCTGGTTTTAGTGTTGTTGTAATTTTATTATTAAGCAAAAATGCAGATATGGAGTAGTAACTGAAAATTGTTGCTGGTAAATGTAGGAAGAAGGGCTCAACCAAGGCAAAGAAATCTCCCGTGGGAAACTGGCTTTCCTTCTTTAATATGGGAAAGTCGTCTACTACTGCCAAGCCCAAACTGCACCGCCATCCCAGTGAGCCTAATGAGATGAAAACCACACCCCTTCCAGGTGCAGCTTTGACTCTCTATTTAATATCAATCCATATCCGTTCCAAACCCTAGTGAGCTGCCTAACCTAGAGGGCATGTTTAGTCATCATTGTCACACTACATTCAATACTCAAATGCATAAATAGAAAACAGAAACAACATAGGTACTGTACACTACAGTTCAAAAGTTTGAGGTCGGTAAGATGTTCGTTTTTGAAAAAAAATCTCTTATCCTCACCAAGGCTTATTTTTTTTTTTTTTTAATTACAAATACAGTGAAACCATAATATTTTAAAATATTATTACAATTTAAAATAACTGATTTATTTTAATATTTTTTTTTAAATTGTAATGTATTCCTGTGATGGCAAATCTGATTTTTATTTTTTTTATTTTTTTTTTTTTTTAGCATCATTACTCCAGTCTTCAGTGTCACATGATCCTCGGAAATAATTTTAATATGCCGATTTGTTGCTCAATAAACATTTCTTATAATTATCAATGATGAAAACAGCTAATATTTTTGTGGAAACCATGATACTTTTTTGATGAAGTATTCTTTGATGAATAGAAAGTTCAAAAGAACAGCATTTATTTGAAATAGAACTTTTTTTTTTTTTGTATTGACCCCACACTTTTGAACGGTAGTATAGGCATATGTAGTCAGCAGGATAAAAATCAAATGTAGTCGTTGAACTCTGGTTCATTTTTACAGGTGGAAGAGGAGACACTGGAACACTAAGATCTGCTAAAAGTGAAGAATCTCTGTCCTCTTCACATAACTATGAGGGTAAAAATCATATTTCACATTTTTCCATTTACATACTTAAAGGTGCTTTAAAGGGTTAGTTCACCCAAAAATTAAAATTCTGTCATTAATTACTCACCCTCATGTCATTCCACACCTGTGAGACCTTCATTCATCTTCGGAACACAAATTAAGATATTTTTGGAGATATCCGAGAGGTATATGACTCGTCCATAGACCGCAATTTAACTGACACTTTCAAGGTCCAGAAAGGTACTAAAGACATCGTTATAATATAGCCAATAATGAATCTGCGTTCTGACGTAGAACCTGGAAGTGCTGGACGTAAACAACGTATGAGAATGACACAGAAGAGAAGATACTGTTGAATAAAGTCGTTATTTTTGTTTTGTTTTTGTGTACAAAAAGAATTCTCGTCGCTTCATAAAATTAAGGTTGAACCACTGCAGTCACGTCAATGGTTTTAACAATGTCTTTAGTACCTTTCTGGGCCTTGACAGTGGTGATTATATTGCTGTCTATGGACGAGTCATATACAGTACCTCTCGGATTTCTTAAAAAATATCTTAATGTGTTCCGAAGATGAATGAAGGTCTTACGGGTGTGCAACGACATGAGGGTGAGTAATTAATGGACAGATTTTTCATTTTTGGGTTAACTAACCCTTTAAGTTTTTATGCCACTTAAAAATATTTCGACTGCCTAACACATAACACTGATATTTGCTTCCTGAGATATCACATCTGTCTCTCTGAGTTAATGCGTCTTCGGGGTTTGCTGACATGTCTTTGGTGGTGTGGTTTAGGAGAAAGGGCATCTTTACAGAACCTTTAATACAGTTGTTTCCAGTGACTTATCACCTGTTGTATACTTGTTACTGTATATTAATCCATTGGCTGATCTCTGTTGTTCTGTCTCAGGAGGATCAAATATCTATCGTCCACGTAGGCCGCTCTCCACCAGTGATGCTTTGTCAATCTCCTTTAATGAGGATCTGCTGGAGAGCAGATTGACTGGAGACTCCCGGTCCAGTCTCAAAGACCACAAGAAGGACACTGTTTCCTCTTCCTCTTGTGTGCCAGCTCTTATATCTCCACCCCACGCTACAGCAGAAGCTGAGTTTATAAGCATAGCCTCCTTAGACATAGACCCGCTGGCCTTTCAGTCTACGCAGCTGGTTGATCCCACAGTACCTGACAGGAAGAAAAGAGGCAGTCGCAAGAAGGCGGGAGGTAGCCTCATTGAGTCAGAGACTTCAGACAAAGTCACAAGTCCCTCCCAGCCACCTGATCTCATCCCACTGCACTCAGAAGATGCAAATCACAAACCCTCTGAAGTGCCAGCCGCCTCCACTAAACTGGAAGTGGGCACCTCTAAGACTGGCCAAGAGGGTACAGCAAAGAGCTCAGTAGCAAAGAGTAGTACTGTGTCCTGTCCTTCTGACATTATGTCCCTTGTGAAAAAGCCCAGTGTGTCCACCAGAGGTGGTGAAGGCCATCAGCGTTCTGCGAGTTTTTGCAAAGCAGAAAATAAATCCGCAGATGTCAAGGAGCACAGAAGAGCAGACTCAGGTCAGTGGCAGCCTTACATTCATCCAAATACTCAAATTATCCATATGTGTTTATAAAAAGAAACATATGTTCTGCAACAAAGTGTCATCTACAGAAATTGCCAAACCCAACACTTACTCATTATTTTGTTTACTTTCCCTAAAACAGTAACTGAATGTGTTAAGCTGTTAATTATGAAAAAAAAAAATAAAACAATAAATAGTTTATGAATAAATCTTTTTACAGCCCTAATACTTTTAAGTTGTACTTTTTGTTTTATTGGATTAACAATGCATGATAAAAACATTTCCAATTACCCCCTGGAACTAGCTTAAGGGTATGAATACCCCAGTTTGGGAATGTTAGCAAGAAAAACAATATCAGCAAGGCTAGCATTTAACTTGAAGGAATAGAGACAACTAATAGAGGGTATGCATTGACATCACTTTCCCGCCGGAACACGGCCCCTCAGCCGGACTGAGTGGCAAAAGAGCCTGCTGCGTGACTGGATTTAATAGGAGAAACTGCAAAAACGTGAGTTAAACAATTATCAGTTTAAACTAAATGCTGGACTCGATGTAGTGTGTGTCCCTTACAACTTACCAAAGATCCAGTGATCTATGGATATTGACATGCAGCTAGGAATCGTGTTTCCTGACATGTATATGTGCCTGATTTCAACACCGGAGAAACACATAAAACAAATTTGCCTGTGAAATCTTTATATAAATACAATATACTGTAGGTAGGTCTAAATCTGGGTGATCACTTATATGTCAATGTTATTATCAATGTTATTTATATTGTCATGTCATCCAGCCCTAAAATTGGCATAGTTTTTGTCAGTGTTTATTTAAAAACATCCAATTATGCAGAATATAAGATGGTATATTTAACTGAGTTGTCAATACAATATATAACAATACAATGTATAGGGGTATGATTTTTACCTCAAAATTCAACATATTGAAACAAAATGATAACTGTAAATCCATGTTTTGCCCCCTGGAGTCCAGTTGTTTCTGTGAATTGCAGAGATCCATTTGCTTTTCTTTTCTGTAGCTTTCAGCAGTCTGTAAAAATATACCTCTATTTGTAGAGTCAATCGCAAAACTCTTTCCCGTTTTAGATGTGTTTTGTGTATTTTTCGCTGCATTCACGCTGAAAACCAATGCTGCCACACAGTATTTTTGCCACTCAGTGGGCGTAACAGCAGTCACTCCGGCAGACTGTGACGTCACATGCATACCCTCTATAATGATGAGAGAAAGCTAATGTAAGCAAAACTAGCATCTGACCTAATGGAATATGTGGAATAGGATATTTAAGACAGGCTATTTAGGATATTTGCAAGAGAAAGCCAGAAAGTTAGCAAAGCTAAATTGTATTTTGGTCCTGTGTTCTTCTATTTAAAAGTGTTGGTTTGTTTTTCTCCCTCTAGGTGCAGTGACATTTGAATGTACGCCTGGTTTGGTGAGGTCTGTTTCTCTCATAACTCCCCAGCCTTCAGTAAAGAGTGCTGCCCGAATGCTAGCTCTAGCGCTAGCAGAATCTGCCCAGCAGGCCACTCGACTCGGCAAACGTGGGAGCTCTGAACCTCCCACACCTATTTCTCCAGTTCATCATCAGAACCCACTTTTCACACTCCAGTTTCCTCCTCCTCTACAGACATCCTCTGATAGAGAGGAACGGTATGTGTCTAGCAGGACTTTCCCAGATCCATCAAGCACTATGTCTACTGAGAGCCACACCGATGCAGGCAGCCTACGCAGCACCTGCGCCTGCCATGGCAGTGAGAGCGGACTCAGCTTCTCTGATGGCTGTGATGCACCAGCTGGTGGCCAGTGCACCCATGTGCCCTCTCAGGGTTTCTCTCCTCGCAGAGATCCAGAGATTCAGCTGGCTCCAGAGAGCCAGACAACTATGAGAGATAACATCCGCCATGTTGGAGTTGGTACAGATGGAGGTGGATCAAGCCTTGATGCTGAGATGGAGGTAGGTGGAAGTTTACAGCCAACTCTTTCAGAGAGATTTTCTTCCTTGGATAGTAAATCAGCCATTGATGCACTGCACAACAAGCAGGCTGCTAATGCCACCAACTTCCGAGCCATATTGGCGGAAACAGCCATGCCTGCTTCAGTGCATGAAGTTCTTCCACAAGCTTCAAGCACTCCACCAAGTGTAGTGTATCAGTACAAACCCAAAGACCAAAGGTCTGCTTACTCTCAACACTGGTCAAGTCCAGTCGGGCAAAGTACCCCTTATTATCAGCCTGACGATGGGCGTCCCCATCCCAGAGTTCTTTCAAGAAATTATTGCAATACCCTTGCACCACGATCCCTACACCAGTCCATTAAATATAAAGGTCAACGGGAAGACTACTCCTCAGTTGGTCTCTATAGACATGGAGGACCAAGGTATCCGCCATTGGATGGAGCCTCCGTCTACCCCACTATCCGCAGGGTACGTTCAATGCACACTCCACCAGAGGACAAGTTTTTCTTCCTCCAGAATCAAGGCAGCCAGAGGAAACCTTACCAAAAACCACCCGCATCGGACATCCAGCAAGTGCGGCCTTACTTTGAAGATGGGAAGGTTCGGTATAGGTACAGCCCCTATTCAGAGGCTCGATACAATCAATATCGAGAGGACAGTCATGGATACACTCTCTCCTACACACTCAGCAAACTGCCTTCTCGTTCATCAAAGGTTATGGGCAGTACAGAGTATTACCACAAGCCTCTACGCAACCTCCCGGTGAACAATGAGTCAGATTTCATGACCAGAGACGTCGGTCTCCAGCCAAGAATGAAGAACCCTTCTCTCTACGGGGCTTTTAATTCAGGTTTATCTGATCGACATTCCATTAGGCAGGAAAACGCAGCCAAGGAGAGGTTGTCGGGTCCAGTTCTGTCCCAGCCCCATCTTGTAAGAGGCGACCGTCAGTGCCAAGAAACAATGCACACTAGGAGCAGGTCAAACTCTGGGAAGGAGATGCTGATTTCAACTGAAGGTGCTGATGGGAAGTACAGGGTGACCATGGTGTCCCATTACTCCCCAGAGCACCCACTTTCTGAGCCTGATATGCCTGTGCCCTCGAAGTCAGACAGGCATGGTAGTGGGCAGGGATCTAAGTCAGCTCTTACAATGAAGCAGAGTCGATCAATGCACAACTATCCTCAACACAGGCTCGAGTCCGCAGCACTGCCACGTAACCTGACCCTACATAAGGAGTACAGCTGCCCTGACTTTAAACACTCTGGGCCCAGCGATAGCTTCGGTGTCGCACACCGCAACCAAGACAGGCTGATGTATAAGACTCTCAGCAACTCCAAAGAGGACTACCAATACATTCGAGCAATGAGCAGGGACCCTCAGAGGTCTAAGAGATCGCAGAGTGTAAAAACTCGCCATCCAAATGGTCAAGCGAAAATTACTCTGGAGCGGGACCACAGACTTGCGTTCTCTTCCCAGAGTAGGACAAGAACTCGTAGCATGTTTGTGCCATCTGACTATTCTGAAAGTTATGTATCTATACATCCGAAAGTCCCTAAGAACAGCCGAGCAAGTTCTGGTGTTTTCCCGAACTACGGCTGCATGCCGCTTCATAGTAACAGACTGTATTCCACAGCTGTGGGCCACGCAGGTTTTCACAAGACAGAGCTCAGGCCTGAGATGCAGATTTATGCTGAATGACAGATTTCTAAAAAATAATAATAAATTATTATCCAGAAATATACAACCTCTGCAGGGCAGTGGTTTTCTATTGCTAATCAGATTAAAATAAATATTTAAAAAAGTTTAATTGTTCACTGAAGGGTGTCTTTCACTGTATACTCTATATATTACAGTTTAAATGGCTTAAGCAAACACTGCGTAAATTTGGGATATCACTCATACATTATGGTAATGGGTTATCGTGGCTTTATTGCTACTTTGATTTGATGAAGTGTGTTGTTAATTTTGTCATTTTGTTACTAGAGGTTGCAAAAATAATCAAAATATGGTCTTTAATAAAAAGAAAAATTAACAAAGGCTTTCAAAGTTTGCCACAGTAGCAATATATAGGAGCCACTGCCTTGTGTTTTTGGGTGAAGAGTAGTTTTTTTGATGTACCATCGCTGTGGAATCAAACACAGTTATATATGTCAATGACATCAGCGTATATGATCTGAGATAATAACTATGAAAGGTCATAGTCTCCCCCATCCCCCAGAAGTTTTTTCCCTCTGAATTTTATAATCATGCACTTTATAGTTGGTCTGTGTGTTATGTAACAACAGGCGCTTTAGACATGATCCTTTTTCACTTTTTTGATTGTCAACATTGAGTTAAAGATGTGAGTGAGCTTTCATTTGAATGGTAGTAATCATTACATGGTTACATACATATATGCTGTTCTTATCAACTGCTGTTTTAGTTTTTAACAAGTGTACTGTTCTTTTTTTCTTTTCTTTTTTTAAGTTGATTATATTATTATTTTTTTTAATGTATTCACTTTGCTTTACTCTCATTAAAGTTATTTATTCAAAATCATGACTTGTACCCTTGCACCTAATGTAATCAGTGCTTAGACAATTATGTTTTGTTTCTTTTGACAAAATCCTGACAGTTTGCTTTCAAAAACTGGAGAGACTACTGTTTATTGGGCTGACTTTTTATACCAAGCACTATCACCCTAAAGCATTTTAATCTGACTGTTCAAGTCAGGAAGTTAAATTACTAACATACAGTCCTGTTATTTTTCCGTTTTAATGAATTTTTCATCATTCATTAATATTAATGAGACTAGTTACTATATTTGATAGTCCCTGCAGGTGTTGAGCAGTGAACAGCAGAGGGCACTGCAGCACCGTCTGGAGGACATATCTAATGATGAAGTTTCCTCCATATGCTCTAACGTGAGGGCACATCAAAGGTTCAGAGGCACTAGGTTTCTGATGCAATACAATTATTATTTCTGCAAGACGACGTTTATTGTACATTATCCCAGGCATTTTGGTTTTAAGGTTTTGAACTGTCAGGATGTTGACATAAATGAAACAAAGGTGGTGACTTGCGGAGTTCCATGGCGGATGCTATATTAAATGCTAATTGTTTTCAATTTTTTGTCAGTCAGACAGTGAATTGAACAGGAAAGGAGTTGTCTTGCCTTTCCGAGCTGTAAAATATAGCCCTTTGCATTTAATTCCTATTTTGCTTCTACATAGCTACTAGTTTCTAAAGTAATAGCTAATTTATTTCAAACAAAAGCAATGGTCTACAGTGGAGTAAAACATAAGAGCATAAGATCTATTCTTTACATTCAACGTACACTTCCATCCAGCAACCAGCTAGCTGCAATTTTTGATGCTTCTGAGGGCTGAAGCCAAATAATTCATAGGTGTTCGGAACTGAAGAAAGCAGATCACTAGCAGTATGGTGTGGAACACATAATGGGCCGATGTTGTGTTATGCAGAAGTTGGCTGAGTAAAACCGTATTATTTCATCTCGTTTTCATTCTGTCTGAAGAGTTTGAATTGGAACTCAAGTAAACCACAAAAAACTTTCACATTGGCTGTGATTCAGATAATAGACTCTCTCCTCTGTCATTTTCAGCCTAAAGTAATTGTGTGGCATGGGCTAAAACACCATCAACACTCTTTAAAATCATGTTACGTTGTTTGTGCGTCAAAGTGGTGTTGAAAAGACTATTTAGGAGCAGGAATGTACCATATAAGACTAAAGCATCACTACGCTGTATGAGTGCCACTAACAGCTGCAGAAATATGCTATTTGGGGAAATTTGGAGCCAACAACAGATGCATAGACTAGAGAACCCGCTGACATACTCTCGTACTCAGTGTGCGAGAGCTCTGTGTGCAGGCATAAGCCTGGACATACTGGGTCCACAACTAACACAAACGCAGTCTGAAAAGAAAATTATGCTAAATCTCAGATTAAAGGCTGTGCTTAGGTTGAATAAAGAGCATTGTCGTCAAGTGTTGTGCTTAAGTTGGCTTATACAATAAATCACTGCAGTAGGCTATACAATAACCCAGAACCATGAAAAAGTCTCCACAAATAAATGCAGCACAATGTTCACCCAATTACATGCTTTTAAGGTCCATTCAAAATTGAATTGGGCACTATTAAAACACCTTAATAAAATAAAATATTTCAGATTTATGTCGTTTGCAAAAAAAAGTATTTTATCAACATGGCTACTATTCAATAGAGACGACAATGCTTTTTGCCAGCATAATGATAGTTACTGCATCTACCAGTGAATGGGTCCAAACGTTGACCCAAGGACATCAGGCAATTCAATTTATTTTAGCTGTGATGAATAGTACCATTTTTCCTTCTCAAATCTCAATATCTATAATCTGACCAACAAATTAAATAAAACATTATTAAAGTTACCAAAAGTTAACTGAGTAAATCGATATTGCAAAATTTCTCATTTTGCTCCACCAATGAGAATAGTTCAACAAAGCCTCCAAAAATTAGGCAACGTATTTCCTAGCAACACACACAACTTGGGCCATTTCACCGAATGGGTGACATTTGCTTGTTGTTTCTCTTCAAAATTAAACTTTATTTTTTATCTTTTTTCAACACTGAATCTAATACTACACACATTTAACTGTTCAAAATGTGTATTGGTCAATCTCAGGCAACTCAAGCATGTCAGTTAATGTCTTTGTATTCACCTCAAGAAAGTGTTTATTTTGAAGAAATGGTTGGTTATTTGTTCAAATAATTGATATTTGTGACAAAAAATTCACTTTATATTAAGGCAAGGTGTATTTTAATAAAAAACGCTAAACATTTTTTTAATTTAAAAGAAGACAGAAGCTTCAAGTTTATAATTTTTTTAATAATTTAATTTATTTAACAATTGTGTAAATGATGGATCAAACAAAACTGATAAAAACAGTGGTTTAACTTTATTTTTTTTTAGAAAAATAAATAAATTTAGTAACAGGAATGAGCACTTTGTAACAGGAATGAACACTGGGTAACAGGACTGAGTGTCCGTATGTGTGTGAGAAAGAGAGTGTGTACATGGCCGTGTGTGCATGTGTGCGAGTGAGATTTCTGTGTTGAAGGGATGTACTGTGTGCTAGTAGTACATCACAATGAAGGAGGTGGAAAGAGAAAGAAGGAGAGTGAGGAAAAGAGAGAGGAAGGAGAGGGAGGGAAGGAAAGAAAGAAAAAAAGGGGGAAAAAGATAGGGTTGCGGGTGTGTTTCACTCCTTCCTTTGCAGCATGCCATGGGTGTGTGCTTCTGGCAACTGCATAGTATAGGTTCTCTCCATCTTCTACAAAAGATAAGACAGAGAAAGACAAAAAGATTAAGTCACTTTGTGGTGACTGGCTCCCAGCAAGTATGGCATTCATACTGTAAAACTAATCCTAAAAGTCTACAATTTAAGTAATTTCAACTGTAAAACTCATGATACAGGTGAATAGTATTATATCAACTAATATTCACACTATTAAATCAACAAAACAGAGGACTCTACTCACTCCTGTTACTCTTAACTCACTCCTGTTATTTTTCATATGAGTAACAGGACTGAAAGTAACAGGATTGAGTTTTTAAGCAAAAATTATCAAATACATGACATATGGCCACATGGCGTACGTGCTAATAGCATGAGGACACTGAGCAAATACTAGTGACTTACCTAAAGTTAATATTTTTTAAAATAAATAACATCAAAGAAATAATTTAGGTAACAGGACAGTACGTTGAGATTCACCTTCTCACTCATTTTAATTTCTGTATATTTGATGAAATTGTAACTGAGAGGACTTACTTTTGGTCTTCTCATGGCCTACATAAGATCCAGATGATGCAACTTCCTGTTGAAAATGTGTCTTGTGGAATGTTCCAAGTTTTTTAGAGTGGGAAATGTGTGAGGGTAACAGGACTGAGTGAAAACCTGGGGACACGACTAAAATGTGTATTTTAAATAACATATTATGGATTTCTTATGAAATTTCTTTTTGTTTAACATAGATGATATATGGAGTAACACAACAATGCAAAAATAATAAGATTTCTGAAAGGTTTTAATGATTATATTTCATGATAAAGTTTAGATTTAGATAGTGGGGACGTGTAACAAATGCTTTATTTTATTTTTATTTTTTGTATTCTCAGTAGTTTTTAATAATGTTTTAAATTATATATTTTAAATTTGCAGTTAGATTAATGTTCAGGACATTTTACTTAATAATAAAATATATTTTAGAGTTAATTTTCATGCATATTTATACATAAAATGTCCTGGGGACAGAAATGGCACCGATTCGGTGGAATGGCCCACTTGCATTTCTAAATGAATTAGTGTGACGTCTGAACAAATCAGTTAAGCAAATGATTCAAATGACTCACTCATAAAGACAAAGTTATAGTAGATGAAACCTGTAACATCCCCACCACTAATGCACAGACTTACAGGTCACGTTCACACAGCAGCGGAATACGAATGCCAGTAACTGCATTCTGTTACTGAACTCGTAAAGTTTTAAGGACTTACCGCATTCTCGGAAAACCCGCGCTTTGGGAACGGAACAGGGCTGCATCACGTGTCTGTCACGTCATACAGTGCGAGAGAGCCTTGAGAGTTTTCATGTGTGGTTTCGGCAGATATCAGCTGTGTGTCATCTGAGTTGCTCCCGTCAGTTTTGTATTCTATGCGCGATTCAAATGCTCCACCCAGATATTAAAGCGCTGTCGGTTAATGAAGATTTGACGGATGAACTCGATTGGACTCTTGTCATGTCAAAAGTGATAAGACTTTTCGGCTTTATGGACGTCGCCATTTTGAAATTACTTATCTGTCACTACTCCCGCTGCACGTTCGAGACGCTATTGTAAGTTGCTGTGTGAACGTGACTCACGCCTAAGTAGGCCTAAATGTGGTTGTCAATCCTCAAAACTTACTTATTTTATTTTTTAAAAAATTGATTAATTTAAAAAAGTAGTTACAAATTACACATACAGGAATGTGAATAAACAATACCAATAGTGTTTTTCATACTTAAAAAAAGGAGTACTCAAAAAAAAAAAATCATTTCTTTTGAGCAGTTTTACGTTTAATACTCAAACAATCAGTCTTTGGCAGTTGCACATATATAACAGTACAATAAGCTATATACAGTATAACATACGTTTGACCATGAGATGGTCATGTGATCAGCATAAACTGGGATACATGACTTTTCTTCATGATCATCATTACCTTCCATTCTCCCGCTGACTCAGAATGACAAACTGTCCACCCTATACCAAAAGTCCTTTGAATAATAATGGTGATGGGTTTCAAATTGGTCTTGGAAAAAGATGACTAAAAAGTGCTCTGGTTATGTTGTAAGATGACAGCTGATGACTATAACCTGGAATAATTGAGCTGCAGAATATCTAGTCTGTAATGTTTTTATAACTCACAATGCACAGGGAAACATCAGTCTATCCTGTAGATATCGCCTTATTTTCAGTTTTTGGCACTGAAGATGAAGTAAAATCGTTAAATTCATTAAATTATAATCCAGATAGGGAATAATTCACATTTGATGCACTGGTGCATTAAATTCATCAAATTTTGCTACTTGACATACATTAAAATAAAACATCAAAAATGTATATATAATATAATACTATTTTAAACCTATGCATACTGGGTTTTGCTGTGGTAATTCAGCATGTGGGTGCATTTATTTAATCTCATTACTTGAAAAACCTGCATAGATACCAGAAACTGAATTTTAATTGTGCTTATCCGTGATGAATGTCTTGACTCACCAAATTTACATGCATCTGGCCGGAACCTTGTTTACTTTATGTCAACTCGCCCTTCATTTTATATCATAAATTATCTCATTATGTATTCCTAATGATCAAAACATAAGAAAACTTTATGATTTAGAAGTTGTTTTCCCTTTGCCAGCATCAGTTAGAGTAAATTGAGCACCCAGAAGTTTATATGGGGGAAAACTGTCACATCAATGACTTGGTGAGAATGTATGGCCTCGATTTCCCGTTGATTTTGTAATGCTTTAGGTCATGGTTAACACAAACATGCTCTACTGAGAGATGAATGTTGAGATGGCAGCAGGATTTGTGCATTCTGTGCATTGCTTGCTGAAATTCACTTGGTAAATCTCCAAAACTTGTATTTCATCCTCTTATCTGGATAATTCTGTAGGCAAACAAAGGATCTTGTGTCTATGCCTTTGTTAATACCAAAGTCCACAACATCGAATCAACCAATTTTTTGCACAATCTCATAAAACCTGTCATTTTCAGCTCACGCTTTAGCCCAAAATCAAACGAAATAGAAATATAATAAATTACCCATACTGGTCAAAAGTTTGGAATAATTATGATTTTTTTATGCTTTTGAAAGACATCCTTATGCTCACGAAGGTTGCATTTATTTGATTAAAAATATAGTAAAAATGGTAATATTGTGAAATATGATTACAATTTAAAATAAATGTTTATTATTTGAATATATTTTAAAATGTCATTTATTCCTGTGATGCAAAGCTGAATTTTCTGCATTACTTGATTACAGTCTTCAGTGTCACATGATACTTCAGAAATCATTCTAATATGCTGATTTGCTACTTGAGAAACATTTCCATTTATTGTGTAAACCATTTTTTTTTGTGTGTGTGTGTAAACCATTATACACATTTCTTTTTTAAAGAAATGAATACTTTCATTCAGCAAGGATGCGTTAAATTGATTAAAAGTGACAGTAAAAACATTTATAAAGTCACAAAAGATTTCTGTTTCAAATAAATGCTGTTCTTTCGATCTTTCTATACATCAAAGAATCCTGAACCAAATGTACCACAGTTTCCACAAAAATATTAAGCAGCAAAAACAGTTTCTTATGATTTTGGGCTGAACTGTGACCTGAACAGTTCTTGTTTTGTGAGATTCACCCAGATGACTCCAACGAGCCTTGTAAATGCAGGTCAAGTTAGGACAGTATGTGTTTTGAACTTCTAGAAGAAATCATGTAAATCATTTCAGTTTTATTCCTCACACTGATAAAAGAGCACTCGGAATGATTATCCATTTACCTGAAATAACACAGTTATCAAAAAACTAGCGCCAATGGCCTCAAAGTTCAAATAGTCCTTTTATTAATGTGCCCTCAAGCGACCAAACCAATGCGGACAGACAGTTAAAGAGACAGAGTCCCACCTTTGCCCTTTGCTGCTGTGTTCTGTCATTAGTGTTAAACGCTGCTATTAGAGAGCAGAATAGAGTCCGTCTGAAGTGAGCAGGGCCATTTGACCAACATCACTGATGCTCAAGAAAGGGACTAACAACATGGCATGTAAAAAGCAAGCTCTAGCAGGGAAGTTCAGATATGCCGTATCGCAGTCTGTACTGATCGGTTGCTGCTTGAACGCACACACACACGTTTCATCCTGATTATACATTTGAGATTGTACCTCTGGCTTTGGCATCTGCATGCTGATGGCTTGATTATCTATGACGAGCTGAGCTCTGATTCGCATTTTTACCCTTGGTGGAATAACTCAGCTGCAGATGCAGGGCTCTGATTTGCCTTGACACCAGGAGTGAAAATCTATCAAGAAAAATGGATTTAAGTTGACAAACCTCTGAAAACCATCCATCTGCATTGTTTATGTAGTTTGTGATAATACAATAGGGTAGGAAAGAGTAGACCTGAATATTTATAAGTCTGCTGCTGTCCATTCGGCCATTTAGCCAGATGTCCACTGATATCTCTGTATGCCAGGGTTGAGCGCTGCCTGCCAAAAGGTTGAGGGATAATGGATAAATTATGGCTGTTTCTACCAGAGGTTTAATATATGGCTAACATTTAGCCAGCACTTTCCATGAATATGGTGCACTTCGGTGTTCCATTTTTTTCATAATAAATGTTAGATAAACTATTCTTTACACTATGTAACTTTTTGTTCAAATTAACCAAATTTTATCCATATATTAGGCTATCCCTCCTTCTCCCAAAACGTGTTGTCTAACCCGGTATCTATATTTTAGACCTGACAGGTTTTTGCGGGAAATTGCGTACATACATCACTCGCCTGTGTATGTTTCATATCTATAAATAGAGAAAAGTTGCTCTGGCTACTGGTTAGTTGTCACGACGAGCTAGAAAGGTTGGAGCAGCTAAATCTCAAATCCCTCGGGGAATCACCTATTTTAAACAAACACCGAACTGCTGGTAAGAAACATTGGACCAGAAAAGGAGATTTTAAAGAAAAGTCCTACTCATGCTTGACCATATTATGGCAGTGAGTAGCGACCAGCATCAAGGTCTTCTGTGCACAACTGCACGACTTGCGTTGGTGAGGCTCTATTAACGCTGCAGTTCACTCTGTCTCGCCCAGAAAAAGCACACAAGTTGTGAGAAATCAAGACTAAGAAAAATACGACATGAAATACAACCCATGTACCTTCTTCTCTGGATATATCCGTTGTGTTCGTCGACATTCTTCTCTTCTAACTGCCTTATTTCCACCATTGGTGTGAGCAGCAGTGTGTCCTAATAGACAAGAAATGTATGATTTTACACCTTCTTGCTGATAACATTTCTTTAGTCATTTGGCAATCCCACAGCTACTGTAGTGAAACCACCCACATCAGATTGTGCTACCACCTTAATTAATAAGGCCAATTATTTATTAAGAAACAAAGCCAACTGTTATTAAATTCTCGCTAGAGAACAAAACCGAGTGGCACTGAAATCTCGTAAAAAAAAAAAACGACCGTTATTGAAATCTCGTAAAGGGACAAAATCGACTGTCATTGAAATCTTAGAATGGAACAAAACTGGCCGTCACTGAAATCTCATAAACAAATAAAACAGACATCATTGAAATCTCGTAACCAAATAAAACCGACCACGATTGAAGTCTCGTAATGGAAAAAAACCGACCCTCGTTGAAATCTCGTGATGAAAGAAAACCGACTGTCTTCGAAATCTTGTGAAAGAACAAAGGAACAAAACCAACCGTCTTTGAAATCTCATAACAGAACAAAACGACTGACACTGAAAACCGACTGTCATTGAGATCTCGTAACCAAACAAAACCAACCATCATTGAAATCTCATAATCAAATGAAACCGACCATCAATGAAATCTCATAACCCAGAAAAAAATGACCATCATTAAAATCTCATTGAGGAACTAAGCCAATTGTCATTAAAATCTTGTTAAGGAACAAAACCGAGTGGGCATTAAAATCTCGTAACGGAATAAAAGGAGCGTTATTGAAATCTCGTAAGGGACAAAATCGACCATCATTGAAATCTCGTAACGAAACAAAACCGACTGTCTTTGAAATCTCGTAAAAGAACAAAGAAACAAAACCGATCGTCTTTGAAATCTCATAACCCAGCAAAACAGACCGTCATTGAAATCTCGTAAAGGAACAAAACGTAAAGTTATCGCGTTCACATCTGTCAGCTGTCATTCGGACTGTCATCAGACAAATGGAGTTCCGGTGTTGTGCCAAATTATTACCCGCCCCTCGTTGAAGTCGCTACCTGATTGCCTAATCCTAACCCTACCAATACTAGGGGGGTAATAATTGTCAAAACACTAGTCTGGTGATATTTGACTCAGTGAAGAAAGTTCATGCATCCTTTTTTGGGATTTCTAGGTGTTTTATTTCATGTTGCATATTTATCTTGATTTCTTGAGCATTTACATAATTTCCATATAAATACGTAATCTCATTATATTTTTTACTTTTTATAAATATTGTAGCATTGATTGCATTTGTCAAGCTCAAACTTCAACCCATTTACTCAAGTTATTGTATAAAAATAGCAAATATTTTTATTTAATCAATTTGAAATTTAAAAAATTTTAACTATACAAACCAAAATTGTGCCCAAAACTACCTAGCCTCTACTGAGTGACATCTTCATTTAGACTCAATTCGCAGCCTTGTTACCTATTCTGGCATAGTTTTATGTAAATAAACTACATTTATTTAAATAAACTTTGAATTTTGATCTATTTTTAAATAATGTTAGAAATCTTGTCTATTTTACAGTACCTGTCAAAAGTTCGGAAACATTACAATTTTTTAAATGTTTTTGAAAGAAGTCTCTTATGCTCAACAAGGCTGCATTTATTTAATCAAAAATACAGTAAAAACTGTAATATTGTGAAATGTTATTACAATTTAAAATAACTGTTTTCTATTTTAACTGCAGCACAACTGTTTCAACATTGATAATATTAATCAGAAATGTTTCTTGAGCACCATATCAGCATATTAGATTTCTGAAGGATCATGTGACAGTGAAAATTCAGCTTTGGTCACAGGAATAAATTACATTTTAAAATATATTCAAATAGAAAACAGTTCTTTTAATTTGTAGTAATATTTCACAATTTTTTATTAAATAAATGTATTTTTGTATATGTATTTTTGATGAAATAAATGCAGCCTTGGTGGGCATAAGAGACTTCTTTCAAAAACATTAAAAAATTTAATGTTTCCAAATTGTAATATAGTTTTAATAAAAAGGAAAAAAGAGTTTCAGAGTTGTACTCAGCCCTTTAAACAAAAATGCAATGCAAATGCAAAAAAATGCAAATTCAATGAGTGCAGTGATATTCTATAAACCTCATGTGGTAGATTGTGAAAAAAACAAAACAATCACCACACTGAAGTGGACACTCAATTTATGATTCCCCAATGAGATATAAAAATAACTTGTCTGTTTGTCCAGACCCACTGTGGCTAACAGATCAAAAAAAGATGACTCGCACAACTCAGCTGACATCTATCTAAGCAGACCTCTTGGGGATAAAGCGTTCTATTTTCCTGTCCTGTGATTGTCCGCAGGAAGAGGTGATGTGCAGTGAGAAATGGAAAGAAATAAGATGGCCAAAGCGGTAATCACTGTGCACTCAGCTATAGAGAAGCAATAGATGTTGCAGTAACATCTGCTGGAGGAAGTGTTCACTGTGTGGAGCTCAGTCTTTGGTGTCACATCAAGGACAGTCACGATCTTCACAGAGAGCTGCTCTGTCAAGATGGGTTAAAAGATAAACCAAAAGCTCTTGGGGGTAAGACACCAGTGCACTTGCAAATGGGTTACAATGTACAAGACCTAAATCCTGATTCCCTCGTGATCATCGAATATCCTAAAGCACTTATTGTTAATTGGCGGAATGTCAGACCCATCTATTAAATGTCAATTGCTTTAAATATTTTTAAATCATTGTTTGACTTGTAGCAGATTTTCACGTCACTGTCGCTGAAGAGTCTATTTCTTTGTTATGTTTCTTCTTAGTTGCTAATGAGACTAGATCAAACAAATGCCCTTCACTGGACTGAAATAACTCTATCAGACAGATTAAAAAAAATTAACAAATTAGCCGATTTGAATCCCTGCAGGTCTTCTTTTATATGGTGTAATACTTAGTTCACCTAAAAATTAAAATTCTGTCATCATTTACTAACCCTCATGTCATTTCAAACCTGTATGGAATACCATTAGTGTGAGCAAATGATGGTCTGAAACAACATTAGGGTAAATTTACATGAGTAGAAAATAACAGAATTTAAATTTTTGGGTGAACTATTCCTTGTGAAAATGAAGTGCGTTAATTGTACTGAATGTGCACTTGTAGCTTACTTTATATCTTAAAAGTATATATATATATATATATATATAAACTACTTGCAGATAGTATAATATTAATAAAAAACAAAAGGCCACTTAAGTGTATTTAAAGAGAGTACACGTTCATGACTGTTTCTTAACACACTCAAGTACACTTTTAAAAAGTGCACTTTGTAATAGTGTCAAATTTTACCTTAATGTACATTTTAAAACATTATCTTTTAACAATCTTTTGTCATGCTTTAAAGAAGTATTTTGATGTGTTGACTCACATACTAAAGCACATATGTAAACATATGTAAAGTAAAATTCTTGATTAGAATTTTAACTGTAGTGTTATTTAGTGTTGGGGAAAGTTACTTTTAAAAGTAATGCGTTACAATATTGCGTTACTCCCTAAAAAAGTAACTAGTTGCGTTACTTAGTTACTTTTTATGGAAAGTAATGCATTGCTTTCCTTTTGCCTTACTTTTCTCACCTTGGCTGGGCTTGTTTGATTTTTAACAAAAACAAAAAAAAAAGTTCTATTTTTTTATTTTTTTTATTATTATTTGCAAATGGATCCTTTCACACCAAAAATGAAAAGAATAAGCCTCAGGCTTAAGGAACTGCAATCTTACTCTCGATTTCTCTCAACATGGCGACAGGAGAGCTGTCAGTCTATAAATGGGAAACAAAGTAACTTGCGTTACTTTTTTGAAAAAGTATCTCAGATCTAAAAGTAATGCATTACTTTCCTAGTTACTTGAAAAAAGTAATCTGATTACGTAACTTGCGTTACTTGTAATGCATTACCCCTAACAATGGTGTTATTCAATATTACATTTAAAGTTAATATATTCGAAATTACAACTTCAAACTTCAAAAGTGTAATTGCAAACATATTTAAATTCATGACATACAAGTTTTAATAGAAATGACATTTAAGTATATTTAATTTACCATTAATGCTTGCCAGCACATTCGGCAGTACAGCATATTACAAATGCGTTTTTGTAAGAAAAATATCCATATATAAAACTTAATGAATATGCAATTCTCTGACTTTTCTCTTTAA
The DNA here is from genome assembly GCF_019924925.1 of Ctenopharyngodon idella. NCBI lineage: Eukaryota > Metazoa > Chordata > Actinopteri > Cypriniformes > Xenocyprididae > Ctenopharyngodon > Ctenopharyngodon idella. The sequence continues at coordinate 23,234,134 of NC_067234.1, forward strand.
AATTTCACATTTTAGAATTCGTGACTGGTGTTTTATTTTGCTCTCTCCTCGGCGCCTCCACGTTTGTCATTGCGTGGGGTCAAAAGTCGCTCTTCCGCCCAAATCAACGGTCATATGCTGGAAGCTAGTTATTTGAATTTATAAAGTTTTAAATATGGATATTTTTCTCACAAAAAATGCATCTCTTTGCTTCAAAATGCCTTTATTAACCCTCTGGAGCCGTATGGATTATTTTGATTATGGATGGATGCAATTTTTTTTTTAAATGCGGCCCCCCATTCACAACCATTATAAACCTTGAAGGAATAAGGATATTTTTAAATATATCTCCGATTGTGTTCGTCTGAAAGAAGATAGTCATATACACCTAGGATGGCTTGAGGGTGAGTAAATCATGGGATAATTTTCATTTTTGGGTGAACTATCCCTTTAAGTACAGTATAATGTTTTTAAAGTTCTTTTCAAAAAGTAAAGTCCTTTTTAAAATTAGCTAAAGTATACTTTTTTTTTTTTCACAAGAGATTCCTTTAAATGTTGCTGGTTGTTACTATGTTTTAGAATCTAGTTTACTGTCACCCTAATAGAGACATTTCTCTCTTAGCTTCAAAGCACTTTGCTACTTTTGTTATGAGCAAATGCATCTAACTGCAGTTTGAGAGAAGAAGCTTGACTGCAGTTGAACTACTTTAATTCAAGAGTAGCTTGTAGCTTGACAAGCTATTTCAAAATAGCTTCCACAACACTGTTATCAAGTAAAACCCATTAGGTGAAAAACAAGAGAAGAAACTGCATCGACTGCACAATGAAAATGTTTGACTACAGACTCCAACAGTGCTGTCTTTATAGGTGGTAAACCCCGACTTTGCCTGTGTAGACAAGTATACTTCCTTTAAAACCTTAATTAATTTGAAAACCAATTAGACTTTAACAATACCAAATAAGATGGCTAAAAGATAGGAGGTTAATACAAGTGCAGTGAGATTTGATTCTGCCAGTTAAACTTTCAGACAACAGTGCTCCCAGGAATAGTGGATGTGTCAATCTCAGATAACAGTGCTAGTGACTCAGCTCTTTTAGCCGGAGCTGTTTGTGTGTAGCGAGCGAGACATTGTAGTGCCGCTTTCCGCTAGACCGAGTCGCATGCAGGGAAAGCTGTAGGTAGAGATCAGTTACGAGCTTTTCAATAAAATCAATTCCACATCCTATCGAAACTAGCGCTCTCTGAAGGGAACAGATCGCTGATAAACTGCGCAGTCAAACATGACATTTACAGCTGAGAAATATTGCCTTGTATCTGAAACATAAAACATGCCTGGGGGGACATTGTCCGAGAATGATGTATGAGACTAATGCTTGCATTGGTTAATGTCATGTTGGCCATTTATCAAGGATTATTTTCGGTACCGCCGCAATCTTCTGACGTGCCATTTGACATGTAGCCTGTGTGGAGAATTTTCCTGCTGTTGCGCCCCAAATGTGTTTCCTGTGGTTAATCTAAAGGCCGATGTGGTGTCAGCGCATGTAGCCTACGGACCATAACCCCAAGCGTCAATTATTGCCATACAGTTTTTTGAGAAGTTTACTTTCTTCTCTCCCAGATATTTTGTGGCTCACCACATACTGAGATGACTCACCGGCAAACCTCGTATTCCCACTGAGTCTAGGCAGGCTGCCTCTCCCACTGACAGCAGCCATGGGAAAGATCAAGCTCTCAGACACACAGCCAGTGACAGCGATGAAGATATTTATTTGCTGCCTGCTCCGTCTGAGAATGTGGGTCAGGGGCAAGGCAGTAGCACACCCCCAGCTAAGCTGCCTGCTGCACTCCTCACGCACCTAAAAGCAACGTTAACCCTCTGTTGCCAAACAGGGCAGGATGCTGCGCTCCTCTGGTGAGACTTTTGTTCTGGATCTGAACGCAATCAGAGATGGATCACATGTTCTCTCGGCTGATGAATCAGTCACATATCACGTCTTTTGTGTGCTCAAATTCGTTATTTCAAACGTAGGCGCGCGACAGGAAGCGACGGTCGCGACATGTAGCCTATGCGGTGCGTTTTCCAGGCGCATCGAGATGAAAAATTCTCAACTTTTCAGAATGCTGCAAGCACACCGCAGGTCATGTGACAAGAACCAACCTATCAGTTTAGGCCTTTCCATAACAAAACATCGAAAGCTCAGCCGAACAGCTGATCATAGCTGTAAGGGTGTTTTTTTATATCTCATCTCTGTAAATATATCTAGTAGTAAAGCTAATGCAAGGGCTAGAAATCAGTTTATCCCTTGCTGAAACTTCCTCGTCGTCGTGCATAGCAACGACAGACGCCAAAGCGCTTTGGAAAGAAGGAAAGCGGCGCGGCCGCGCTTTCCACGCGTTTTTAGACGCGATATGTGAACATGGGAATTTTCAGCAAAGGATAAGCTGATTTCTAGCCCTTGCATTAGCTTTACTACTACATATATTTATGGAGATAAGATATAAAAACCACAATGTACAGCTATGATCAGCTGTTTGGCTGAGCTTTCGATGTTTTGTTACAGACAGGCTGAAGATGATCGGTTGGTTCTTGTCACATGACCTGCGGTGCGCTTGCGGCATTCTGAAAAGTTGAGAATTTTTCATCTCGATGCGCCTGGAAAACGCACCGCATGTGCGTCGCGACCGCGTCGCTTCCATTATGAAATAACGAATTTGAGCGCGCAAAAGACACCATATGTGAACAGCCCCTTACCGTTTTTTTTGTGGGCAAAATACAGTTATTTCAATAACGCAGTCTGGAATTTTGCATGGGGGCGAAAGATTTCCCCATGGTTTGAAAGTACTTCTGTGTGAGTTGTACTTCATAAATCGGTACACTATTGACAATAGACAGTAGACCTTTTTTGTCTGTGAAAATTTGCCAAAATTTCACCAGTGGTCTGCACACTAACGGGCCGTTAACACGATACCATTTTCAACTAAAAACATAAAACTTTTAATTTGTTTTGGCCGTTCATTTACACAACAACAGCGTTTTGGTGGCCTGAAAACGCAAACTTTTGAAAGGGGGTTTCAAAATCCACATTTTTGAAAACAGTCTCTGTGTAAACAACAAAAACGCGAATCTGTGGAAACGATGACGTCATGCACATGCGTATTACTTGTTCAGTCTATAGTGTTTCATCGCCATCTAATGGCCTGCCAGCAGAATACAGCGTTTTTAGTTGTTTTTGCGGATCCTTGTGAATGGGGATCATTTTGACAATGGTGTCATATGTACGCAGAAAACTCAAAGGAAAAACTTTTTAAGCATATCGTTGTCGTGTAAACATATCCTAAATAATAATGTGTAAAGTGTCTTAAAGGGACAGTTCATCCAAAAATTAAAATTCTTTTCACTCACCCTCATGTTGTTCCAAACCTGTGTGACCTTTTTTTTTTTTTTTTCTGCTGAAAGTCAATCCGTTCAATGAAAGTCAATGGGGTCACATGTTGTTTGGATATACGTATTTGTTCACACTCAAATCAAATCAAAATATTGATCAACGGAAACGGTTACTGGTTTGACAAAAAAACATGATAAAAATAAATGCATTAAAATAAAAATAAATGCATTCCTGGGTCAACATATTTTGTTGGTCCTGGAACAACATTCCTGTCTAAAAATGTAGTCATAACCATATCCTTACTCCTAAACCTAACCCTACCAATAAGTTATCCCTAAAATCAGAGGGAAATGTTAGGTGAATAACACTGATGTAGAAGCACTAAACCCTGGTTGTAACCTTAAACTTGACATAAACTGTAATCAAATCTGATTGGTTGATTGGAACGTTGTTCCAGGATCAACCAAGATGTTGATCCAAGAAAATGTTGCACTTGGTGAAATCAGGTTCTGCTAAGGGACACGGTTGGGATAGATTATTCGGACAGGAATGTATTGTCTGTAGTTATTAATGATAATTCCCTTTGTTCAAACAGTAGCATGTGGTAGCATTGCCAAGGTCAACATTTGATTCCTAGGGAATGAATAAACTGTTAAAATTTAAAGCAATTTGGATAAAAGCATCAACTAAATGGATAAATGTAAATGACAGATGCTGTTGACAGAGACAAACACAAAGGTGAATCAATAGGATGACTCTAGAAATCACCTCTGTGGCTCTTACAAATAATAAACAAGTGGTAGTAGCTCAACTATGAGGAAATTGTGTGGTTCTTCTATTAAGACCACATTTATTTCACCCAGGAGGATATTTACCACAGCACTGAAAGCATTAAAGTTATAACACTTGTATTTTGCGCTGACCTACCCTTTCTAAGAATTTATGACCAATCAATGAGCCTCTCGAGAGGAACTTCATGCATGAACTTACGAACAGCAACTGAGAAAACGTATATAAATAACTCCAGTGCTTTTTCTCATGGGTTTTTGCCTTTTCATTAGGCAGAGATGTTCACAGTTATGCTAATGAAATGCAATGGTTATTAATAAAGAGTTGTATGTGAAAATAATGCCATCAACACAAATGTTTGCTTAGCAAGGAGTTGATCACAGAATATGTCAGGTTCGGCCTCTTTAAAGGCATTAAAATAGATCAGCTGTAACACTTCACAGTGTCCGTGTTACACGTTACAGTAATTAATATGGCTGTTGCTAGGGTGTTCTGATTGGTTGCTCTGATAGTTTAATATTTAGGGTTGGCGTTTTGTTCAAAATCCTTAATGCTAAGAACGAGCAACATTAATAGTACTGCTTCCCTTAGCAAGCACTACTAATTATAATTGGATTAAGCGGATTAATAGTTTCTTATTAGTCATAAAGGTTCTTAGGGTCCAAAAATGGAACAAAAGTGCAAGTCATCTCGCACTTCTCCTCACTCCAATGCAACACGAGCTCAATTATACACGAACACGCTGCTGTTTCTGCTCAGTTCTTTTCTCATGTTTCACTTATTGTAATTAGGTTTGGCACAGAATTTCACAACATATGTTTCAGCACTGCCAAACCACGAATCTCGATGAAACGTGCTATCAGGTAATTCATCCTCAGTATGAAAAATAAGACTATTTTAGTGATTATGTGAGGCAGAAATCTAATGTCTCTATATAAAGTGGTGTATATAGCAAGTGCATCTGTCTGTCCATGAACAGTGCTCATTGGACACTTCATAAAAGGAATCAGTTTCAGTGAACATATAAAACACAATTCAACTGCTGTTTGAACATTAATACCTCTTTTTATTAAGACAGTACTGCTCCATTTCTGTAAAAATGTATTTTCATGGTCAAATACAAAGTGTAATGTAAATAACTTTAATTACACAGGAATACAAACTACAGAGATGAGACAAAATATCTGACATAAAACCTGTGGAAACAATGAAAGACAGCTCTGGATTGTACAGGTTGTCTAAAAATGGAAAATGCATTGTAGATTCATTTCTTTTCTTTAAATAAACCTATCATCTGCTGTGACCCAACTATACAAAGTAATATGAACATTTACACAGTGCACAGCATCTGAAGTGCAGATAAAACATGTCGAACATGCTCTATTCTGCGTGATTTTTAATAACTTAAAGTCTTTTCTTTCAGATATGGGGCATCACTTTTGCATTCTACCTGAGATGCAAAAAATGAATTCATAGACAGACCTGAGACAGGGCAGAATTAAACCTACATTGAAGGTGTGTTTGTGTATGCATGTGTTTTTTTTTTCCTTCAGGTTTGGGCAGTTTTAGATCATTTACCATTTAACTTGTGAATAATAAAATGAAAGTAAACAGCAAAAAGGAAGGAAAAGAGTGATTTGGCCGTATGGGTTGGTGGATCCGCTGTGGAAACCCTCACCATGTTATGACTGTTTGTAGCCCTCACTCCTTATTTGACAGCTTCATGCCATTACAATTACAGTATGATAATTGAGCAAAATGGTATCATATACATTTATAAATTACTTCTTTTTCTTTTTCTTTTTTTTTACATGCATGGCGATGCACAAAGTTATCATTTTGTCATTGAATGTAGCTACAATTCAAAAGTTTAGAGTTGGTAAGATTTTTGATAACACTTTATTTTGATGGTCCACTTTAGATATTCTGCTAATTATAAGTAACTTTGTAACTACATGTAAGCTAACTCTCATTAGAGTATTAGTAGACTGTCTGCTTAATATCTGCCAACACTTTATTTTGATAGTTCCCCCAACAGACATTCTACTGACTATAAGTAACTTTGCAACTGTATGTCAACTTATTCTACTAACCTGAACCTTAACACTTAAAGGGTTAGTTCACCCAAAAATGAAAATTCTGACATCGTTAAAATAGTCTTGTGACTACAGTTGTTCAACCTTAACCCTCTGGGGTCTGAGCCTGATTTGGGGTCCTGGAGTAGTTTTGACATGCCCTGACATTTGTGCTTTTTTCAGTTGCTTATAAACATATTAATGACAAAAGTCTCATTACACTGTATTCAGCACAAACTAGGCTACAATAATATGTGAGCAACAAGTATGTACATGTTTGTATTTTTGAGAGAATTACGTATATGCATGGTTTTTGAAAAAACAAACAACAAAAAAAAGTCACTGAAATAAGGCCTCAAAACACATACTAAACATTTTTTCACAAGACTTTTGGGAACTGTATATTTTAGTCTAGCGTTTTGGCTTCAAAATGATGTGAAAATCATCCTGCCTACTCAGTCACATAAAACAATGTTTTACATAGTTTTATGCAACGAGAATGACATGGAAGAGAAGAAATTGTTGAATAAAGTCATTATTTTTGTTTTTTGCACACAAAAAGTATTCTCGTCGCTTCATAACATTAAGTTTGAACCACTGTAGTCACATGGACTATTTTAACAATGTCTTTACTACCTTTCTGGGCCTTAAAAGTGGTAGTTGTGTTGCAGGAGGCCAAAAGCTCACAGATTTCATCAAAAATACCTTAATTTGTGTTCTGAAGATGAACAAAGGTCTTACGGGTTTGGAACGACATGAGGGTGAGTAATTAATGACAGAATTTTCATTTTTGGGTGAACTAACTCTTTAACCCAAACCTAACGGTCTACTACAACTCTAATGAAAGTCAGCAGACATGTAGTTGCAAAGTTACTTGTAGTTAGTAGAATGTCTAAAGTGGACCATCGAAATAAAGTGTAACCAGCTTTTTAATAGTTTTAAATGAAGTCTCTTATGTTCAGCAAGGCTGCATTTATTTGATCAAAAAATATAGTAAATGTTGTGAAATATTATTACAATTTAAAATAATTTTGTATTTAAATATATATAAATGTAATTTATTCCTGTGATGGCAAAGCTGAATTTGCTGAGAACCATTTCTTCTTATTATTGATGTTGAAAACAGTTGTGCTGCTTAATATTTTTATGGAAACCGTGATACTTTTCATTTTTTAATAGATTGTTTAGTATTTATTTGAAGTAGACAACATTATAAATGTCTTTACTGTCACTTTTGATCAATTTAATGAATCCTTGTTGAATAAAAAGAATGAAATCCAAATTTTGAATGGTAGTGTATGCAATTGGTCCAATATTTTTTCTTTTCTTTTTCTTTTTTTTAGGGGGCATAATTTAACTTTCATGTACTTGATTCTCAATCAGTTTAGTGTTGTAGGCATTCGAAACATGATATGTTTAAATAAATCTACTGCTGTATAAAACCACAAAATTCTGTACAACATACAATGACAATCAAAAGGAAAGTTTCTTTCCGTATAACCAAGTATAAAGAGTGGCATTAGCTACAAGAGCCTCGCACAAATATACCATAATTTATTAGCGTTTTCAAATCTAAATAATGCTCACCTGTCAGATAATCTCAGGAATAACACTAAGAAAAAGATAACAAACGAACAAACAAAAAAATAGCACTTGATAATACACAAATTCATGTAAACGCTATGACCAAACAATTTTGTCACAAGGATTTTACAATGTTAACCGTACTCTCACCATAACTCCGAAATGCCCCCATGTAGTCAATCACAAACAATACGTATCTGTCCCATTGTCTATAACACTGAACGAAGGCCAAAGATATGAACAATGCCTGATATGAGAGTGATAAATCACCAACTATATACTAACTCTACAATAATGTAATAATTTCACGCTGTATACATTTATAATAAGAGTGAAGAAACATAAGTGTCCCTGTGAAAATTATATTATGTGACAAAAAGCATGTTTGATGAGACGAACACAACAGTCATGACTCGCTTTTATAAACTACTGCATTATTGTAGAGTTATTACATTCAGTCTGGGATCTACACATGAGCTGGATTGAAGGAATTGAGAATACGAGCTGCTAACCGAAACATGTAAGAGGGCACAACTGTGAGTATGGCTTACAACATACAGGCTCCATCTATTTCATTATTACAATTTTTTTTTAATGTCACTATGAGAAGCGCACAGAAGCACTAACAATAGTTGGAGAAACTCACTGAACTCGACCTCATACTGAGCCTACTGAATGAGAACAGGCTAAAAATGAAAGCTATTTTACACTCTGATAGATATGTTTTGTTTCGTAGAAGGGGACATCTTTGTGACGGCCTTCCTGTACAGCTGAGCCAGGAACCGTTCTGCTCTTCTTTGCTTTGGCATTCCTTTTTAACGCTTGGGCATAATTACAATAAATTAGTCCGTGAGTGGAGCTGGTATATGGATAATGCGATACAAACCGGAATGAATATAAACATAAGCCGATTATAATCACATACAGTATATCTAAGAAACAATTAGGGCTGTCAATCGTTTAAAAGTTTTAATCAGATGCAGATGAATTAATCAAATTAATTCAAGTTAGGCTTTAGAAGACAATATACTTTCCATATCTCTAAATATAAGTCTTATCACCTTACAGTCCACAGTAAATCATTGTGTAATTGAGGTTGTCAATCTGTCCGTTAACATAGGACTTCCAACATTCCGTCTGTGATATTTTGTTGAAATGCAAAATATCTTTGGCATGTCAGGAGTACCGCATTTTAATGCGCCATGTCCAGTAGTTGAACTTTGAAAATCAAATCTCTCGTCTATGTAGGCCTCCATTGTCGCTGTAGCTTGCATGTGTTCCGTTCTGTTCTGTTTATGTATTTTTTTTTCAACTACCTTGTGAATCAACGGCCCCAGGGCAAGGCTGCCATCTTGTGGATAAACTAATTACTGCAAAAAATAAAAAAATAAAAATACACACGGTTACAAAAATCCAGCGGTGCGTGTACAGTAGGCGCGTACTCTTCTGATGACGAAATCTGCGTCATGCGCACTATACGCTGACCTTTGTGTATGCGTAAAAAGTGAAGTATACTTTGGGCTTTATAATAATATACTCTTTTTAAATTAATAGATAAAACAGTGTCATGTCATTTAAATATTAAAAATTTAAATATTGGCCAGGAGGCATTAATAACTGCGTATTTAAAAAAAATTTTTTTATCATATTGAAGTAATGTGTTCAATTGACAGCCCTAATACCAACACAAGCCGATTATAATCACATAGCCTACAGTATATCTAATAAATAATGCAACAACACATCAGTGCTGCTGAATGTTGTTGGTCACAACAAAAATGGTTTGTATCATCTCTAACTCGATCTCTGAGGGACTAAGGAGAGCAACAGGCAATTTGCCAAATAAATTACTTGGAAAACAACCCAAGCGATCATTCTGTGACTGAATCTTACATCGAAACTTTGTGTGTGGCTTTCTTTCAGACCTGCAGACAAAAACAGCATGAGAGAGAGCTTTAAGATATGCTGGCAATTAAAACCAAAATGAAACGAAAACAAAAAAACGTGGGTTTGGAGAGACAGTAGCTTGTGGGTGTCCTGATGAAAGTGGGAACTTCAGTAAGAACAGAACAAGGCACAAAATTCTTAGCAAATGTTTAAACTGAACAAAACCAGCACCGGCAGGAGGTGTTGGATGGTGAAGCGGCCTAAAATTGAGCTCTCCTAGTGCTCTGCCATCCCACACCCCGTCCGTCTCGATGGCAGCACCTTCTCCTCACCGTCTCTTCAGCTGCACAGGTGTGAATCCAGCCTGATTGAATCCCACAACCCCTACCTCCCAACCCAGCAGTCCACAGTTTGCTGTTCAGCACAGGAAGCTAGCAGGTCTAGTCAGAGTTAAATGTAGTATTCCTTCTTGTCATCCGAATTGTTGTGTCCACCCTCTGCGTTGATGATGGCAGTGTCGGCGTCCGCGGCATCGTCCGCTCCTTTGGCTTCGTGGGTAAAGTAGGTACCTTAAAAAAAGGGAATATTTGTCATTTTCAAAGATAAAAAAAAATCAAGCTAAATCCAGAGTCGTGTCTTTGATTTACCTTTGTGTCTCGCAAAATATCGTCCGAGAACAATCAGAAGACAAAGCATGGCGAACACAACCACCGCGACAACGCCGCCAATGACGGCGTGATCAATTTTCTGTGGCGCTCCATCTGGTCTTGAATCTATGTCAGAGAGAAACACAAACACAAAAAATGAAGGCACCTTGCACTGTTGTCGGTTGGGAATTCAGTGTAAGATTCCCTGGAATAGTTGCCAACTGATGTTATTCTGTTTTAAATAAATTCATTAATGACAGTTCATTAACAGTTGTCCTAATTTAAACCTGAAATACGATCTTTAGACTCCAAAACACCTCTCGGTATATCTGACAGATGTTTTCACTTACTCTTGTTCGTGACATTTCCTGTAAATGTGTAAATAGCATAACTGAGACTTAACACATACTCAAACAGAGTTTGTTTGGTTTGATTCTGAAACCAAAGCTGTCAGAGGCAACACTGACCCTCAGGAGATAAAGTTGCCAGCCTATGCGGATTTTAATGACAGAAACTATAGATAGCATAGATGCGTGGAAAACGCAAAAAAACTGTTCCTATAATGGCCAAACACTGTGGAAAAACAGCCAGTATGCATTTTAAGTTCTATCAATTTGACACATTAATTAATTGTGGATAATTATAAAAAGTACAATAAAAAATAAATAGAAATAAAAACAAAATAGCTGAATTGATTGACAGGTCTAGCATTTACACTATAGTTCAAAGCTTAGAGGTCAGTAAGATTTTTTAATGTTTTTGAAAGAACTTCAAAGAAGTCACTTATGTTCACCAAATTTATAAGATCAAAAATACAGCAAAAACAGTAATATTGTGATTACATTTAAAATTACTGTTCCTGTGATGCAAATCTGAATTTTCAGCATCATTACTCCAGTCTTCAGTGTCACATGATCCTTCAGAAATCATTCTAATAGAAACATTTCTTATTATTATCAATTTTGAAAACAGTTATGCTGCTCAGTATATCTTTGTGGAAAACATTATAACCTTTTTATTTATTATTTTTTGTTTTACAGGATTCTTTGCTGTCACTTTTGACGCATCCTTTCTGAATAAAGTTATTAATTTCTTTCAAAACAACAACAACAACAAAAAAAGACAATATATGTATACATATATAGAGATTTTTTGTGCCTTATATTATGGTATCGGTCAATTTTATTATATAATATTAATATATTTTATATAATTAATTGTTCATGCTCATTTCCCCTATTTTTATAGGGGAAATGCCATCATCTAATCTTAATGTATTAATCTTAAATTATTAATCTTTAAAAAAAATACTAATAATTTTTAATAATCTGTTAAATAATCTTTAGCAGATCCCAAAATTAATAGGCCCTATCCATTATTTATTTATTTATTTATTTTTCCTGTACATGATAATGTTGTAATGTCCAAATTCACTTAAGGCATTTATAGTGACTGATTTTATAGCTTTTAGTGTTTTTTTTTTTTTTTTTTTTAATTTATTTAAAAAAAAAAAAAAAAAAATTTTTTTACAGAATTTAAATACTGGTGCATTCCTGTTTTTGTATATAGCCAATTACCGTTATTGTAGCTTTTGGTACCATGGCTCATATGTTTTTTTTTAAAAAAATTTTTATACAAGAGCTTGTAAGATTGTAAGAGAACAGACAGAAAATAAACCCTGCACACGTTCTAATTACACATTGAGTTTCCTGATGAAGTGCCTAGCAACCAAACCACAAGAAAGAATGTAGACCTGAAAGCAAGGACTGAAAGTGCCTAAACAGAACCCAGACCTATATATTTTTCCTTCAATATTACTCATTCAGTCTTGTAATCAATAGCCTTTCATCAGGCATAAGAGCGATAAAGAGTGCCCTTTTCCATTTTCAGAATCAACAACAGCTAAAGCTTCAGTGACCGAACCACCATTTTCCATCAAGCCTCATCTGATCTACAACCAGCATTTCTTTCTAGTTAATAAGAACATGTATGGTGCTCTATATCTAATTAGCCTACACATTACATGTCTGTGCCGATGACGGCGTGCAAACAAGATCTTTTGATGAACCCGTTTCTGCCCGCAGCAAACCAACAAAGCCAGCCCAGCAGGATGACACAGTCTACTAAGATGCCGCTTTGATATGAGCCACAGAGGTTTCTGCATTGATATAGGACAGGGAAGCCCTGCATTGCATCATGTTGCACCAGAGGCACCTCTCATGGCTCTGGCAGCCTGTTCCCAGGGCTAATTAGCATGAGACTAGGAATGAACACAGCGGAGAGGAGCACTGTCACATTCCATTCTCTCCGCAGTGCCGCCCCCTCCCGTTCTCCGCCGGCCCGGTTCCGCCCCTCCTCCCCCTCCTGCCTCCTGCTTGACACCAGCAGATAAATTAGCTGTCCAGGGGCATGGATATCTTAGCCTTCGAGAGGAAATTTTAGGATGAATACAATTTTCTGTGACTATAAAGCGCATGTGTAACGGAAAGCTCATATATGTTAGTGTTAAAGACGTTGATAGCAGCGCTCCACCTCTTCATGACAGCCATTTTGTAATGTGTATTCTGGACTTGGGAACCATGGGGCCAAAACATGCCTGCTTTAAACGCCACGCAGCTGGCTTTACACACCGTTCTCACGTTAAGCAGACAGTGGGATGCGATTGGGATCATATATGTTAGATGTTGACAACAGCGTTTAACCTTTTTGTGACCTCCCAACCACCAATCGGATGCTGTTTGTAATGTATATTCTGGACTTGGGAACCACGGGGCCAAACATGCCTGTGTTAAAACAGCACATGGCTGGCTTTAAAAACCGTGCTCGTGTTAAGCAGGTGGTGGGATGCGATTGAGATCATATATGTTAGCATTTAAGATTTCGACAACAGCATTCCACATTTTCATGACCTCCCGACCACCAATCTGCTGCTGTTTCGTAATGTATATTCTGGACTTGGGAACCACGTGGCCAAATGTTCCAGCTTTAAACGGCATGCGGTGGGCTTTACAAACCAATCTCGTGTTATGCGATTGGGATTATATATGTTAGCGTTTAAGACGTCAACAACCATGCTCCACCATTTTATAACATCTTGACCACCAATCGGCTGCCATTTTGTAATGTATATTCTGGAACCACAGGCCCAAATGTGCTGGTATATTAAACTGCGCACGGTGGGCTTTACAAAGCACACTCATGTTAAACAGGTGGTGGGATGTGATTGGGATCATATATGTTAGAATTTAATACGTCGACAACAGCATTCCATCTTTTCATGACCTCCCGACCACCAATCATCTACCGTTTCGTAATGTGTATTCTGGACTTGGAAACCACTGGTCCAAACGTACTTGTGTTAAACAGCACGTGGCGGCCTTTACAAACCGTGCTCATGTTAAGCAGGCTGTGGGATGCGAGTGGGATTTATTAGGAAATAAAGAGGACTTTTGCCTGATTTACAGCGGGGTGAGGCGGGGGGAAGACTTGTGCACTGCTGCGGGGCCCGAGAGCTCATGTTTTATGAGTCTCATTCTGCATCTGTGCTGAAGTGACTAATTAAACTGCAGGCCACTGTCATTGCAGCAGCTGCGGACCAAAGTGAAACAGCCAAGCTATGGAAGTAAAATAATGACAAATGTCTTTGAAACAAAAAAGCATGTTGAATTGCACTATTTGAAAAACAAATGTGTTGCAATAAAGGGTTAGTGCACCCAAAAATGAAAATTCTGTCATCATTTACTTACCCTCATGTCGATCCACACCCGTAAGACCTTTGTTCATCTTCGGAAAACAAATGAAGATATTTTTGATGAAATCTGAGAGCTTTCTGTTCCTCTACAGACAGCCTATGCAACTGACACTTTGACGCTTCAAAAAGTTCATAAAACATAACGAATCCATATTTATTAGGGGTGGAATGGTTCAGATTACTCACGGTTCGGTTTGTATCACGGTTTTAAGGTAACGGTTTTGGGACGATTCGGTATGTGCTATGTTCAGTAAAAAATAGGACAAATCATTGTCAAATAAAGATAAAGAAAATAAAAACAAATAATCTAACTAAAAGAAACAGCACAAATAAATACATCAGAGCTAAGATACAAATAAAATAAACAATGCTTTACAGGTTTTTCAGCTATCTAACAGCTTTCAGGTACAGAAATTGTAATCAAATATAAAATAACACTGAATATAAACTTCTATGAATAATTAAATAAAGATGAAACATTATTGAAGTTACAAAATCTATTCAGTCAAGAGTGATTTCTTCATCCTTTGTCGTTTGATTAACATTAAAAACACAGAGAGCAGGAATATTAGTCTTCTGTCCCTTTAAATCTGTTCATCATATAAAGTGATCGAGTCGCTTCAGAAAATTTGGACTAAACCACTCAATTCATATGGATTAATTTTCTGATCTCTTTATGAACTTTTTAAAGCGTCAAAGTTTCAATTGCAAAGCTCATCAAAAAGATCTTTATTTTCATTCTGAAGATGAATGAAATTCTTACGGGTTTGGAACGACATGAGTTTGAGTAATTAATGACAGAATTTGGATGAACTAACCCTTTAACAGTGCTTGCATTTTAATGCATTGTATTTTCAAGGCTTGCACTTTTAGGGGCTGAAACTCAGAATGGTTGTATATTTAAGCTGTGGATATTTCAAATGAAAACACAATTTCATTATTAAAAATTCAAGAATCCGTATTCACCTTGCAGACTTCAGTCTGTTTAAAAATACCACCTACAGTTTTCAGTCCATTTTATTTTATTAAAAATTCACTTTAACAAATTCAGTGGATCAAATTCAGCAGAATATTCAACACTGCACATCTGGGAACTGAATAGCAGTAGAGAACCAATGCATAATCTCCATCTGCTGTTAGTCACCTAACCAGCAGGTGGTGCAAACAGGTGACGTCGAAGACCAAAACAACAGGTAGAGTCATTCATTCATTCATTCACTTACAAAAACTGATTTACAGAAATGGTGCAAGTGGTAAGTATATGTTTATCGGATTCAGTATATAGTCAGAAAAGCTGATTAAGACACGAAAGCTGCGCTTACATTTAATTCAAAGTCTTCGTGATTACTCTTATCCCTGCGTACATGTAAGCAACGTTTTTCGCCATAACGGAGATTCATTATTTTATTTCCTTAACTTTATATCATGGCTTGTGCGCCGCTGTGCTGCAGTAGTGGGGTTGCCCTCATACTTCATACACTCCAGGATTCTCCTCACTGTGGGACATTCTAAAATGCTTAATGTGAAAACACTGGCTAACAGTGATGTAAGAAGACCAAACTCAGTCAATATACACCTTATCGATGAAGCATACTATATACAGGCAAGCCCTGAAAATACAATGCATTAAAATGCAAGCACTATTAATGCAACGCATTTTTTTTTTCAGTTAGTGAGGGGCAAAGACATGAGAATATAAGGCTTATGCATGACCGGCCGATATAGAGTGGTAGCCTTTCTGTCTATTTCTGGCATTTCCCGCTAAAAGGCACTTCAAAAAGTAATCAGGGAAATCTTCAGGAACAGAGCTCGCAAATCTGTTCGCTCGTCCGCTTTTATTGGATTTTTAAATCTAGATTCAAGTTTCCACACAGGTCATTCCCTAGAGTTTCAACTCAGGGCTACGAGAGAAAGGCACACTGATGAAATGAAAACGGAAATTTCTTTTTAAACAAATCACAGCCCACCCAAGGACACCTGGGCGAAACAATGTGGCTAAAAAACATAAATCACACGGCATTTGACTGAGGCACTGAAAGACAGATTTTCCACAAGCGAGAAGATTTAAAAAGAAAAAACATTGAGGAGAAGTTGAACATGAACTCATTCGGATTCGGGCGAGAAAGGACCACAGTCCCGGGGTACAAAGAGAGACCTTTCCAAACAAAGATTGGACCCTGAGCATGTGGAGCCTTTGAAGCATGTTTTCCTGATAGAGTCTCTAAATTGAGCTAGCGGGCCACAAGGGTGACAAAGACATTTGCTACTATCTGCGACTCTCTGTGAGCTAAATCACATTCACATAGCGAATGCAAAGCGCTGCCAAAATATGCTCTAAAAGCAGCCTGCTACATGCCACAAAGCATATGGCTGGTGACATTTTTCCGCTGAATTGTGTAGATGGAATGATAAAAATGCCAAAAGTCTAGAGCATACGTCTACAGTGTGTCGGTGAGAGGCCTTTTCATATCAAACTTGAATCCATTCAGCTTTTCTGAGTGACTTGCTGCACACAACTGGCTTGGTTTGTAATCACATTAGTCAACTTCAAATAATAATTCATTTCCTTTGCACCGCAATCAAGGCGGAAAACTCTTGATCGGAGAGAAAGGCGCTTCCGTGCGTTCCCTTCCCTAAACCGCTCAACTGGAGCACTTCCTTTACGTCGGAAAGGAAAAAACAGAGGCTTTGAACCGGGGAGACTGTAGAGGTGTCGTTTACTCCAAATGAAAAGAAGTGGCATCTTTGATAAAATCAGCCAGACTTATTTTGGCACCTTGCCGCCTACTGAGCTATCTTTGGCAATAGGACTAAAGAAGTGTTGAAGTTGTGTAGCGTTTCAACAAGTAATGAAGAACTTCGCACCTTGATTGAAATACTTCTATTTCTGGCTTTTATTTTGCATTACGCTGATGCATTATTACTGGGTGAAAAGCTTCTCTTTAGTACTGTTGACATGGGTAATGATAGTAACTAATCTCTTTGCTACATTGTATTTGGCTCTTTATAGCTCTATCTACTATAACCCAATGATATTTTTACATGATATATGCGGCTCAAGTACTTCATCATTAGACCAGTTCTTATGGAACAGTCTTCAGTCTTAACATAGTGGTTGTATTTATGCAACTGGCCCCTGATATCTTTCCAGAATTTGTGGGATTACAAGCACTGGCAAACCCATAGTTCAAGTTCAAATTGTAGCAGCCTGCAAATGTGTAAACATGATTTTCATAAGGGCTTTTCACACTGCACTTAACCCCGGGTTATTATCATTCTAAATGCTGCTTTTAACCCCGGGTAAAGGAACGTTTCGCACTTGTAATTTAGAAGTGGGGTTACTGCGCTTAACCCTGGGTTATTGTTGTTCTAAACACCGCTTTTAACCCCGGGTAAAGGAACGTTTCGCACTTGTAATTTAGAAGTGGGGTTAACCCTGCATTGTGGTGCCAAACTTGTACAGTGTAAAACAATGCGGTTTTAGAATATTATGACTAGATGCTTAGCAACGGCTAACCAATAGCGTGCCTCATATTCACATGTTTTGGACAGTCACAGAAACACTGCACATTGTATAAACAGTAAATTCAGTGTTTGAGAGGAAAAATGTCAAATGCTGACAGAAAACACCACAATTTGAGTGAAGAAGAGACCATTTCATTCTTACCTTTATAGTCCGAAATGTCCATTCAGCACAAACTCGATAGTACAGTCGGCGATACGAGGATGCGCAATGCTAAAGCTATGAAAACAGGTCGCGTGCTGCGTTTATCCAATCAATGACACTGACACCGCAAATATGCAAATAAGAACGGTAACCCAGGGTTTAGGAATGTAAAATGTGAAATGTCATGATACCCAGGATTAATTGTTAACCCCGGGTAAATTATGAGCAGTGTGAAACGTGAAGCATGATAACCCAGGATTCCGTTTACCCGGGGTTTAGAATGACCCAGGGTTAACTATTTTCAAGTGTGAAAACCCCTATAGTGTACTGACACACAAAAAAGTGTGCATTGGATTCCTAAGCTGCGACATGCAAGACAGCAGAGCATGAAAAGTTCAGTTCATCATCTACAAATATCAAACTGCAAACATCAAAACATAACAAATGTTTCATCATATTATGCTTGTAAAAAATATATTTTTTCAGAATACATGGCATGGATTCATTCTAGGTTTCATCTTTGTGTTCTATTTACATCTTTTGCTACCTGCTCAGCGAAAGCTGCGCAGTAAACAGAATATCTTGTTGCTATGGTAAGCAAGTGTCAAGCAAGAAAATGTAAGTGTGAGTATCTACACAAAATAAAATGCAGAAACAGTCACACACTCTTATCTAATTAAACTCGACACATACATGCACAAATTGTGAAATAAATCCAAAGTAATGAATTCAGTGTAACTGGCATCACAATATGTGAAAAATAACAGCTTCAAAAGGAGAGTGGCATGGCTGCCTTTTCTCGTACCTAAAAACAAAAACACCGCAAGTTTTTGTACCGCATGTAATATGCATAATTCATGATAAGGCTATTAAGGAGAGCATGTGGGAGGTGTATTCCACATCTGGTTATGGCCTACATTATGACTAACTCACTCAAGCCCCACAGCATGAGCACATCTATAGCCTCAGATTACCCCACCTCAGATGAGTATGTTATAACCCACATTCACTGCCTGACTGCTGCCTGCTGAACGAGGGCAAGACGAGGATTGGAAAGTTCAGAGACTCAATGTAAAATGTCGACACATTTTACTTTTTTAAACTCACTGTAATAAGTGCTAGAAATAAAGTTGAAGCCACAGGGATCATCTCAGTGAAGGAGAGTCTCTGAGCTCAGTATATAACTAGAGGATCTTCATAGATAATGTAAGAGCTGCAGTGCTGTTAGATTGTTGATCAGTGTTGAGGTGTAACTAACTAAAAGTTGAGTTGAGTGAACTTAACTTCATTTTTCAGAGCACCAAAACTCCACAAACTCTATACCGGCATGGTCTTTGCTAGTTTAGGCCGAGTATAGCTAATTTACCAGTCTAAAAAGTGCCCAAAACAACACAAAAATTAGAAACTAGACCATCCTGACCAAAAATCACATTCACACTATCCTCTCTCTCATACTGATATATGTAACATTCTTAAGGCCCTTTCACACTGAACGCGAAATTTGGTGTGAATTTACGCCGCGATGACGCTCTTGAAACGAAACAATAGATCCCTATGGAGCCTTTCACACTGGGCACAAACATTCGCGACACAAAAAAGCAAGGATTTTTTTTTCGACCTGTGTGTCGATTTTTTTCCCCGTCGCTTCGCGATGAAATGGACCGTCCAATTAGATTTGAGCTTTAGATCACGTGCCAGGACCAGCTGCTGTTGCACAGAAGGGCGAGAGTGGTGGTGCTGTTTCGAAAACTAGTGTAAACAAACACCGGAGAAAAGTATCCAGGTTTATTCTCACATGTTCTTTATACAAAATGTCATTTCTAGTCATTTTCCACTGAATTATGTGATCACTGTCCGTTTTCTTCCATGTGCACGAGTGTTATGATTATAAGAGCGCGTTTTGGATCTGTCAATCATGTAATCATATCTCCTGCTCTTCTGTATATAAAAATTTAGAGAAACATTTTGTACAGATGAAATATGAAGGCAAATAGATATGATTATGACGTTTTCTGTTTTCTGTTTTTTATGCAGCTCGTGGTATTTTTATAACAATAAAGGATGTTTATGACAAATGATAAGCAGATTTAACATTCAATCCATTATAAAACATACAAAGAATGCACGTCTGCCCATTATTGAATCAAAACCCACTTTAGATCATAATCAGAGGTTATTAAAAAAAGTCCATGATGGTTTAAAGTGCGTTTTGAGCAAAGACATTAATAATCATATAAATTTTGAAATGTAGCTTGATGCGAATTGTACCTCTAATTATATTTTAAGATGTATTCTTGTAAGCATTAGATAGTTTCTCTAATGTAGTACCAAACTTTATTTAACTTAATTTAATGCTGTAGCCTATAATGCAGCAGACGATGTTAAAGCCATTTCCGAGACACATACATGAGGACAAATGCATTGTTGGTCGGCGCCACCTAGCGTGCAGGCGTGAATTAGCAGAAGATGATCAGTCGTTTCGCGTTCGGTGTGAAAAGTCCATTCTTCCATGATTCGCCTCACTTTTTCGCGTCGCGTTCAGTGTGAAAGGGCCTTTACGTTTGTTGCTGAAGTTCTTGTTGTCAGTTGTTAATTTTATACTAATAAATCGATTCATCCTAAACCTTCTCATTTGAAAAATCTGCATTACGAGATATGAACTCAATATTCTGGCTTTTTTTCCCCTCAGAATTGCGAGTATATATCCAGCAATTCCGATTGTTTTTTTCTCAGAATTGTGATAAACTTGCAATTGTGAAGTATGAAGTCTGAATTGGGAGATCTTAGATCTTTTGCTTACATCATATTCGTGCTTTAATAGTAGGGTAATCGTCACAGGTTCCATCAGTCCAGTCTGTCCTTTAATGGCTTGCATTTGTAACCATAAACGTCTGTGTTTAGCTTAAAATGGCGTCTTCGACCATGGTATTCTTTAAAAATGAAGATCATCTTTCCGGTTATGACATACAAAGGCATAATGAGAAGCTTTTTTGTCTTATTACATCGATTTCACCCATTTTCTTCCAGTTGTTACCACTGTTTTTTCTGCCACCAATAAAGCGCAATAGTTATAAAATTTGTTAAATGCTGCTGATCATCAATATATATTTTTTGCACTCAGCTATAAATTTGGCTTTTTTCTAGTTTAATTATTTATGATCTATTATTTACTCTATATTTATTATCGATTCGTTTTATAATTATTTAATCTGTCCATTGTTGGATATGGTCACCCTAATTAAAAGCATTCATGTATTCACTTTTTATGCCAGAAAGTACAATTTACATTCAAATTATAAAAAAAAAAAAAAAAAAAAAAAAAAAAAAAAAAATTATATATATATATATAATTATAGGGCTACTTCCCTCATATAGCTTTAATATATTTAGCTACTTTTGGTATCTTGTAGTGTAGTTACTGTTTCAAAAGACTAGCTTGACTTTAGTTGAACTACTTTTAATTATAAGTAGCTTGTAGTTTGACAAGCTGTAATTTCCAAGTTGCTTCTACAACACTGTTATTAATGCAGGGAAACACAAAACTGATCCACAGTAGTGCTCATGAACACAAGTGTATGTTATTCAGTTGTCATTATGCTGAAAAGATTAGTTTACGGTTTGCAATTGAGCTAAATTAAAAAGACAAAACTGAATGGGTGAATATTTTGGAATACAATGCAATTCTAATTATCTAAAACACTGAAGCACATGCAAGACAACAAACACCTGCTCAACTCAATTTGCTTTTGAAATCTCTCTCATGGGTTCATCTCATTAACACACAATTACCTCTCAAACAAAGCAAGACAATGGCACACAGCAAAGAGTTCAGCGCTCCTCTTCTCACATTCACAATGGAGGAAAAAATGTTAATCTTGCATCGGCTAATGTTTGAAACAATTCTGTCAGTTTTGGTATGACTTCAGATAACGGTTGATTCATCCCAGCTGCAGACTGCGGTGGTCTGTGCCGTAAAATAAAGTGTCATTTCTCATTGATGTTGCCGTGTGAGTAGTGTTTTATTATGGCAGAATTCTGACAGTAGAGTGATAGAAAGGGAACTAAACATTGACACTGACATTGTCACAGGAGAGCGATGAGTACATTCATCCTCCATTGATTCCTCTGCAGTTGCGTTCCCTCTGGAGGCTATAGACACTTCTGCGGGAACCTCTTCAACAACAAGAAAAAACTTCACCAATAACTGATGAAATCCCTCTTCGCTCGCTCAGATGGTGCACAGCAACGTGCTTTCTAAACTGTAGAATAAATGTAAAATAAAATATTGCTGAAAACATTCAGATTAAATTAGCATGATTTTTCATGTTGTCCAGGACCAAAGAAAGTATTGCTAGTTAAATCCAACACAAAAACAAAATGTATCCAATATACAGTATATTCCTGGTATTATTCTAAAAATCAATGTGTCATCAATATGGCCTATATATATATATATATATATATATGCCAATATGTATTAGGATCTCCTAGTATATTAGTATATCCTTACTTTTTTATATATATGTGTTTGTAATGAACCAAGCAAAATTCACAGCCAGTGATCACAGTTAATTGAATGACGCTAATAAATAGACAAGTACCTATACAGGCATTTTCAGTACATATAGTGCTTAACAAATTTATTAGACCACCACCCAATGTAAGGTTTGTGCCACAGCTGCCCTAAACTAACAGTAAAAAACAAAAACAAAATAATTTTTTTATGTTTCTGTAATGGTTAATCAACGCCAGTATGTGTAAGCTCTTTAGTCACAGTTGTGTTTCTAATGCTAATATAATTATTGTTGGGAATTCAAAGATAGACCTCACAAAAGTTTCATCAAAAGCAAGTCTTTGGGACTAACTAGAAACTATTTGGAAGTCAATAACAGAGACTGTGGAAAAGTACATAAAAACAAACCCAGCAAGAATGCAAGCTGTTGTCAAGGCCAAAGGAGGCAATACAAAATAAAAATAAAATATAAGATTTTTTGGTTATTATGTGTGAATAAAGACTATTTAGTTGTTTCAGTTTGCCAAATAAATGACAATAACATTTTTAGTTTTAAAGTTTTTGACAGATTCCTAAAATATGTTTGCTTTCTCTTTATGATGACAGGTGGTCTAATAAATGTAAGAACTGTATTTATATGTGTTTCTTATGTGTATATATATATATATATGTGTGTGTGTGTGTGTGTGTGTGTGTGTGTGTGTGTGACCCGTGCTGGCAAAATGAGTCGCAATGAACACATTTTCAAAAATGAGTTATTGTTATTCTGACTGAGGCCCTGTTCACACTAGTGTGTTTTAGTTTTAAAACGCATAAGTTTTGCTACGGTTACGCCTGTCGTTTACACTATGCCGGCGTTTTCGAACCTCAAAAATGGAGACTTTTGAAAACGCTGCAGAGCCCGTTTAGTTTGAAAACGCCGGGGTTGCGTTTCAGTGTACACGGACCAAAACTTTTGCGAGTTTTGAAAACGATGGCTGGCTGCCCACGTTCGCTCTGTGTATCCTTGACGACCGTGTAAACAATAACATGGAGACTGAACTGCAATCTTTGCTGGTTTTGTAGTCATTTTTAGCAGCCATTGTGCAGTTAAACTCAACATTTTTTTTTTTAACACCGCAGCTACCTACATGCGCAAGAATCAACTCTTTACACTTGTACGTGCATGCCCAGTGTGCATGAACAGTCATGTGACATGCGTTTCGGCCGTGTAGTGTAGACAAAGATCGTTTCTGAAACGCTTTGGAAACGCCAGTGTAGACGAGGATCGTTTTCATTTTAAAATGCCGTTTTACAAGGAAAACGCACTAGCGTAAATGGGGCCTGAGCTACACCTGTTTGAAGTCGATAGAGTCAGCAAAGTAAATTTTTAGAAAAATCGAGTTAAAGTTTTCTGAAGGTTCCGAAACAAAATCACCTAGCAACCAAACCTTAAAATCCCTGGTAATAAATTTGGCACAAACCAAGTCTATACCCATATCTATAGGAAAAATATATATATTCAACTTTTTTTCCATGATTCCACAATTGTTTGATTAACATTATTGAAACAGACAGCCTATATATTAAGACCTACTTTATCACACGGATATAATATAAAGTTACACATCAGATGTTTTTCCCCAACAGTTAACAAAAGTTCACTTAAGACATAACAGATCATGTTTGTGTGAATACTCACCAAGATAGATTTTTGAAATACTGTAATTCTGTGTATATGTGTATGTATCGGGATCACGCACTCTCTGAGGCGTCTTCGGATCTGTCATTCAGCGTGAGTAAGATTGTTTTGTTTACATCAGCATGAGTTTGAAAATCACATCTCATTGGTTCAGACTCATGCCATTGAGAATTCAGTAAAGTTGGAATGCTGTGCTTTACAACGATACCAAAAGCGAAAACTGAAGCCCAAAAGCGAGCAGAGAAAAACAGCATTTTTCATGGTCAAAGGAAAGGTACTTCTCTCAGAAAACTTACAAATAAAGAAAGATACTTTTAGATGTTTAATTGCTATTTGGAGCATTGGGATCACTAGATGAGGGCTGAATTAACTTATTTTTGTGAAAACCTCAATTTTGACCAAAATTGACATTTTTCACAAATTTTGCCAATAGCTCAATATATATATATATATATATATATATATATATATATATATATATATATGTCTGTGCCTGTGCGTGTGTTAAAACCAAGCAAAATTGCCACTGAACTTGACAGCCAGTGATATATTTTCATTATATGGAAAAACAAAAACAGATCTGACATTTTCATAAAATAACACTGTTTTTGTTCCATGAGAAAAAGTCATACTACCCATACCCACATAAAAAATAACTATTATTTATTATAAAACTTTGCTCACTTTGTAAAAGCATTTTACATAAGTCTGACATTTAAATGGATAAATAATGAATATATCATTAAAAACCAAAACGCCTTTTTGATCCTGCATTGACAAATGAATCTTGTGTGTAAATAACTTTTCAAAAGTGTCATTCTCTCAAATGCCCTCAGTTTGAGTGGTCATCCCAACCTAGATTTTTCCAAACTGAATATCCTTTTGCACTTGGAAATATGTCACATTGCAGAAGTAAAACTGTGAAGGGGGTTTCACGATGACTTTGAAGGGCTCGCTGAGGACACCAGCATCCATCCAAACCACAACATTTACATGACTTTATTGTTCTGAGCAGATGCTTTCTCACCAAGGTGACCTAGAACAAACAATACGGCACTAACGCAACAATATAATTCACACAGAAATTGGTGAGGTAAACACCAACCAAAATCTCCCTAGATCCATCTCCTCTTCTTTCTTGACAATTTAGAAGTCATTTCTTTGTAAAAGGCAACTCTATCAAACTACGTTCGCCATCTCAACTACTGCACTCCTAATGCCTAAACCGTATCGACGGCAGAATTACTCTTGACAGAGAGCAAAGACCTAAATGAACACATAAACAAATAAGAAGTATACGAGGGGAATGCGAAGAGGGATCGGTGCGCTCTTGAGTCATGATGACATCTCATGGGAGATGATGGGGGCTGTAAGCTGTGCTGGCACTCAGGTGAACACCGCCAAACGGGACTAAATTACAATCCGGGCGCGCTGACTTGACTCCGTGCCATGAATTACTCATCTTCCCTCCATTTGCACCCGGCACTCATTTGCTCTCGTGCAGCATATGTGCTCCATGTCTGAGTGGCTCGCAGACGGTCGTGGCCTCAGCCGCTCGGCTTGCTGCTCCCCCTCGGCAGACAGGCGTAATTAAAACCGCACTGCTAAATGGAAGCTCAAATGGTTGCAACCTGTTTGTAACGGCGGAACAAGTTTCACTGAAAATTAATCACCTGAGAAAACGCCAAACTGTGCTATGATGAAGCTGAAAGCGCTGCGGTTGAGCCGCAGTGACAGAAGGTACTCGGCCATGTCTAATATTGTTTGACTTTAAAGACAAAGAAGGCTATAAAATCAGCATAAGTTATGCTACTAACCAGCCCTCTTGTGTTGATGGATAACTTGCAAATGGTCTCTTTGCTTTTTGTTTATTTTGGCATTTTTATTTCAGAATGTTGCAGGTCTGACACAAACCTGCTTCTTCCACATGAGCATCATGGTTCAATGTCCATGACATCTTTTTGCTACTTTAGGCACAATGTATACACTATTCTAATGCTTTCTAAACAACAGTAAATTATAATTATTAACAGAGGATGTCATGTATACTCATTTGGATGGGATTGGGATCTAGTATTGTAATTTTGGTTTTGACAAAACCCACTGAAATAAACTAGACTTGTATATGTGATATGATTATAATATTACAGGTGCTGGTCATATAATTAGAATATCGTGAAAAAGTTCATTTTTTTATTGTAAATTATTTTAAAAAATGAAACTTTCATATATTCTAGATTCCCTACATGTAAAGTAAAACATTTCAAAAGTTGTTTTTTTTAATTTGTTGATTAGAGCGTACAGCTCATGAAAGTCCAAAATCCAGTATCTCAAAATATTAGAATATTTACATTTGAGTTTCACTAAATGACCATCCCTACAGTATAAATTCCGGGTATCTTTTGTTCTTTGAAACCACACTAATGGGGAAGACTGCTGACTTGGCAATGGTCCAGGAGACAATCATTGACACCCTCCACAAAGAGAGTAAGTCACAGAAGGTCATTACTGAATGGGGTGGCTGTTTACAGAGTGATGTATCAAAGCATATTAAATGAAAAAGTTGACTGGAAGGAAGAAATTGGGTAGGCAAAGGTGCACAAGCAACAGGGATGACCGCAAGCTTGAGAATACTGTCAAGTAAAGCCAATTCAAACACTTGGGAGAGCTTCACAATGAGTAGAATGAAGCCGGAGTCAGCGCATCAAGAGTCACCACACTCAGACATCTTCAGGAAAAGGACTACCAAGACACTTCTGAACCAGAGACAACGTCAGAAGCATCTTACCTGGGCTAAGGAGAAAAAGAACTGGACAGTGAACAGTGGTCGAAAGTCCTCATTTCAGATAAAAGTAAATTTTGCATTTCATGTTGAAATCATGGTCCCAGAGTATGAAGGAAGACTGGAGAGGCACAGAATCCAAGCTGCTTGAAGTCTAGTGTGAAGTTTCTTAAGTCAATAATGATTTGGGGGGGCCGTGACGTCTGCTGGTGTTGGTCCATTGTGTTTTATCAAGTGCAAAGTCAATGCAGCTATCTTCCAGGAGATTTTGGAGCACTTTATGCTTCCATCTGCTGACAAGCTTTATGGAGATGCTGATTTCCTTTTCCAGCAGGACTTTAGCACCTGCCCACAGTGCAAAAACCACTTCCAAGTGGTTTGCTGACCATGATATTACTGTGCTTTATTGGCCAGCCAATATGCCTGACCTGAATCTATGGGATATTTTCAAGAGAAAGATGAGAAACAGTCGATCCAACAATATACAGATGATCTGAAGGCTCAATAGTGCCTCAGCAGTGCCACAGGCTGATCACTTCCATGCCACACTTCACTGATGCAGTAATTTGTGCTAGGAGCAAGTCATTTGCTGTAATATGTCCTGCTGATCAAGTATTGAGTGCACAAAAGAACATACTTTAAAGAACTTGAACTTTTCTGTTTTGCAAATCCATTTTTTGATTGATCTTAGGAAATATTCTAATATTTTGAAATACTGGATTTTGGACTTTCATGAGCTGTACGCTCTAATCATCAAAATTTAAAAAAAAAACTTTTGAAATGTTTTACTTTACATGTAGGGAATCTAGAATATATGAAAGTTTCATTTTTAAAAATAATTTATAATAAAAAAATGAACTTTTTGATGATATTCTAATTATATGACCAGCACCTGTATGTATATTAGTAAGGGAAGGAACTAATGAAGGTGAGTATCACACCCATGGCCCTACGGTCCATCGTAATTGAGGTCCAGAACTCGGTATTTTTCCAAGGTGTATATAATAAAAGTTGTGAAATAACTGCCTAATATAGTATTAACTCTACTTTAGTGCTTCAAGGATATTGTATGGCACCAAGATCTTCTCATCTGAGCTTCCTCAGTGGTTTGTCACCGCTCGTCAATGTTTGAGATCAAATCAAAGTAGGCGGGCTTTAATTCACAGAAACTGCTAAGCATGAATTCCAGTGTGACACTTCAGTTAATGGTCATAAAGTGCGAGATAAGATGTAAGATGTAAGATGTAAACTAAACATTTCATATTTGACAGCAGTTTTAGGATATAAATTTCAAACGACTGAGAAAAATAATCAGGGTAATAACTAATAAACGTTTGTCTAATTTCACCATTTTGAATTAGCCTATAATTTTATGTGATTCATGTAATAATTAGGCCTATCATTTACATGATTCATATAATTATGTGAGGGGACAAGAAACATTATTGAAGCCATTTTCATCATATTAGGCACAAGATTAATACTTAATTTTAGCATTTACTCTCCCTTTCAAGTGCCATGGGCACAGAATGCTGGAAAATAGAAATCCCAGCCCAGTTTCAGTTAAAATTAAGTTAATCTAAATTAAAAGAAGTTAAATTAAGTTCATAAAACTCAGAACAATGAAACAGTTCAGTTTACTTAAAATATATCAGTTCTGTGAACTTGAAAGAAAAAGAAAGTGCTAAATACTCATCAAAAGTTAATTTGACTGAACTAATTTGTTTAAGTTTGTCCTGCTCAAACCAATTAATTATTTTGAGCATTAGGGTTTACAGTGTATGTTTACTTTGTTCACTGACACAGATGAAAATGAAAAAACTATCAGTCAAAGCTCAGCTTTAGGAGGGAAAGAGACAGGGCAATATAAGGAGACTGAGAGAAAAAGAAAGAGTGATGGAGATGATGGAGAGAGCAGGTATTGACAAATAATCTACTGCCTACTGACATGGTTTTAAAGGTATTGTTATACAATTTTTTTGGCTTTCCAATGTCTTGAAAAGCACATATGTAAATCAGAGAAATCAAAGTTTTCTCAAGGGACGATGCACCCCAACCCTCCTAACTAGCTCAAATTTGGGACCGCGGTGATTGTAAAACCCTGCCTACGGCCCTGATCACACCTGACATGATGCTGCTGCTAAATTGCCTGTTCTGAGCTGTTTGATGGGATGGCAGAAGTGCTTGAACCACCAACTGTTATTTTACCCAGAAAGTTGGCAAGAAGGTATAAATTCATAATGAAGGTGCACCAGGCAGCACAGGGAGAAATTTTGCTTTAGTTACAGTATTCATCGAAGGTCAAAATGAGTAATGAAAAACAGTGTGAAAAAAATACACATTCATATCCGGATGGGAATAGATTTTTTTGGTAACACTAATGAATAACCACACGGGAACAAATGAGTAACACAATATAAACATTCTAGTAACTGCTATTAACTAACAAGAAACTGAAAAGTGAGTAACAGGGCTTAGTTGAATGAGGTAGTTCACTATTAGCTAACCAATAACTACATTTTTTTTTCATACCTGCCAGAGGACTACTAAGAACTACTATATACAGGTTCATAATTAATGTGAATAATGCATAATGTATAATTAATTCTAAAGTGAAGATCATAGTAACCCACTAGTAATGATTCAAGTGTTACTACATCATCCTAAAGGAATTACTAATTATTTGGAACAGTATTCTAATGTGAAAGGCATGATAACTCTTCAGTAATGACTGAAGCCATTGTAAACTTTTGAGGTTTTGGATAGTAGTGACTCGAGTGAATAGTAATGACTCCTGTCCGAATAGCCTACAGAGTTAAAGATTTACAGGAAATATCATTTACTGTTGTCTTGAACTTAAATGACTGCACTTCATGTACTAGACTGTAAATGAACCACTATGTTTATGAATAAGCCTTAAATATGCTTTAGCAAATCTCTTTAACAATAATACATATGGATGATATCTTAATTTCTCCCAAGAGAACTGTACTCGCAAATCCCATGACACATGTTAGCTTTCTGAGTGGAAACAAACCCTGGAGGCTTTTAAAACGCACCGAATAGATTAAAACAGTCTGCTGCGTAAAGACTGTATATATATATATATATATATATATATATATAATGCATTATTTAGATATACTTTCGAGATCCAGAACAATCTTCTGCCTTTTTAATTGCCTGAAACGCTAAATTAAATGCATGACACCCAAACATCTGCTATCACACACAGCTACCTGGAGGCCAACCTCAACTAAACAACATTGGAAAAAAACTGTGAATAAACTGAACTGGCATAGAAAATGCTGCTAATCAGATCCACGTGTCAGTAGCGACTCACAATCTGGACTGAAATAAAAAGAAAACATAACTAAGAAAGAATCACACAGCAACTTCCTGAGGAAAAAGAAAGACTCTTTACCTTAGCCAAGGGTTCACCATTATCCATCATCAGTGTATCTCAAAATCACACCTTTCCTGTCTAGAAATTAGCTTCCGCCTCACCTGAGGGATCTAAATCCCTATCTGCAGGAAATCTGCTCGGACTAGAAATAGTCAGCCGGAGCTGAAGCTGTGAGGTGAGGTCCCAGGAATTGGGTTTTGTGAGAGCACTGGGGATTTGATCTATCTGTCTGGTTGAAGCTGGTGTCCTCAGAGCACAGGTGATTGGTCTCTCTGGGGCAAAAAAAAAAAAAAAAAAAAAAAAAAACCTTCAACTTTGTATGAGTATTAAAAACAGGACAAAAGCCTGTCTGAATCAAGCGCCCGCTGAGCCCTGGGGCTTTCTGGGAAATTGTAGAGGCAGGTACTGCAAAAGATGTTTGGTTTTTGAAATGTTTAAATTACTAAGTGTACTTCACCGTGGCATTTGCTCCTCCTCCATAGAAAACCATATTTAGGCCTTGAACTGTTGCCTGCTGCCTGTTGCTAGGCTACACAGTTAGGGATGGAAAATAAAACACTTATCAAAAAAGAGAAAAGTGCACTTGGGGTGTGAAAGCATAAACTGTGAGAATGAAAGGCTAAATGTCTCACATACCAGTGACAAAACCAAAAGGAGGGTGTTCTGTTTGACACCGGTAAAGAAACCTCAATTAAAATGAAGTATGCAGAGGCTGCAATGAGTAGCATATTCCTCACACACAAAACATTACTGTGCTAAGAATAACAGAGCAAAGAAATAAAAAATGTTCACCTGTTTTATACATATCTCTGTGTGTGAATTAAATATCTTTATATAAAAAAGCCAATTGTCTTTTTTATAACACTTAAACATTCTTCTATAGATGAAACATGGATATTAATATCATATTATTATATCTGGAAATGATTATATACACTTTATTCACAAAAATTATAATATGAAAATATTATATACTTGTTTTTCTCCATATAATTTCTTCCAGAATACTTTAGTCTTTGAGCCAAACAGCATGCCAGTAAGAATTATTACATTAATGATGATTATGTTTTGTCACATAACTTTTGTTGGAATAATGAAATTCCTCTGTTGTGTTGATTTTTTAAATTGCAGTTAAGTAAATTCATATTCCTGTCATTCCAATTTAACATCCTGTAGCAATTCATTTCAAATATACAAAGTTCTGTCATGAAACTCTAGATGGCGAAGGCTAATATGTCCTTAACTCAACCTGCTTGCTATCATGTCATTCTCTATAGGGCACAGCTGATTGGTTCCTGCTGTATCAGTAGCCAATGAGCTCGCTGCTCAACTTTTAAATACTTGGT
Organism: Ctenopharyngodon idella; assembly: GCF_019924925.1. Lineage (NCBI taxonomy): Eukaryota > Metazoa > Chordata > Actinopteri > Cypriniformes > Xenocyprididae > Ctenopharyngodon > Ctenopharyngodon idella. The sequence continues at coordinate 23,265,628 of NC_067234.1, forward strand.
CAGCATTTGCCTTAGCAGTGCAGTGAGGTTTCAGGGGGCTTTCACACTGGGCTCGTTTGCCACGGTTCGAGCCCAGGTGTGATTGTCCTCGGTGCCTCCCGCAGCGTTGGTCTGGTTTCACATTAAAATTGATTCTATCGAACCCTGGTGCGTTTGTGTTCATCTTACGTCATCACAGACGTGCACGGTGCATGATAGAAAACAGAATGCGGGTCAGTAAATTGTGTTTTTTTTATTATTTTGGTGCTATTATGGGCAGAAGAGTAAACAACACTTGCGTTTACTGTATGTGCGCTGCATGTAAACGGTTTTCCGCTGCTTGTAAGCAGACTATTTTTTAGGAGACAGCTGACCATTCATTTGCCGCTCTGATTGCACTCGCAAACCGCAAATACACTGCAGGCTCACTCCTGCTCGAACCCAAGGTAAATCATCAATACTATCATCTCTTACCTGTGTTTTATTTAAGTAAATACATTACAATCGGCGAAAACGCATGTGCAGGTTACTTTATTTCCTGAACAAGTGCGCACCCGAGTCTGTGTTGCTTTCATACTTATGCGAACCGAGGCACAGTTCGAGTGCAACCAAACTCAGACCACCTCCTTCAGGTAGTCTCGGGTTCGGTACCCCAATGCGCACCCGGGTTCGCATGACAGCTTTCACATTAGCGATTTTTCATGCAAACCGTGCCCCGTTTCGTCAGTGTGAAAGCCCCCTCAGAAACCCTCCACCTTCCCCAGCTCCAACTGCATAGATCTGCTACAGGTAATTCCTGTATGCTATATTGTACAGCAGCAGCATGTCTTACTTGCTCACAGCAGTGTGTCGTGTATGTACTGGCAGTAGCAAGTCCCGTACTTGCTCTGAAGCAGCAGCAATAACCAACAGCAGCAGCGTAGCAGATCTATTCCGCCAAGACCAAACACATCAACATTATCATACCTATTACCATGCCAAGCATTCCGAGAGTTGTCATGACAGAAACATATTTATGAACTCAAAAGAAGCCAGTACTTAAATTCTGATTTTTCACTATCACATACAATATTCAGGTACATTGGTTCATGTATATGTAACCCCTCCTGTTTGAACCGTCCGCTCTAAGCGGGACTCGAACCCGGGTCCACCGGCATGGGAGTTGGGCTCTCTAACAAGGTGGCTAAAGACCACAGACTCTAGTATCAGTTGCTAGAGCGCCTCTTGAGATCAGGGAAGTGAGGTTTACATGCACAGCTCTTACTGGCCTACGTCCGGTACACTCACCCCCCTAAACCTCACTCCCATCCGGGTCACGGCACCAGTGTAACCCCTCCTGTTCAAACTGTCCTCTCTAAGCGGGACTCAAACCCGGGTCCGCCGGCATGGGAGTCGGGCGCTCTAACAAGGTGGCTAAAGACTGCAGCCTCTAGTATTAATCACTAGAGCTCCTCTTGAGATCAGGGGAGTGAGGTTTACATGCACAGCTCTTGCTGGCCTACGTCCGTTACATATATATATATATATATATACTGTATATGTATTCAGATGATAATAAAAGGCCTAAAACTCACTGAAGCCTGTGATTTTAAATGTGGCCTCCTACAGCTTGTCATTATGCATGAAGGGAAATTACATGACATGTGATAATCACTTATCTTCCCCATACACAACAAACTCAAATTATTTTACAACATGATGAACCACATGCACTCAAGGTGGCCCTTTTTTCCCCCTAAGAACGCACTGCGGCAAGAACGTGAATCAGGTCTTCTCATCAGCCCCTGATGGCAGTTCGTTCACTCATTATTTCCCCCACTGAAAAAGCTTCCCGTACTGAATTGATTCGCGGGGCTTTCATCTCAGTGTGTTTAAGCTAAGTGACATTCTCGCACATGTATGACTGCAGCATGACGGTAGACTGTGATATTAATGTGGGCTATGAGAGCGGACATGAAAGAGCAGGAGCAGCAGGAGCGCAGAGCCGGCTCAGATGTATGCGGGAAGGGTAGGGGCTCTGAGCGCGCTGGGCTGTCTGGGCTCATGAGGCAAGAGGCAGGTAGGAGGAAAAAGCGTGCAAAAAGAGATGAGATGAAAATAAACAGGACAAACAAGAAGCACAGACTGGGCAAAGGCCAAAGATGCAACGAAACAACAAACAACATGAGGCGCCTTCTCAAACAGCAGTGTATAAAGTTTTATGGTAGGGGGCTGGGAGGCGAGATGAGCTTGGTGGTCGGCTCGGCTGCGTGGACATCAAGCCCAAAGGAGGCCGCTGTCAATAAACACAGAAACACAAGCATGTTTGAAATCTAATTCTAGCGTACTGCATGCTGTGCTATATAGTATGTGAAACAGTATTAATTATACAACAAGATATGTTGCATACAGAGTAGTATAGCATCACAACATCGTCAACATAAAGTACACTTCACAACCTCCTTCTGTAGATGTGCAACCAGAAAAAAACAATTTTGGGAGGACTATATTTTATTCATCAGGACTTGATTGGATTTGTGAGATCAGCCAAAAAACAAATAAACAATATATATGGATGGATGGATATATATGTGTAGATGTATGTATGGATGTATTGATGGATGTTTGTATGTATGGATGCATGTATGGATGTATGGATAGATGTATGGATAGATAGATGTATGTGCATGGATAGATAAATGGATGGCATTAAGTTCATTTATGATTTGCTGTCTGTCTGAACCAAAGAAATAAAAGCGAACTAAGTGTACCATGTTCAGGGCCCTATGATTTCTGCAATGCGGAAAACACGGACGGAATCGAGGAATCCATTCATAAAAACAGACTACCGTATGACGCGGAATGTCACGGAATTTGTCAAATTTTGGATGATTAAATCAAAAGTAGGGGGGTACACTTACATCAAATTGCGATATGAACTAGTGTCTGTAAATATTAAACTGCAAAAAGGCAATGTTCAAAACATGAACACAAAAACTTTATCTCCAGAGCTGCTCTCAGAGTCACTTCGTGAGCATTTTACCATTTAATTTGAGAAAAAAAAACTATTGTCATATATACACACAAAAACTTCAAGATCACAGCAACCCGTCAAAATAAAAGTTTGGTTTAACTTGTATCAGAAATATAGCCATATTATTTTCATTTCATTTCATATATTACTATTGTAGTACTACGTACTATGTAGTCACTATTGTATTACTATTGTATGGTATAATGTATTTCTTAATGACAATGTAATACTACTACTAGTACAATAATTATTAAGATTTTAGATTTGAAGGAATAATCACACAATTTTACAGTAACATTATATTTTTTTTTCAAAAAATACTCTGGGTTTATTTAAATTTAATTTGATTCCAAGTTTTATGCCTTCATTTGATTACCAGAAAAATTAAAATACACAGCACAGAATTTCTGGGGGAAAAAATTCATAGGGCCCTATTATTGTAAACAAATTAATAAAGTTGCTTTTTATTAATTCAATTAATTAGACATGTTTTTGATTAAACCATTAAAATGGAATCCAGAAAAATTTAAACAGAAAACAGAATTTGATAAAAAAATAAAACAGAGTATTTCAAGTATTTTATAGAACCCTAAATATTGAATTGCATAGCATCATATTTTTTTCCATTGCATCGTATCGCATTGTGTTGAATCGAATTGAAATCGGATCAGATCGCATCGCATCATAATAGGGGTGAATAGTATCGCATCGCATCGGTAGCTGCTTTACATGTATCTTTAATGTATTGTATCGTTGGCTATGCATTGAGATGAGTATCGCATCGGCCTCAGTTATGGAGATGCATGTCCCTAGGATGTATGTATGTATGTATGTATGTATGTATGGATGGATGGATGGATAGATGTATATATGTATGTATGGATAGATGTATGTATGTATGTATGGATAGATGTATGTATAGATAAATGTATGTATGTATGTATGTATGTATGGATAGATATATGTATGGATGTATGGATGGATGGATAGATCGATAAATGTATGTATGTATAGATGTATGTATGTATGTATGTATGTATAGATAGATAAATGTTTGTATGTATGGATGGATGTTTAGATGTATGGATCAGCAAGGTTTGGCCAGTTATCATCTCGGAAATAAATATGGTTATTTTGCTTCTTTAACTGATGTATACTATACATTTTCACAAACCATTGATCATCTGGGCACTTCATGCATATGGAAGATGTATATACTATGCTGCATAAAATATATATACACACTGTAGAAACAGTAAGATTGGTGTGTGGTAGTTTGCTATTTCATAGCCTACATTCTGCAGAACATCTACATGTATCATTTAATGAAAGCACAGGAAGGTAAAATATAAACGAAGGGTTTTTTAAACGTCACTCCACGTGCAGTAATCACAGTGGATTCGGCTCTGAAAAAGGCTGCGCGGTTTGTGGCATTTTTCACATTTGATGCTGTTCTTTGTTCTCTAAAAATCAACAGAGGAAACTTCTCTGAGGAGCTCATATGGGGTGACCAAAGGCAACATCTGGTACAATGTTTTCACATCTGATTAGTACAACTGCATCTGGTGGGAATTCACAGTGATTTACTCTATGTGGGTACTGTGAAGCTTACTGTGTGACACCATGCTGTTACAATGAATGACGCCTGATAATGAGCCACCGCTGTGTATTTCTTTTGAAAAAAAATAAAATCTTTAATAGACTCTGTCTTGTCTAAAGCCAAGTGCACACTGTGCGACTTTTTTCTATCCTTTGCAATTGTTGGTTGTCAGACTGTACCATATGAGCCTGGCGAGATCTTGTGTAGAAGCCAAAGCAGACCGTGCGACATCAACCATCTTTTATGTCAGACTCAGGACTTTGGTCACAATTGACAGGGTTGACTGGGCATTTCACATGATCAACCGTGTCAATGACACTTTTCAAGCAAGCCATTGTGCTAATGTTAAAGTTTGTCAGTGCTTGATGAAAGAGTGAATTTGTGGGCTGCTCATTCTTAAAAGCAAACTCAAGGTACTTGTAATAATACAATCAATGGGGAAGGGCATGATAAATAACAAGATGTTTAAATTAAATATCATAGAGAAGCTAGCGTCAATGTCTATTTCTCTCTCACACTCATCATCAATTGCTGTACTCCTATTGGTGCTTCATTACATGGTCAGAACTTCATAGTGTGCCTAGATTCATTACAGGTAATCGAAATGCAATCAATTTATTAGGGTTTTTCCAGTGTAGTCCAGTTCATGAGCAAATGACTCTTTTAAACAAACTCTTTTAAGTGAATAAGAACATGCAGTGCAAGTGTAGTCGAATAAATGATTTACTGAATCATTCAAATAAACCCATGAACGAAGAAGTTACTGTTTGAACAGGTCTAATAAACCGTTCAATGAATGAACTCACTGAATCCATCAGAATGATAACTAAATGAAAATCAAGTGATTGTTACTTTCAGTGATGGAATATTTTAATAAAATACATTAAAATATATAATATTAATTTGAACTGATGCAATTTAAAGTTTACTTCAGTTCACTGAGTTCATTTGGTTCTGCTGATTTTTATACCTGTTAAATTACAGCAATTGAACTGAATGTTTTGGGCCCTGTTGTTAGTTTTTAGAAAGTATTAATAATTATCAGTTAGAAGGTTCCCTGTATAATTTAAAACATTAGCTGAAAATCTTTTTCATATGTAAGCAAAATAGACAAATTGCAATTAACTATAATTGAGTATAACTGAAATATGCACAGATGAATCAGAATCTAATCAAACAGAATTGAGAGCTTGGGAATCAAATTAAAACATACAGCACAACCAGTGTAATCTCATTCACAAACAAATTATTAAATGAATGATTCAAAAAGCCTCATGAACTCATGGATCAACTCTTTGAATCAGTCTTGTGGATTCTTCACTGAATGAACTCAATGAATCCATCAGGGTGCTTACCAAATGGACATCAAGTTATTTTTACTTACATTGATTGAATATTTTCATAAAATGCATTACTTTTACATGTATAACATGTATTTGTCCCGAACTGTACGGTACAGTACGACGAATACAGTAAGTCACGGGTAATCCATGCTCCAATCCAGAAGGGGGCGTGTGCGGTAATGCAATGCTTATTGCTAACTGCCACAACAGCAAAAATAGCAGAAGAACAGCGCATACGCAAATGACTTGAGCGATTGAAAATAAAGTCCACTAGATAGTGTGCACGCATCGAATGCGTACATGTATTCATCCCGAACCGTACGGTACGGACATCGCGGTTTGGTGCATGCAATCAGATGACAAATACAGTCAGTTACGGGTGATCCACACTCCAATCCAGAAGGGGGCGCGCGTGGTAATGCAACACTGTTTGCTAACCTCCACAACAGGAAAAATATCAGAAGAATATGCAAATGACTTGAGCACTAAATTGTACGCATGAGTTGAATGCGTCTTTCTGCACTCATGGACAAAGGAGAATACATTGAAAGGCTGTTGTGGAAACGTTGTGGAATGCAGAAAATGAAGTATAGGATGGTTTGGTTTAAGCTTTGAAGATCAAGTGGAGCAAATTGCATAATGCAAGTTTTATTTTTCATTGTTCTATTTATTTTGTACTTTTATAACACAAGATGCTTTTCAGTTTTGTAGCTGATTTTGACCAAATACCTTTTGTTTTTTATCAGCCCTGCAAAAAAAATTACCTATGCAAGATTGCATTCTGTTTACTGCTTAGTGCGTAATATACTATAGGAGGCTGTACTGTACCAACTAGGGGACTAAATGCCACTAGGTGTAACAAACTGTGATTTGCACAACTGACTGTTCAAAATAAAAGAAAAGAAACCTAGCAATGGATTTGCTCCTTTCTCTGGTAACACTTTAGTTTAGGTTCCAATTCTCACTATTAATTAGTTGCTTATTAGCACACATATTACTAGGATATTGGCTCTTTACTTAACAATTACCTTGTAACTATTAATAAGCAGTAATTAGGGGTTTACTGAGGCAAAAGTCATAGTTAATAGTTGAAATTGTCATAGTTAAAATTGCACCCTAAACTAAAGTGACCCTAAAACTGAGGTACGTACCGAACCGTGACTTCTGTGAACCGTTATACCCCTAATTACTTATAATGTATAATATCAGCTCTCCACACACACACACTCACACAAAATACAATTTAAAGTTAACTCCAGATGGTTAAATAAGCAGCAACTGAATGCATAGTTTGGGCCCTGTTGGTAATTTTTAAAACTAATTATTAGTTAATTAGCTAAAAGTTAAGGTTCTCTACATATAATTTAAAATATTAGCTGAGAGAGAATTTCTTTCATATGTAACCAAAATGGACTATAATTGATTATAACGGAAATATGCAAAATGAATCAGAAACTAATTGAATTGTAAACAGAATTGAGAGCTTCTGAATCTAAAAATCTGTATTGTTAGCCTGTCCTACAATTCATCAATTCAGGGATATAATTATCCATCGGTGAGGGTGTCACACTAAACGATCAAAGACTGACAATTCTGCTATCTTTTTAAGAAACCCACAGTTTGTCTTAGACTCCAAAATTGTGTCCAAAATTGAATAGTGTGCATTGGACTTAAGTCAGCTAAGGAGCCAAAAGCTTGCATATTATAAATGCGCTGACAACAATGCTAGAAAACAAGATACTATGTGCCTCAAGTCAACAAACAATAAGAAAGGTCTAAAATTAGCCCTCCCTGGCATTGTGTTGTGAAAGAAGATCGTAAGGTGGGAAGGAACGCAGTACATTCCCTATGACAAATTAAATCACAGCCAAAGCTGGAGAGCTTGTTTTAAGACTAATGATACACAAAGTCTTTAGTGTGTTGTTTGGCCGGCAGCAACTCCATCATTCCCACGCAGAGCTGCATAAATGACGCTCAGCAGACAGATCCATGAGCCCAGCACCCTCCGCTTTACCTGCAGGCACAGTGAGCTCAGCCAGGACATATTGGATAGGCCTTGAAAAATTTCTGAGGAGGAACTCATTATATAGAAAAACATTGCTGATGTCTACATATGGAGCAACGACACATCATCTTTTGTCTGTTCAAAGGGTTTTAAAGCAAATCTGGTAACCTTTAAATGTCTGCGTCGTCCCACCACAAAAACTAAGCTGCTAAAAGTGACTGAGTCAACAATCGGATGCGTCCGGCTGCCTGTCTTAATTGGATTGTTTGGGAGATTCATGGAGGAGATTTCTAGGACAGGGAAGTTTGAGGTGGCGATAATGAATAACGAGAGGAGAAAAGCATCTACAGATGCTGATGTGTATGTGCATTCACATCTAGCAGTTTTCTGGAAAAGAACTTCTCTAACTTGACACAATCTTATAAAATATGGACCCGCCCTGCGGCGCACCTGATCTAGAGCTCAGCTGTCCGCATTGTTTTATATTTCATCAATACCCAGCAGGGCATCCATATATCCAGTTGGATGGTACGCTTTTTGCCCTTTCACGGAAACCAGCTTGGCACTCACTTGCACCTATCAATATTAATCACTGATCCATGGCAGATCCAATCCCTTCAAAATCAAATAATGCTGAGCCGACTCCTTATACTCATAGACTAAACTTGCAGGCTTGGTCAATGGTGCATTACAAATCTTGAGAGCCCCTCCCACAAAAAGTGATGTCATGAACAAGTGTCATGAACCCCTGATGGTTATTTTGGCCAATTTACAAATTTTTTATATTCTACTTATAGTATTAAATATATAGTCACACCACAGAATAAAATGATCATAAATAATCCATTATATTTGTGCATTATATTTCAAGTCTATGTGATTTAAAGGGTTAGTTCATCCAAAAATGAAAATAATGTCATTTATTACTCACCCTCATGTCGTTCCACACCCGTAAGACTTTCGTTAATCTTCGGAACGCAAATTAAGATATTTTTGTTGTAATCCGATGGCTCAGTGAGGCCTCCATAGCCAGCAATGACATTTCCTCTCTCAAGATCCATTAATGTACTAAAAACATATTTAAATCAGTTCATGTGAGTACAGTGGTTCAATATTAATATTATAAAGCGACGAGAATATTTTTGGTGCGCCAAAAAAAACAAAATATATAGTGATGGCCGAATTCAAAACACTGCTTCATGAAGCTTCGGAGCGTTATGAATCAGCGTGTCGAATCATGATTCGGAGCGCCAAAGTCACGTGATTTCAGCAATTTGGCGGTTTGACAAGCGATCCGAATCATGATTCGACACAAAAGATTCATAACGCTCCGAAGCTTCATGAAGCAGTGTTTTGAAATCAGCCATCACTATATAAGTCGTTATTTTGTTTTTTTGGCCCACTAAAAATATTCTCATCACTTTATAATATTAATATTGAACCACTGTACTCATGAACTGATTTAAATATGTTTTTAGTACCTTTATGGATCTTGAGAGAGGAAATGTCATTGCTGGCTGCGCAGGCCTCACTGAACCATCGGGTTTCAACAAAAATATCTTAATTTGCGTTACATTATTTTCATTTTTGGGTGAACTAACTCTTTAATACTTTATGCTTTCTTATTATATATAAAAGATTATTGTACTAAAATATTTTCACTGTATCTACATTTTCTATATCTTTGTTGAAAGGTAGTTTGGGTACGGGTGAGGTTAGGAACTTAAACATATATTTATAAAAATAATATGTACACTACCATTCAAAAGTTTGGGGTTGATAACATTTTTTTTTTAATGTTTTTGAAAAATGGATTAAAAATATTGATGGATATTGTGAAATATTATAACAATTTAAAATACATGTTTTATATTTTAATATATTTTAAAATGTAATTTATTCCTGTGATGACAAAGCTGAGTTTTCAGCATCATTACTCCAGTCTTCATTGTCACATGATCAGAAATCATACTTATATGCTGATGTGCTGCTCAAGATTTCTTATTATTAGTATCAATGTTAAAACCAGTTGTGCTGCTTAATATTTTTTGTGGAAACCATAATACGTTTTAATGAACAGAAGTTTTGATGAACAGAAGTTAAAAGAAGCAGCATTTATTTGAAATAGAATCTTTTATAACATGATAAATGTCACTCAATTTAAAGGATTAGTTCACTTCTGAATGAAAATTTCCTGATAATTTACTCACCCTCATGTCATCCAAGATGTTCATGTCTTTCTTTCTTCAGTCGAAAAGAAATTAAGGTTTTTGAGGAAAACATTCCAGGATTCTTCTCCATATAGTAGACTTCACTGGGGTTCACCGAGTGGAAGGTCCAAATTGCAGTTTCAGTGCAGCTTCAAAGGGCTCTACACGATCCCAGACGAGGAATAAGGGTCTTATCTAGCGAAACGATTGGTCGTTTTCTAAAAAAAATACAAATTTATATACTTTTTAACCACAAATGCTTGTCTTGCACTGCTCTGCGATCCGCACGCATGACGTAATCACATTACAAAGGTCATGCGTGACGTAGGCGGAAGTACCGATCCAATGTCTACAAAGTGAACGTGCAAAGATTAAGCCAAATGCCCTTTACAAAAACAACGGTAAAACAATGATATCGGACAATTTTGAAGTTAGAGGAGAAAATTAGATGAAGTTTTTCGCTCTCTACTGTAGTACTTCCGCCTACATCACGTGTGACCTTTCAACACAATGCATGGCGCTTCGCAGAGCATTTGTGGTTAAAAACTATATACATTTTTATTGTTTTAAAAAAATGACCAATTGTTTCACTAGATAAGACCCTTATTCTTCATCTGGGATCATGCAGAGCCCTTTGAAACTGCAATTTAGACCTTCAACCAGTTGTACCCCACTGAAGTCCACTATATGGAGAAGAATCCTGGAATGTTTTCCTCAAAAACCTTAATTTCTTTTCAACTGAAGAAAGATAGACATGAACATCTTGGATGACATGGGTGTGAGTAAATTATCAGGAAATTTTCATGTCCTTGCTGAATAAAACACGAATTTTAAAACACACTTTTGAACAGTAGTTTAACTATACAAATATATATTTAATAATATAATCACAATATAAAAGATTTTTAAAGATCTGTTACATTTCCAAAGCAGTGCATATGTAAATACTTGCTGCCACTGTCTTTATTGTATATCCAACCATGCGAAAAATTAGTACAAACACAGATGTTAATGAGATCACTTTCTGGCCTCAACTGTCCTATAAATAAAAACTACAAAAGGCCCCAAAATAAACCTGTGTAAACATATGCAGTGTAAAATCAGTGTTGATACCATAACACAATCAATCATATGCAATACTGATAACATAAAAGTGTTGTTCTATAGGCATCCACTTGAATTGTACACTTTTTTGCCCTATCACAGAATCCAGCTTGGCACTTACAAGCACCTATCAATATTAATCACTGATCCACGGCAGCTCCAATCTCCCTGACACGACCCCTCTTGCCCACAGACTAAACGTGCAGGACCCAGGGTCATGTTCCATCATCCGTAGCCATCCACATGCCCTAAAGACCAGACTGCATATCAGATAAAACACTGTGACTGTTTCAGATGGCTAGCAGGTCCCTCGAGTTCTCCTGTACTCACCATGAGTGGATTACTCGCCGTGTCTGCTTGAAAGCAAGTTCTGCTCGAATGGTAATCCGAGGTTAAGACGGTTACACCAATAAACTTCTTACATGCTTACTCTGCATGCGGAGAAGTTAGGCCCGGGAAGAAACACAAGAGAACGGCTCTTCCGAGAGAAAAGCAGACATGACTTAGTTCAGCCTGATGATCACAGAAAAGTCCTGAGCATAGATGATTCATCTGAAAGGCTGACACTATCACGCTTCTACTCGCCGTGCATGATGATTTTTTTTACGAAAGAGGAGAAAGTGAGGCATCTGTTAAAGGTGCCACTATCGGTGCTTCCATTTAGCCATTTATTTTGTGTTATAAATGGCAATCATCTCTAAATGTCACCCCCTAAAGCTACTGAGCGCTTCGGCAAGACTTTATGGCTTAATTGATTTTTTTGATAGTAGAGTGCACCCTATCCTTTCTCACTCTTTGCTAGCTCATCAAAAATGTATTACATTTCTATATAGCACCAATTACCTGCCATTGATTTATTTGCTGGGATTCCTAGTTCCAAGCTTTCCTTTGCATGTTAATAAACATGGGTTGGTTCATGAAGTGTTCAAGAAAACCTCATTAAGATCAGAATAAAACAGCTATTGGAAAATTGATAATGACAACTGACAACATTATGAAATAAAAAAAAAAAAAAGATAAATCACTGTTGATATATGAATATCAAAATATATGTATAAAAAATACAGTAAAAACAGTAATATTGTGGTATTTTGCTACAATTTTAAAATACATGTTTTCTATTTTAATATATTTTTAAATGTAATTTATTCCTGTGGTGCAAAGCTGAATTTTCAGCATCTCCAGTATTCAGTGTCACATGATCCTTCAGAAATCATTCTAACATGATGATTTGCTGCTCAAGAAATAGTTATTATTATTCATGTTAAAAAAAATTGTGCTGCTTAAGATTTCTGTGAAAATTGAGATACATTTTTCAGGATTATTTGATGAATAGAAAGTTCAAAAGAACAGCATTTATTTGAAATATCTTTTGTAACAATGTAAAAGTCTTTACTGTCAAAATGTATTTCTATATAGAAATTACACTCTTAAAGATATTAAGGAAGATATTTTGAAGAATGTTTGTAACCAAACTGTTGTGGGGCACCACTGACTTCCATAGTATGAATAAAAAAAATAAATAGAAGTCAATGGTGCCCCACAACTGTTTTCTGACATTCTTCCAAATATCTTCCTTTGTGTTCAGCAGAACAAAGAAATTTATACAGGTTTGGAACAACTTGAGGGGGAGTAAATGATGACAGAATTTTCATTTTTGGGTGAACTATTGGCATATATGGTTCCATGAAGAATCCATGGAACCTTTCCACTCCACAAAAGGTTCTTTAACTAACAAAAAATGGTTCTTTAAGAACTGTTCAATGAAAGGTTCTTTGGAGAACCAAAAATGGTTCTTCTATGGCATTTCTGCGAAAACCTCCTTTTGGAACCTTTATTCTTAAGTATACCTGCTATTGATTTATTTGCTGGGATTTTCTGGGATTTCTCCTAGTCGAGAGGTTTCCTTTGCATGTTAATAAAAATGGATTGGTTTATCAAGTATTTTTAAAGGATTAGTTCACTTCAGAGTTAATTTCCTGATAAATTACTCACTCCATGTCATCCAAGATGTTCATGTCTTTCTTTCTTCAGTAAAGAAATTGTTTTTGAGGAAAACATTCCAGGATTTTTCTCTATATAGTGGACTTCAGTGGGGTTCACCGGGTTGAAGGTCCAAATTGCAGTTTCAGAGCAGCTTCTACACGATTCCAGCCGAGAAATAAGGGTCTTGTCTAGCGAAACAATTGGTCATTTTCTAAAAAATAAAATAAAAATTGATATACCACAAAAACTCATCCTGCACTAGCTCTGCGATGCGCATTACGTAATCATGTTAGAAAGGTCACGCTGATGTAGGCGGAAGTACCACAGTAGGGCATTTTCTCCTCCAAATTCAAAAATGTCCAACATTGTTGTTTTACCTTTTTTTGTAAAGGGAGTTTGACCTAGTCTTTGCATGTTTGCTTTGTAGACACTGGATCGGTACTTCCGCCTACATCACTCGTGACCTTTCTCACGTGATTATACGTCATGTGTGATGCATCACAGAGCTAGTGCAAGTGCTCGGCTGGAATCGTGTAGAGCCCTTTGAAGCTTCATTTAAACTGCAGTTTGGACCTTTAACCCGTTGTACCCCAGTGAAGTCCACTATATGGAGAAAAATCCTGGAATGTTTTCCTCAAAACCTAAATTTCTTTTCAATTGAAGAAAGAAAGACATGAACATCTTGGATGACATGGAGGGGAGTAAATTATCAGGAAATTTTAATTCTGAATTGAACTAATCCTTTAAGTGCTCAAGAAAACCTCATTAAGATCAGAATAAAACCGCTATTGGAAAATCGACAATGACAGCAACATTTATGAAGTAAAAAAACACAATAAATCACTGTCGATATGTCCCATCAGAGCATTTCAAGGATGTGTTGATATCATTCTTATGGAAGGCCGAGGATATTTGTAATCGTAATCTGAGGCACAGACACGCCAAGATCCTGATAAGATTTTCGCTCCAAAATGAATCTCTACGGTGAAAGATCAGGCGAGTGACAGAAAAGGATTTGACAAGCACAACCTGACAAGTGACAATGACGGCGAGGCACCGCAAGGCCACCGAGTCCACTATCTGCGTCGAGATCTTATTAGGGTGGCCTGCCTGCCTCCGCACGAGCCCCTGCACTTTACCCTCTTCCCGCTGTCTTTTTTAGCTCACGGACAGTAACATGCATCAGCAGCGTACGTAGACTCTCTCTCTCTCACACACACACACACACACACACATACACGTGAATGCACACGCACAGCAGGACACAGGAAAAATGTAGAAAGGGTGAGATGGAGTGAGAACCCTGCAGCTCAGATGGGATACTGTACTGTACCTTGGAAATCGTTGATGGTGGTAGTGGTGGGTGGGGGGGTTGTGGTGAGAACATCTAGATGGAGAAAATGAAAACACACATAAGAGGTATTAAATGAAAGAGAGAAGTCACAAAAGCCTTCATGGAAATATTGCATGTTAGTATGATAGAGATATCTGAAAGAAGGAGAAATATCTCTTTACCAAGACCCCCTTTACACCTGGGATTAATGTTTATGGTCTTTAAATCTCAATTGGATACTACCAGAACACATTTAACGGACAAAAATCTTTACTTAATCTGTATTTTTGTTGTTTTCCAGCCATGTAAGCTGTAGCCTACATAAAACAGATCAATATCTGTCATTTTGACGGAATGATTTGTATATTTTCCAACATGCGATTCTTTTATCAGGTCTTGTGATCTGCTCAATTTAATGAACAATATCCTGCTTCTTTTTTTTTCAAATCCTAGCAGGGGCAATTCAAAACTTTATTGTCTCCCATTTTCCTCACTTCTCAGGCTTATTAGCATCCTTTGGCTGTGGGAATGTTTCTAAAGTAGAGAAATGCAATAGAGCGCAACAGTGCCTGCCCACGTGTTAAGCCATCTTAGTTCCGGAAATATTTTTTCCATGGGGATTTCTTTTTTAAATCTTCATCAAAGAGTTCAAAGACGTGAACCAAACCAACCAGCTTGAAACAAATTTCGAAACAAAAATGTATTCGAAAATTAGACATAAATGGAAAGGTACAAGACTGTGTACTTAATGGCTTTAATGAGGGAATGAACTACAATCCTATGAAGCATTATGAATGATGTAACTGAATTATATACACACTACGATTCAAATGTTTGGGTCAGTAAGCATTTGTGATATTTTTTAAAGTCTCTTATGCTCAGCAAGGCATTTATTTGATCAAAAATACAGTAAAATATTTCACAATATTATTACAATTTCTTACTATTTGAATATTTTTCTTTTTAAATGCCACTTATTCCTGTGACGGCAAAGCTGAATTTGCAGCATCATTACTCCAGTGTCTTCAAAGTCATGTGATCCTTCAGAAATCATTCTAATATGCTGATTTGCTGCTCAAGTAAAATTTCTTAATATTATCAATGTTGAAAACAGTTGTGCTGCGCAATATTTGTGTGGAAACTGTCATGCGTTTTATTTTTCAGGATTCTTTGATGGATGGAAAGTTCAAAAGAACAGCATTTATTTGAAATAGATTGTTTTTGTAACTATTTAAAAGTCTTAAACTGTCGCATCATTGCTGAATTATTAATTACTGACACAAAACTTTTGAAAAGCAGTGTATAAGTTTATAAGTTATAAAAACACTTGAGATGCACTGAAATGAGTGCATGATACTATATTCAAAAAATATAGCATTGCATGACTGAAAAGTGTAAATGTAGGCCACTAAAGAATATCCAAATACTATCCGGCTGTAAAGGGGGCCTAAGACAGACAATAGCTCGTAAATGTCCCTGATTGAAATGGAAATGGCCTGTCATTTTGCTTTTACATGAAATTGCATGTCTTCACAGTGGAGCATTGTCCTACAAAACACTGTTATTGAAATAGCTGAAGGCAAATTGGTTAGCTATAGATATTTGATCAAATGTAATGTAAGAAAAATGTAAAGAAAATTACTTGAATTGAAATGATGGGCTTAGTTCCTGTAACAATAGAATATGATGGCTTAAGTAATATAGAATTAGACGTCCAAGCAATGGTATAAAGCCTGCATTTGAATGGGCTTGACACTGGTCGACACAAGCCGTGTGATTAAACAAAACACACTTTGCCAAAGGCTTTGTTCAGACAGGCAGCAAAAATCCAATGTTTTGGCATATCTGACTCAAATCCGTTTAGTTGTTTTGTTTGTAGACAGAACAGTGAAAAAAAACACACATGAAATCCGATGTTTACAAAGTGATCCAAACCACATCCAATCCGATTAAAATCAGACTTTTTTTGAAATGCGTTCATTTTCCGTCATTCGAGACACAACACGTATGTAAGTGCACAGCTGTGTCCGAATACACTGTATAATGAATGAGCGAATAAATCAGCGGTTTTGGATGCAGAACTTGCATGAATGTGCCTTGTGATTTCAGCACAGTGGTGAAATGCCGTGATGGATGTGAGCAGAGGCGAAATTTCCAGTTTTCTATCCTCTCCTTCCGCACTGACAGCTGCTCTCAGATGTTGTACGGCATCTTGCTGACGCTTACATCATTGCTGCAGCAACTGATGTAGATGTTCCAGATATTTACTTACACGGCCCAAACAAACGGATTAGATTTCATTCCTTGCAAAGTGAAAGTATGGATGGTCAGTTCTAAAGTTTGCATCTGAAAAGCAGGATTTATGTGCAGTGGCCCAGCGGTTCCACACCCTACAAAAAGCACTCAACATGATTCAAATCTTTCAGACAGATTTCCAATCATGCGGCGAGTATGAAAACGGGAGAAAGAGAAAATTACATTACGAGAATCATTTATTAATAAACACACAGTCATATTGGATACAGCCTTCGCACAATCAGCGGAATAATGGGCCGCTGGCAAATGCGTCCGAGCTATTGTACTGTGGCTGTGCAATGTGACTATCATTCCACTTTTTAGCACAGATACTCAGGCGCCTTGCTGGGGAACAGTCGCAGCAGGCAAAATTGGCTGGCTGTCTCCATCACTTTATTGTCTGTGCTCCATCAAAAGATCTCAGTAGGAGCCCAAACACTTCCCAACTAATGATAAAACATCAAGGACAGGATAATGTCTCTGAATGTAGATGCTGGGAGACGCTTCGCCTGATGAAAATATTTCAGGGATTGTGCGCGCCGTGACCGATCGCAGAAGGGTTTTGGAAATGTCATAGTCTCGTGGCTGAAATTGTGCATGCAGGGGATACGGCCAACACAAAGGTCTGAATAGGATGTGGCATGCATAATAGTCAAGCAAACAAGAATTTTCCATGGGCAATTTGCAGGCTGGGTGACTCCTGGCTCGACGTTATGAGCGGTGAGATGCGAATGTGTTTGGACGTGCAATATTTCCATTTGTATGTGAAGGACGGAAATATGAAATTCCAATCACGCGGTGAGAAAATGGACGATACGAGTACTTATCGCGAGCGGGATTGCCCTGACAACACTTTGTGAGACGTGTCCTCATAAAACCCACTGGCTCTGTTCCATAGTCTCTTAGTAATGCTGAATGTGTTGAATCTCTGGGTAATGGTACAGATTTGAGCTGAGCTGGCACGAGTCAGGCAGACCTGCCTTTCTTTTGTGTTATTTATGGTAAAAAAGATCACACCAAGATACCACTGCAATTATTGTGATTTTTATTGACAATAACCTTTATTGATTGCATAAACAGGAACTGACACATTTTTACATCACCAATAAATTCTTGGTGTGACTTTCAGCACCTGCCTGATCTGGTACAGTATATATACACCGATCAGGCATAACATTATGACCACCTTCCTAATATTGTGTTGGTCCCCCTTTTGCTGCCAAAACAGCCCTGACCCGTGAAGGCATGGACTCCACTAGACCCCTGAAGGTGTGCTGTGGTATCTGGCACCAAGATTTTAGCAGCAGATCCTTTAAGTCCTGTAAGTTGCGAGGCAAGGCCTCTCATGGATTGGACCTGTTTGTTTAGCACATCCCACAGATGCTCGATTGGATTGAGATCTGAAGAATTTGGAGGCCAAGTCAACACCTCAAACTCGTTGTTGTGCTCCTCAAACCATTCTTAAACCATTTGTCAAAGTAACATCCACATGGATGGCAGGACCCAAGGTTTCCCAGCAGAACATTGCCCAAAGCATCACACTGCCTCCGCCGGCTTGCCTTCTTCCCATAGTGCATCCTAGTGCCATGTATTCTCCAGTTAAGCGACGCACGTGCACCTGGCCATCCACGTGATGTAAAAGAAAATGTGCTTCATCAGACCAGGCCACCTTCTTCCATTGCTCCGTGGTCCAGTTCTGATGCTCACGTGCCCACTGTTGGAGCTTTCGGCAGTGGACAGGGGTCAGCATGGGCACCCTGACTGGTCTGCGGCTATGCCGCCCCACACGCAACAAACTGCAATGCACTGTGTATTCTGACACATTTATATCAGAGCCAGCATTAACTAGCATTAGCAACAGCATTAATTAGCAATTTGAGCTACAGTAGCTCGTCTGTTGGATCGGACCACACGGACCAGCCTTCGCTCCCCACGTGCATCAATGAGCCTTGGCCGCCCATGACCCTGTCACCGGTTCACCACTGTTCCTTCCTTGGACCCCTTTTGATAGATACTGACCACTGCAGACCGGGAACACCCCACAAGAGCTGCAGTTTTAGTGATGCTCTGACCCAGTCGTCTAGCCATCACAATTTAGCCCTTGTCAAACTCGCTCAAATCCTTACGCTTGCCCATTTTTCCCTGCTTCTAACACATCAAATTTGAGGACAAAATGTTCACTTGCTGCCTAATATATCCACTCACTAACAGGTGCCGTGATGAAGAGATAATCAGCGTTATTCACTTCACCTGTCAGTGGTCATAATGTTATGCCTGATCAGTGTAAATACAACAGTTAGTTCTGGATCTCGAATCTGATTGGCTGAGAGCCTTTTCAAGCCATGCAATATTCTACTAAAATCACATGGAAATTTGTATCACTCCGCTTATTTCTGCCAGATCTATTCTGGCAGAATTTCTCATAGCGAGCGTCAACGGCGGAGGAGCAAACCCACTATAATTTTACAAACACTACTCTTATTGTGTTACGGAATGTAGTTTTAAGAGTTTTTTTTTTTTTTTTTTTTTTTTTTTTTTAAGAGAATGTAGTTGTTTAGACCTCAAATATGCAATTTATACATAAACATAGAGCCTATTCGAAAATTTGTTTAGACAATGTGAGCTCCAGGCCGTCAGATAAACTTATTTTAAATGTTTGATATTTTAAATATTTGTTTAATGTAATATTTTTTGAGGTTTGAGACCATCCTAATAAGTTTGGTGTCTTTATTTCCAGTATGTTTTTCTTACACAAATACATTTTAGAACAGAAAAAAAGAATAATAACAAGAAAAAAATCAGTACAAATTCATAAAAGGGACAGTTCTTCCAAAAAATGTAAATTCTGTCACTTCAAACCTGCATGAAACAAATAAGATTTGTTTAAAATGTTTTTGTTCAACAACAACACTGGACTCCACTGACTTTCATTATATGGAGGAAAAAACAACAACAACCTTCTTTGTGGTCTACAGAAGAAAAAGTCAAGTTTGGGATGACATGAGAGTGAGTAAATGATGATAGAATTTAGAAAGAGAGAAAGATACA
Organism: Ctenopharyngodon idella; assembly: GCF_019924925.1. Taxonomy (NCBI): domain Eukaryota; kingdom Metazoa; phylum Chordata; class Actinopteri; order Cypriniformes; family Xenocyprididae; genus Ctenopharyngodon; species Ctenopharyngodon idella. The sequence goes on from NC_067234.1 coordinate 23,285,544, forward strand.
CTGCTTAGCAGTAAAAATCATGACGTAGCAACTATTACTATTACTTACGAAACGTTAAACAATTCTCCTTGTGGTCCCTGACCCAGGAAAACGAAAAATGGAGTGCATGATAAATTATCTATGCTAATTTATGAAAAGCTTTAAACATACACAATGGCTCCATTTATGTGGTGTATCAGTGCTATTCTCAATGTCAAATGTATTATGCTGTCACTGCAGAAATTAAAGCGGATGAAAGGCTGTCTAATATTGTCAAATATACAGTACACAGCGTTTATACTGCGTATTAGCAGTCTTGACAGAAACTTTGGCTTCGTATCAAACATAACAGAGTAGCTCTAGTCATTCAGAGTGAGAGACAGTCAAGAAAAAACAGATAAGATTGTATGTGGCACGCCGTGACTCCGAGTCTACATTTGTGTTTTAACAAGATGGGATGTTACATGGGTTTGGCTGAGCGAACATCTCCCAAAGGAGCCTGAATATGGAGGTTAATGCTGGACATGGTCTGTGTCGATACTTATTCTCTCCCAACAGGCCTTCGCACAGAACATCAAGTGACTGTAATTGAAACACACACAATTCCCACTGGGAGAGACGTTGGTTAAAAAGAGTGGTAAATAACAGCACTGCCAACCTAGATGTAGGTGGAAACACATAGAGTGCAGGTTTAAAGGTTTAAACAGACACATTAGAGTCTGTCAGATGTTTATGGCAAATTCAAAAATAAAAATACCATACAATCGCCTGAATTTCATGTTGTTATGAACATGAATATAGCTGTAATGTAAACGATATATGGTCATAAATGAGATTAAATTAATGCAATCAATAAACAATGAATAAAATTTATATTATTACATTAATATTATTATATTATACTAATATTGAGCAAATATATTATATATTATACTATATTATACTAAAATTTAATAATAATAAATTATTACTAAACGCATATGATACTATATTAGATTTATATTATTATAATATACTAATATTAATGATATAATAAACATTTTCAATATCGCAATGTGATTTACTCTAAGGACGTCTATAATAATAATAACAACTCTTTCTGTAAGCTCCATTCATATGCCAGTAGGTGGCGACAAGTGACTTTATTTTATTATTTTAGTCATTGAATCATTCATTCAACTAATTCGTTCAAACAGATTGGCACTAGGGATGCCAAATAAATGACTTAATGAGTGAGTCATTGAATCATTCACTCAACCGATTTGTTCAAGAAAACTGATTCATTCAGGAATGAACCAAATGGCTGTTTTCATAAGCAAGTTAAATTATTTACTCAAATTATTTGTTCAAAATTTTGATTCATTTAGGAACTCCACTACCGTGTGTTGCCCAGAGATGCAAAAGTAAATTGGTTTAGTTGGATATAATAATATAATATAATATAATATATAATAATAATTCCTATTAATCAATTAATCACAGCCCCACGTCATAAATAATAAGGGCAACGATTAGTTGATATGGATAAAGACACTGATCCAGGAACATACCCTTCTTGTTTGAATCATATAAAGCATTACTTATCATAATCCACTGACTGGCAATTCAAAACAATTGAACAACACCATTTAAAACTAGAGACAGACTAAAAAGCAAACATGCAATTAGCTGGACTAGATTGATTAGCTCCAGCAACAAATTAAATGCACTGCCTGAACTACACCTGCAAGCAATATTCCACTGTGAATGCTATACTTAAAAAATGCAGACATGGGTGTTAACAGATACACTCTAATTAAGCAGGATTCCATGATTAGTGGGGGAAATCAATTCTCCTGTGAGCACCAACATGTATTTAGCTATTTTCGTTGTATTTTAGCATGCTTTAGGTCAACATAAGAAGCCTCAGATGTAATTAAAAGCTCTTATTAACACATTCAAACCTCTACAGCTTTATAAATACTTTCACTTTGCATATTGTTTTCTTTTAATGAAGAGTAATGAGTCACTGATGGATTTGCAAGATACAAACTACATTTACATCAAAGACGAAATGTAGCTCAGGGGACATATGGATAATAAAGCCAAACGAATACAGAATGATACAAAAGGATGGCGCATGAATTCAATGTCAAGGCTGCAGACCTTGAGCATCCAATATGACGTGCCGATTCCTTCAGTGTCGCATATTCCCAACGTCCAAATCTCCAGATAATTTAAACAACTTCATTATAATGATAAATGATAAATGCTGATAAACGTACATGAATTGCATTAAAGAAGTACCTGATCAGCAGGTTTTGCTGTCAGTGGACCAATCCTGCGGGCAAAATCACCTATCTGGAAAATCATTACAACTAGTCTGAAGGAAAAAGACCAGGAAGTGAACTGAAAATTTACTGGAGAAAGTACTTGCTATAGAATAAGACTACACTATGTCCTCTTCCAAGTAAAAGTGACCTAGTTTAAAGAACTGGGACAATTGATCTATAGTGTTTTAGTACTGGCAGAAGGTACTGCTAGGTCTCCGTAGAGGAATATTCGGCAATGTTCATAAAAGCTTAAAGGTCCATTTAGTTTGGAATGTGCAGGGAACATTGCTTTTAATTTTTTTCAACTTTCTTCTTGTTTACCTAAGATGCACACTTCTTTTTACTGTATATCTGTACTCTCATATCACAAACATAGATCCTGGGCAGCCAAAGGGTGAACGTGTAGTGAAAGGAGGTTAAGTGTCTTGCTCAAGGGCACAATAGCTAATAAAAACGGTTCTGGAAAGACTTAAGCCTTGGTCTTCCAATTCACAGTGCAGAAGTTTCCAGACTGTGCCACCCACCACCACTAGAACCGGGATCAAGTTGGATTTTAACCCTGTAGCTCTTCACCCCGAAAAATACTTATAAAGTCATGGCATAGACATCCCCTGGAGCGGTGCAGTTACATCACATTTACCAAAGAGAAGATATTGCTTCCATCTTTTTTTGAACTGGAGTTGACTTTAGCTGTATATCAAAAAGCTTTAAAACTAGATTTGCAGCCCAATATGATTTCCCTTTGTCTGAATTTGGACTAGAAACAGGAACAAAGGGATATAAAGTGGAGTAGCAGAAAATAGAAAAATGTGATAATGTGATAAGGTGCGGTATTCTAATGTTTAAAGATAATATTGTTACAAATCAAACAAAGCCTATACTGTGCACTGACTGTAATATTAGATTTTATCAGGTAACCTAAAAAATGCTAACATCTAACTTAACTGGTTTTAATCGTGTCAAAAATACTATTAAATTTTTCATGAATCAACCTGGTTACACCAATGAAACTCCTTTTTAAAAGGTCAGATCAGGTAGAAATAAAGTTTTCTACACAAATATTAAGCAGCACAACTGTTTTCAACATTGATAATATTAAGAAATTTTACTTGAGCAGCAAATTAGCATATTAGACTGACTTCTGAAGGATCATGTGACACTGAAGACTCGAGTAATGGCTGCTGAAAATTTTGCATCACAGGAATTAATTACATTTTAAAATATATTCAAATAGAAACCAGTTATTTTAAACTGTAACAATATTTCATAATTTAACTGTTTTACTATACTTTACTATATTTTTGATTAAATAAATGCAGCCTTGGTGAGAAAAAGACTTTTTTCAAAAACCATTAAACATCTTTTAGAACGTTTGTGCATTTATATTATAGTATATTATAAAATGGTTAGTTCCTGTCCTTGATTCTGATTGGTCAATAGCTATGTTTTATTCACAATAAAACACGGCTATGACCGCTTCACCCAACGGTTCTGTGTATCACTACACAACACCTTTAGCAACCACACCTTAACAAGGTAAACTGTATGTTCTCAATTGATATTATTACCTAAGATGTCCGATGTATTATCTTGTCCTTTTAACAGTTAAGGGGTTTTCCCGTGACTGACAGCGCTAGTCAAAGCATTTGTCAGTTGCGTCTTGTTCCGTGTTCAAAACAATTCAGTCTATTCAATGTAAAAGTCTTCGCTACTGACTGACTCACTCATAAAGACAGTCTTTGCCGCCATCTAATGGCATAATAATGTAACTTCTGTTGCTGTTCACGGTCAGGGACTACTTTATTCCGGCGGAAGGAAGGCTTTAGTGAAAGTTTACTTCATGAAAGTTGCATTGATACATATTTTTGGCTTTAATATTTGTATTGTGTGGTAACCATTTTATAAAAGCAATAAGGTACGCGAGGCTAGTGCTGTATCGTGAATAACAACGTCCTTCAGCCGTGACTTATTCACGATACAGCACAGCCTCTCGTACCTTATTGCTTACTTATTATATATTTGCTGTATATGCATTTAGATATTTATTTTAATGAAATGGTCTAACATTTTAAATTGGTGTTTTGAGTTTGCATTTGAGAAAGGGTTTTCTAAAACATTCAGTAAATCCATAAAATATATTTCATTTCTTATCAGACAGAAATAACACCATGCCTATTTTTTCTATATAATTATTAGTATGACTTCTGTTGTTTCCATCGAATTCCAATTCCAAGTTTGAGAACAAATAAAGTGAATGTCTTTTTTCTAGCAAATTAATATACGTGCCAGAGGCTTCGGTAACACGGGATGGGTTTTCACTCTCAGCATCTATGCTACAGGCTTATCAGGTTGTGACATGTATCGGTCCCTTTGCTAATTCACATTAGTCTTCAAAAACATTTGATCCTACATCAAAAACGTCCCTTTGGTAAAGGCCATGAATGCAGTAATGGTGTAAATGGAGAAAACCTTACACTGCTGCCATTGTTCTGGCATGCCTAGTGTTTCTCTAGTATTACACAACATACTATCTGTGATTTTAGGAAATGAGCATATGCTACAACCTGTTCAAAACAAGCGAACAACAAAATGAAGCGAAAGGAGCCGGAAGCATTTGCTCAACACAAATCACTGCTTTACTGTGGCAGTAAAAGGAAATGCTCTGTAGCAAAAGCAAAGCTGCCATCCCCCCAGGAGAAGCATTAAAAGTAACTCTGACAGGATGTAGAAGTATAGTGTGCCCAGGATTATCAAGCTACGAGAGGTCTTTCCACTTGTTGAAGTCCTCTGAGGCAGGGCATGCTCAACAATTGCAGCATAAATTGATTTAGAAATGCACCACAAGACAATGATTTTATTTACTGCAAAGCGTAAGCGATTTGGGCCGTACTAAAGAGAAAAAGCAACTCTCAGGGTAATGCTACAAATGCATATAATTTCCATTATAATAAGGTTTTTTATGGCTGAACATAATTTGCAAACTCCTTACTCACATATTACACAATACTGGGGAGATTATAACTAAAAACTGCCACTTATATGAAGCCAGACAGCAATAAATCTCCTCTTTTCTGAGACGCCTACGCGACGCAAACTCCTCAAGCCTGTGAAAAGAGAGGAAGTAGTGTAATCAGCAGGTGGTGCTCGCTCAGGTACAGGTGACAGACATCGAGCTGAGCTGGAAGTGGAACCGCTTCCAGGCATGAGATGCACGCAAACTCTCCCATCTGCAGATGGGACGCTGATGACATCATTCCCAAACACCTGCCTCTGATATCAGCAATATCAGAGGCCAATAACTGCGGCAACAAACACCTCAATGACGAGCCACCCTCTTCCATCTCTTCAGGCTAATGTCTTTAGCTCAACAAGACAGCCTGTAATAGCTGCAGCTGGCGGACCGTTAGCGGTCCCGAACACAACCTGCTTTAAACAATAACAACACTTCAATTCTTCTATAGCAAAGCAAAGCTTTGTTAAATCCCAGGCTTCAAGTGCCACTGTCATAGCAATTATTGCCTGGCTTTGAAAAATCCAGCTGTCAGCCCTTGTTAAGGATTAAACATGTGCTAAACACAATGCACTTCCTGTGTTAATAAGACTAGTACTATGAAAAACTCAAAGCGTATTAACCCTCTATTGCATGTATTATGAAAACAATGTTGAAAAAGACATGTTTGATTCACTTGTCTTCCTTAAAATGGACCTAATTAGTAAAATCAAACAAATTTTGAAAAACAATTTGGGATGGGACAGCTTCTTTTTAGGTGTGCTTTGCAACACTTTAAAAGAAATTATTCAAAGACTCATTTAAATATTTTTGAATATTCCTGAGCGACATTTAATTTTTTTTACTGATGTTGCAGTCCAAAAAATGTTAAAAACTGTGAAGAACAAAACTATTAAATCATTTTATTAATTTTTTATTTTATTTAAATGCTAAAAAGGTTGAAACGTCCATAAAACAAAAACACCCTAAAATAATAACTGCAATATAGTGGATCCATATTCACTACATTCATATGCATTCCACTGTCGCACAGTGTTGCTTCAGGGCAACAAACATATTCAAGCAATTCCTCAAAACATACAAATAATTTATCTAGCTCTAAATGTTTTAAAATAAAGCCTACTCACTTAGAAATATGAATCATATTTTTAATGGATAAAAAAAAAAAAAAAAAAAAAAATCAATAAAAATGCTTTAATGAAGGCAGTATTCTAGAGCAAAAATGTATGTCCTCTACATGGGTGCATTATGCCAGAAAAATATGGTGTGTGTGACCAAAAAAAAACAAACAAAAAAAAATTTTAACTGGTTTATCCTAAATAATCCATTCATTATGATCTATTTTATTGGCATCAAGTGAAGAAAACCCAGAGACAACATTGTGCAATAAAGGGTTAAACGGTTCTGTCTTACGCAAAACATCAAACAACTGAGTTAAATACAGAGCTGTTGCTTTGAACCAGGAAATATATGTGGAACTTAACTTGAAACACTTAAGATACAACACAACATTACGTGCAGACATCAAGGGCTTCTTATCCAGACACAGATTAAGCCAAGACCTAGACTGATATTAAAATGTAACCATTAACTGCGTCATTTTGTCTAAGACTATAAAGTGAACTGTCTGGGAAACTCTGCTCTTATGGATTGTTGTTTACAGACGCAGATTAGGTTCAAGTACATACCATATACATAAAGGATGTAATCATCATAGGCTTCTCCCACTAAGTTAGATGCCACACAGCGGTATGTTCCGTTGTAGGACTTGTTAAGGTTTTCGATGAAGAGATCAGAGCCAGTAATCACGGCGTGGGAGGGGAAATCATCATCCACTTTGAGCCAGTTAATTTGATGAGGCCTGTAAAACATCAGAGTAATCATTTAGTGCTCAGTGTGAAAATGCTCAGACAGAGGCAGAGAGGATAATGCGCTTTATTCAGGACAACTTTAGCACTGCTGTAAAATCGCCACCTGTGCAAACAAACGCACATGATGCTATCAAAGCTATCTATCTTTAAGAAACGATAGATTTTAGAAACTGTCTATCTATCTATCTATCTATCTATCTATCTGTCTGCCTATCTGTCTGTCTGTCTGTCACTTTGTCTATCTACTGTATCTGTTGCACGTCCTGATTTTGTTGAGTTAGACAGAAAAGGGCAGTCATGGCCTAATGGTTAGAGAGTCAACCGGTAACCCGAAGGTTGCACGTTCGAGTCTCAATACAGGCAGGAAATGACTGAGGTGCCCTTGAGCAAGGCACCTAACCCCAATCGCTCTCCGGGCACCTCAAAATCTGATTGGTTGATTATAATGTTGTTCCAGGATCAACAACGATGTTGATCCAGAAACATGTTGATAGATGTTAGAACATCCATCCATCCATCTGTTCATCTGTCCATCCATCCGTCCATCCATCTGTGTCCATCCATCTGTTCATCTCTCCATCCATCCGTCCATCCATCCATCTGTTCATCCATCCGTCGATCCATCCGTTCATCCATCCATCTATCCATCCATCTGTTCATCTGTCCATCCATCCATCCATCCATCCATCCGTTCATCCATCCATCTATCCATCCATCTGTTCATCCATCCATCCATCTGTTCATCTGTCCATCCATCCATCTGTTCATCTGTCCATCCATCCATCCATCCATCCATCCGTTCATCCATCTGTCCATCCATTCATCCATCCGTTCATCTATCCATCCATCCATCCATCTGTTCACCTGTCCATCCATCCATCTGTTCATCTGTCCATCCATCCGTCCGTCAATCCATCTGTCCATCCATCCATCCGTCAATCCATCCATCCATACATCTGTGTTCATCCATCCATCCATCTGTTCATCCATCCATCTGTTCATACATCCGTCTATCCATCTGTGTTCATCCATCCATCCATCTGTTCATCTGTCTATCCATCATCCATCCATCCATCCATCCACCCATCCATCTGTTCATCTGTCCATCCATGTGTCCATCCATCTGTTCATCTGTCCATCCATCCATCCATCCACCTGTCCGTCAGTCCATCCATCCATCCATCTGTCCATCCATTCATCCATCTGTGTTCATCCATCCATCCATCCATCCATCTGTTCATCTGTTCATCCATCCATCCATCCATCTGTGTTCATCCATCCATCATCCATCTGTGTTCATCCATCCATCCATCCATCTGTTCATCCATCCATCCATCTGTTCATCTGTTCATCCATCCATCCATCCATCCGTCTGTCTGTCTGTCTGTCTATCTATCTATCTATCTGAAACAGGAGATTTTATAAATACAAAATATCACTACCAAACCACATACCTATTTGCATACCTGTCTATATATCCAAGTTATTCTTTTTATCATCTATTATTATTTGCATGATAAAGCAACCAAACAAATTCATATGAAATGAGTAAAGTGGCCTGAGGGCCCTGTGTTGGACTCACTGCGGTTTTCCTTTAGCTTTGCATGTCAGCTCAAGATTTTCTCCTTCTCTGGTCAAACCCTCTGGGAATTCCACTACAATCTTCACTTCTGGTTTATCTGTGCAATGAACACAAAGACACAAACACACTCATTTCCAGTTGCATCGCAGTACATTGATTCAGCTTGGTACCCTTGAACCTATTGTATCTATCTAATTATCATTCTAAAGCCACATACCTGCCTCTCAGTCTGATTAGAAAACATCCCCGGCAGGTTTGGACATCATTTTTGCACTCACATTTATACATTCATGTGTATTATGTATTCATGCTTAATACAAAGACCTGAATAATGAAGGCAGCAGATCTTAGCTGCTCTTCTGGGCTTCACTGTTCACAATACACTATATTAAGTCAACCCAGTGAGCCTAAAAGAGTGCGAACATGACAGTACGAGATTTTTATAGCCTGCGTAATACGTGCGAGGAAGGATGACACTCCTATGAATTTAAACAGTCAATTTAACAGTACTGTAAAATGTTTTTTCTTTTTCTCTTTTATCTATGTTAGTCAAAATGTCAAGCTGTTACAGTTGAGCTGATCCCTCCTGCCTTTTCTTCTCAAAGGTCACCCTGAGCAGTCAGCTATCTGAATAAATTAATATTCTGCCAAGATTACAAAAGGGTAGGTTAACCTTTCCAGGACTTCCCGTGCCACAAAAAAAGCGTGCAGCAAACCCTCTTAATCAATGCATTATTTGGCGGACAGAATTTCATGCTTACGCATAACAACACAAGGTCTGTTTTAATTAAAGCAAATGCCTTGACCTCGCCTGGGTTAAAAGGCACAGTTCACCCCAAAAGTAATTTTCCGTTTTTATTTACTCACTTGATTTCTTTCGTACCAAACCCATGTTACTTCATTTCTTCTGTGGAACATATTTTCCATACAATTCATAGTGACCACAGCTAAAACCAACACATAAAAATTAAAAAAGCACCATTTGAATAATCCATATGATTCATGCACTATATTCCACTTCTAATGAATTCACATAATATCTTTAGGAGACATTTAACCTATTATTCACATAATCTTCCCCTCCAGTGAGCTGTAAACACTGACCGGATCACTGAGTCACTGAGTTGAACTCTGATTCATGAACACATTGTTCAGTTTGAAAGAAAAGGTTCAATGAAAAGAATCGGCTCACTGAAAAAAATGATTCGTTACTGATCTGAACTCAGAGATCAGGTTATAGCTTACTAGAAATGAGGATTGCCAGTGAATAATAACAAATTTCAGTGTGTTCTTCAGCATAAAGCTATCATATGACTCAAAATATAGTGTATGAGTTATATAGACTACTTTAATGGTGTTTTCTGGTGTTGATCATAATTTTTTGGAGCTTAACAGATGTGAGGGCACAAATTGTGGAATTTATGGAAAAGAGCTGCTTGAAGACTTTAAAAAATGAATTCTTTTTTGTTTCACAAACAGAAACAAACAATGACATGATGGTGGGAAAATTTTTTTTGAGTGAACTATTCCTGTAAAACAAATGTCTAGGCTTCACTCATGTTAATTTCCTTATAAATGGTCTAATTGTGTAACAAAGGGTTCTTTCAGTCATTACAATGTCAGTCAAAAAACTAATTCCAAATATGACATGATGAAATGGTGAATAATTTTCAGTTTTGAGTGAACTACCGTCTAATTGTGTAACAAAAGGTCTTTAGTTCATTAACAAAGTCAGTCAAATTGACCGTCACATGCAGGTGGGAAGATTAAACCGAGGCTATTTTACAGCTGAAAGTTTTCTTCCTATCTTGAGATGACTCACACTGCACTTCCAGGTATTTCTGGGCCTGGAAGTCCTTCACGGCTGGGTGGTCAATGATGCAGATGACGGCCACTCCATCGTCCTCCTTAGAGACGGTGAGCCTGAGCCGGCTGGTGACAGTGAACATCCTGTCGTATAACTCCTCGACAGTCGCCTCACCTGGGAACGGCCGCAAGAGTGACATGTCAGCCATAACAAGCGAGCTCCCTCCATCCCGGCCTTCTCATAATAACACAGTGTCACTGTGAGAGGGAGGAGGGTCATGAGGAACGATACCGTCACCTCCAGACAAATTTCACATTCATTTATTGTGAGATGCAGGTCTTATGAGTGCACACTGAGCAGTCATGTTTAATACAGCGTGCGTAGGGCACATTCTGAGCCACGTGCGTGACGTCCAAACATCATAACAGGACATAAAACACAGGGTTGCATGACAGCTTTCATTCACCATGTGAAAATCTACGGTCTACATTGTTCATTGGTCTACGCTGTTAAAAATTAAATGCATTTTATTTTGGGTTTGCCTCTTTGATTTATTGATGACACGAGCTAGACCACTGTTAGCACTGCTGGCCATAGGTGGTTTAGCACGTCCTGATTTTGCAGAGTAATACGTGTTCCTGGGTCAACATATTTTGCTAATCCTGGAACAACATTCATGTCTGAAAATTTAGTCCTAACCATATCCCTACCCCTAAAACTAACCCTACCCATAACTCAGAGGGGAATGATAGGTGAATAACACTGATGTAGAAGGACCTAACCTTGGTTGTAAGCCTAAACTTGACATAAACTGTAAACTTGCCCCTCAAATCTGATTGGTTGATTGGAATGTTGTTCCAGGATCAACAAAGATGCTGATCCAGGAACATGTTGCACTTTGTGAAATCAGATTCTGCAGGTGTACACTGGTCTCCAAACTGGTGTTAACAGGTTTAGCTTGCCGTCAAGCTGGTCTCTTAGCCTTACCAGCTAAAAAGTGCCCTAAACCAACCAATACACCAGCCTGACAAGGCTGGGAGACCAAGTAAGATAATCAGCTTAGGTTAGTTTAAGATGTTTTTTTTTCCTAAAGGGGTTTGAATCCATGTCATCCACACTATCTGCACATGTGCTAACTGCTAAGTTGTGCCAAAAACAATAGTTTAGAAACAGTTAAGGTGCGGTCTAACATAATCTCATGGCAATTTACAACTATTTTACATTTTGGCGAATTGGTGTAAATTCTCAATTTGCATAAATTCTCATTTTATAAATTTTTGTACGTTAAGGGTGGACCTCCATACTAACTTTTTTTCTAAAAATGTAAAATTTTCATATGATTCCTATTGAATAAATTCATAACCTCATAAAATAGTTACATTTTCTCAAGATCGGTTTGGGTGAGGTCACATTTACCGCTGTTTGGTGAAATTATTATGGGCAAAATAGTTATTTCAATAGGAATACATTTGATTGGGAATTTTGCGTAAGGGCGAAATATTTCCCAGCGCAAATTGTGCAACTGTTTCAAGCTTGTCATGCGGATTCCCAGAACTGATCAACAGAAACTGCTTGGTTTGAAAGTGACTTCTGTGTGAGCTTTGCTTCATACATCGCCACAAAATTTTGCTAATGTGACCGCACCTTTATGCTTCAAGCAACATGGCATAGGAGCTTCCTACATTTTTTTTTTACTTCATATTTATGAATAATATTCAATCTGGGTAACACTATTTCAATGTTCACTTCAGACATTCTATTAACTATAAATAACTTTGCAACTACAAGTCAACTAACTCTCATTAGAGTATTGGTAACACTTTATTTTACAGTCCTGTTCCCAATGTACATTCTATGTACTTATTACAGTAATAACTGGGTAGTAACTAGGTACTAACCCTAACCCTGAACCTACACCTAAACCTAACCTTAACCCCTGTAGTTACCTTATATTATCCAGTATTTTTTAGGAAGTACACTGTAAGTACATGTACTGTAAAATAAAGTGCAACCAGAGTATTAGTAGACTGTCTGCCTAATATCTGATAACACTTTATTTTAATAGTTCCCCCAACAGACATTCTACTGACTATAAGTAATTTTGCGACTATGTCAACTTATTCTACTTACCTGAACCCCAACACCTAACCTAATAGTCCACGGTCTACTAATACTCTAATACTCTAGTTGCAAAGTTACTTGTAGTTAGTAGAATGTCTAAAGTGGACCATCAAAATAAAGTGTAACCATAATGGGTAATCTGATATGTTTAGTAGAAGAAAAAAAAAAGACAGAAAGAGTTATTTCCAGTCGAGTCTGTCTTATTTACATGACACAGTGCTAATTTAAATTCTCAAAATATTCTTTTAAAAAATGTCAAGGTAACTTTTGATACTGCTGGTGTTTTTGTGCACCTGTTTCAGTACTCTTTTGTTGCTTAAATGTCTTTATCTGCAGTACTGAGTCATTTCCAAGCTCCACATGCAGGTGTTGAACTTAATAAAGAGCTTGTTCATCGCTGGCAAACGATAGGATGCATTTGCAGGTTTGGCTTAAAATGATTGTAAGTAAATATTCTGCTTCATCCAGCACTCTTTTTGTTCTCTGTGTTTTTAAAAAAAATCCCTTTTACTGTTTTAATAAATGAGAAACTGCTTCAAACGATTCAGTGTGTGAGTGAACTGTCTGAAACATGACTTGATTATTCAAATATTGATAGGGAAAATGTAACTGCACTACATTGCAACTTAAAAATATAGTGTTGATACTGATAAGGGGTGATGATACCACCTTGCTACTGAGAAATGTAGTTAAACTAATTGCTTAGCTATTTGTAGAGCCCAACACTGCTGCTCATTTTCAGTATTTGAAACAAAACTGAAATAAAATATTAATGTTAAATGAAAAACTGAAATAAGTTTAAGTACTAAAATTACTGAAATAAAAATTAATTATAACAATGGCAAAAGCACATAATTACGAAGGATGATCAGGACATGTGACCATGATGAATTCATATGAAGCAGCCCAGAGGTCAGTAGCTGTCTGCGGGGTTACTGCCCATCATGTTAGCCCTCATCCTAAGACAATTTCTAAACTCAAGGGCATTGAGCTAATTGCAGCACAGAGTATGACGGTTTACTTGGACCTAATGAAGTGGGAAATAATTACAGCTTGGCACTGACCTATAGCTCATCTCTCTTCTCTGCTGTCAGCGCATACTAAGACACTGTTACAAAAAATACATGAGTTACTGTATGCCAAAGACATTTTAAGGCCTATGATGATAAGTTTCTTTCAGTCAATGAGTTCACAAAGACTCTCCATCGAGGATCATACTACTTTTGTAATTTATTAAAGATGTTTTTTTTCATAATAACCATAATTTCCCCATAATAGGAAATGATGTTCCCCTCATGGCAGAGCTTGGGACAATGTTCCCTGTTGCAGTTTGATTGTACTGTACTGCATTTACTGTGGTTACCATGGTAAATTCAGCACTGAAATTGTGGAAGCTATATATGATCTCTGAATGTTCACTTAGACTAATCAATGGACCAATCAATGATTTATTAATACTATTTTAGCTATTTTATTTATTATTTAATTTAATTATTAATTAGGATTATCATCATTATATTGTTTGTATTAATATTTTTTATTGTTAACTAAATCTAAAAATATTAAAGGGACAGTTCACCCAAAAATGAAAATATCTTCTTTTGTGTACAGCAGAAGAAAGAAATTCATACAGGCTTGGAACAACTTGAGGGTGAGTAAATAATGACAGAATTTTCATTTTTGCGTGAACTATCCCTTTCAAAACGTTTTTGGTAATTGAAATATAGCTGAAATTAAATAAAAGGTAAATATTACATGAAAAACATAAACTAAAATTAGAAATGTTCCCTTGGCAACTAAGTAAAATAAATGTTTAAGTTAAAAAAAAAAACTAAATAATAATCATAAACTAATACAAATAACAAAAGCACATAAAAATATTATTAAAACAAACTAAAATTAAAATGAAAGCTGAAAATATATATATAAAAATACTCAATTAAAATATTAATTAACACTATGATGGTATATAAATAATAATAAAATAACACTGGCTCCTATTGCTGCAACTACATAAAAATATTTTTTAGAAACAAGATATGATTTAAATTAGTATACCAGAGTGGGTGTAACATCAAGCTGTTATTTGAATATTAAATATAACATTTATGGGAAAACATTCACAAACAATATTATAATTGGTAAATAAAATCTAAGATGTGTCAAAATTCTGCTCTATACCTAATATTAATATCCTCCAAAGCGTTACAATCGATGATGTTTCAAGCAATATGTAATGACAGCAGAGTTTGTGTGGTTCAGATTAACACTTTTTAATTAGAAACCAGTCATTATTACCTTAATGTGTGTTTTCTGTGATCCTTACTGCGTACTAGCTATTATTTGATTTATTTAGCACATGAAATCTCTTGCCTTAGGCCACTGTCTGACTCGTTTCACTGCAGTTAATGAAGCTGTGATGTTTGTAATCCATAAACAGTTGACACATTAAACTTAGATTCTGCTTAAATGCGCCATATCATCTGCCATATTTGCCTCTGTTTCCCCAGGTAGTCTATCTGAATGTTATTCAACAGTCCCACCCTGCTGTCTAATGGAGAAAAGCTGTTTATAAGCACATTAACCAGCCTGCACATTCACTCTTTTATGCCAGCCCGCACTGCCTTAACCAGTGAGAACTAATATGTGGGCAGCATTTGCTGAGTGGGAGGTAAACAGTTGGAGTTCATTCAAAGCTACTTATTTAAGCTTGACTGAAAAGCACCAAAAAAAACTCTTTTAGAGTCCTACGTGTTGAGCTCTTCTTGTCAATTCACTGGATACACCTTCTGAAGGCTTAATTGAAAGTCAATATGAAGTCAGAATCCTAAACCATGGTGTGTTGTGTGCAGATCAGAGACATCAGTAATCACAGCAAACTTATCTGCACAATCTTCCTTGGATCTGAGTCAGACCTTGCAGTGGTTGGTCTCCTTTCATCCATTTGATGGTAGAAGCAGGTTTGCTGCCCATGGCGGTGCAGGTTATCTCGGTCTCATTCCCTTCACTCACGATTTCCTCGCGGGACTCTAAGATTGGGTTGCCTGGTGGAACTGGCAGAAGATCAACATCAGGATTAGAGATAGTACGACAGCTCTTCTGCATTGGATCAATGTTTTTTTATCTGAGTGCTCGCTAAAGGACATTTATTTTACTAAGATCTGCTGATGAATATCGAGAACTTAAAAGGGACAGTTCACCTAAAAATGAAAATTCTGTCATTAATTACTCACCTTCATGTCGTTCCAATCCCTTAAGACTATCGTTCTTCTTTGGAACACAAATGTAGATCTTTTTGATGAAATCTGAGAGCTTTCTGTCCCTCCATTGACAGCTACGCGACTACCACTTTGACGCTTCAAAAAGTTCATAAAGAGATTGTAAAACTAATCCATACGAATTGAGTGATTTAGTCCAATTTTCTGAAGAGACACGATCACTTTATATGATGAACAGATTGAAATTAGGCTTTTATTCACATTTAAACATTCATCAACGCACACATCAGTTGTGGTAAACAGAATCTCAAGCATGTTTGCCTGACGTATGCGAGAACCAATGAGGTTTGAGCTTCCGCAAGAGGCTCGGTTGAGCTTCTGTTTATGTTCGCTGATCAATGTTTATATGTAATTTGGACTAAAGCACTTAATTCATATGGATCAGTTTTACGATCTCTTTATGAACTTTTCGAAGCATCAAAGCGGTAGTTGCATAGCTGTCAGGAGGAACAGAAAGCTCTCAGATTTCATCAAGAAAATTTTCATTTGTGTTCCGAAAAGATGAACGAAAGTCTTACGGATTTGGAACGACACGAGGGCGAGAAAATGATAACAGAATTGTCATTTTTGGGTGAACTAACCCTTTAAATCAGTAATAAAGCACACACGGTGCAAATGTGATGGAAAAGGTGTTGTTATTGAGCCAATCTTGTTTTTTTCTAATCACTCTATCTGAAAACACCCTATGGTCTATGTTTTAGTTTGGATACTGGTCTCCAGCATGGAAGGCTGGTGTGCTGGTGTCCCCACCAAGCTTTTTAACAAGCTCTACCAGCAAGACTTCCTTGGTTTCTCGCAAGGTTTCTACCTCATCCCACCTAACCATGTTAGGGGGTTGACACTGTCGCCTGTGGCTTCCTCAATGGGGTTTGCGAGGCACTATTCTTAGCAGAGCTTCTTTGGAACAATATGTGTTGTAAAAAGTGGTACACAAATTTATAAAGATTAGGTATATATAATTACATATGTAGTTCTTTGTTTAGGGGTAAAAAGAAGTTCGAAATTGCTTTGCAGCGATATATAGTTAGCGAACATCACACTGCTGAGAGCGACATTTAGATGAATATGTTAATATGTTAATAAAAACAAAATGAACACACAACAAAAATGACAGCAGTTAAGAAAGCATCTGGTAATAGCGATGCTCTGCAATTCGACACTCCAATCAAGTAAAGTCAAATCACGTTTATTTATAAAGCACTTTATACAACAGAATGCTTTAAACCAAACAGCTTTACAGTATTAGACATGAAAAAAATGGTGTCAGTGTTGCTTTCAATTAGAATTACACTTCAATTTCTACTGTAAAACAGCTCTCTAGTGTTTTTGTTTTCATTTGCGGATGTCTGACCTCGACGGACTCAACAGAGGAAATGAACAAGAGAAGATTTCCACATCAAAGAGGGCGGAGCCCCCGAGCGCATCTACAATTTGCGTAATCGCCGTGGACCAATAGTTCGAAGGTGTTTATCAGCTGGAGCGAACATTTTGGGAAAATTCGCTTTGGCAAGCTGTTTCAAACTCCCGAAACGAACTCCAAAAAAACTCAGTTTTGGTCAGATTTTATTTGAAATGACATCACACCAGTTCGTTCTTTAATTTCGCTTGAAGCAAATGGGGGACTTTAAGATCATAAACAGCCACAAACTAGATTTTTTCAGCTATCCCTGCTGAAAAAAAGAGGTCTCCCAGCATGGTCAAGTGGGTCTGTTGGCTGGTTTAAGAGGTTGTTTGGGTACTTTGTTTTTTGTTGTTGTTGCTAATTTAAGCTGAACAGCATGGATAGATTAGCAACAACTCAAATTGTTTAAGCTATCTCTGAAACATTCAGAGCTACATACAGAAGCATTTCTGTATTTCGATGGTCTCATTGTGTATTTGGACAGTGCCAGACCCACTCAACCAATTGACAAGCTGTTTTACTCATGTTTCACTTTTTCATAGCACATTAGCTCATATGGTGCTTTGCTGATGGCACTAAAGCGTCTGTCACTACAAGAGCTGCCGTTTGAGGGCTCTTTTTCTAATATCTTGCCTCATGCTTTCATGTCCTGTGGTTAAGAGTCCATGCTGTGACGGAACGCATATCCTCATAAAACTCATGCTACTTTAGAGAGCACTCAATTCCATTCAGCTCTCCAGGATGTCCAAATACGCAGCATAATAAACCTCTAATGTTAGTGTCATTCAACGCAAGAGCGGCACAAAGCTAACTTCAGAATCGCTCGATGTAGCCTTTTCAACATCTAAGAGGAATTCAGTCAATACGCCTGCCAAAAGCGATCTACCAATATCAATAGCGCAACATCTGTTCCTTTTTTGTTTGGTTTGTGTTATTGGAAATGGCATGAGAGTAATTGGTTGATATTGTGTCATGGTGAGATTCAATTAGAAAAGTTCAATTGAGTGAACGAATCAATGAGGTAAATCGATAATCAGGATTTTAACATTCTGAAGGTAGACGTCATACCCAGCACTGTGATGTCTGCATAGGCTTCTTGAGGAGGATCCGTGTAGAGCTGGCACACGTACCGCCCCTCGTCCGACAGCGACACGTTGGACAACGACACCAGCAGCTCGTTGTCTGAGAAGTTAACCAGCTGAAACCGACTGTCCTTCAAGGCTGAGAAAACATAAAGAGTGAGGATTACAGATCGGGACGAATAGGAAGTAGACAAATCAATCATTTCATCAACATTTCAATAAACATGGAGTTAATATTGAGTAAAATTGTTTCAAAGTAAATTCTACTTCAATTTTTTTCAGTGCAGCGAAAGGGCCGGTTTACACAGAATGCGTTTTTGCTGTTAAAAATGTGAGATACACGTCAGGGCAAGGTCTAGAGACACATTTCTAGTACTTCTTTTAACTTGAGCGCTGCATTTTTAGAATGCTGTGTTGTGCGCGAGACAGTAGCACAGTGGAATGGAAAAAACATGTTCTGAACTTCCCCAAAGTCTGTATATAAGAACTCTTGGAATGCCGCTCAGCCAATCAGATTCGAGGACCAGAACTAACTGTTATATAACGCTATATCTTGAAGTTCTGGGGAGTTTCGTTAAATGAGCGAACTCAAAAATCACACTCAAAGTTCAAGAAGTCAAAGCTCTAATTGAGCAACTCCATAAGAAGTTTAAGACCTTTGATGGTGCATTTTAAGAACCCCCTCTTAATCCAAACCCTGAACCTGGGAAGCATTTGGAAGTCCCCTCTAAGAATAATGATGAGGCCAGCTTGTTTTTAAGCAAAAAAAATGGTGGGTGGGAAATGAAAGGGCTGATTTTCTTACTGCTCGGACTGAATTGCAATTGATATGGGGAGTTTATGCACTATGCATCAAACAGATCTATGACTTCAGACTTAAGGTAATGCCGGAGGACAGTACAGTGCGATGGTAGAAGTGCTGCAGAAGTCTCGCAGAATATGAAGGATATAAATCTCTGAAAGGCAAACCTGCACATGAACGGGGCTCATTAGAGTGCATTATAAATTCTAAAGCATCAGAGTCTGTAAGAGTTTGACAGTGAGTGAATCTGATTGTTCTGTGTCCCAGCTGGCTTGAGATGCTCTTCAGCTGTCCTAGCCTACTATCTCAAATTGACACACAGATTGGAGAATGAAAAGAGAAGGGACGCAGGAAATTACATGTAGCATGTTAGACGAAACAAATACAAATCGGACTGTCTTACAAAACAGCATATATCTTCTTGATGGAAATACAATGAGTAGAACATATTGTCTGTAATGAGGATATATGGCCACATTCTAACCCTTCCATTGTCTTTGAGCCATTTTTGACGTATTTTTGGCAACTAATGCATTGTAAAGACAAAATATGTAAATTTCGCCACTAGAGGTCGCTTATTCAAAACAAAGGCGTAGCTTGATGATGCCTTGATTTCACGGGAACATGGGAGGTGTTGTCTTCACGTCTACAGCTGGTGGAAAGAATCCGACCAGACTCGGCAGAAATAATTTTCATGGATGAGCTAATGTATTAAAGATTTATTAACATTACTGTAGTATCAAGCAAGTGTGGCTGAAAGATGTTGAAGCAGAACAAGGCTGTTGGAGCGATTGCTAATGAGAGACAAGCGTGACACATGGCTCGAGAGCAGCGGAACTTTTATTGTGCTGCAGACAAGCGCTTCCACTTCTTCCGGTCATGCGTATGTGGGGTAACACAGCGCTGTTTTATCATATTAGATACATTTGTGTGTTGAAAGTTGTTATAATGCTACTCTGTGCGTTCACTCGGCAGCTACTATAAAACAATTGTTGCACACTGCAGTAAGCTAGATCAGTATTAGGCATGGTAAAACATGGTACCCGCAGTAAATGAAGAAAACGAGATTTAAACTATAAGACTTACTGTGTTGAGCTATATAACAATGATTCGTTTTCTGTCAATGAATGTATCCAAACAGTTGCTCACCTGTCTAATAAAACACATAATATATTAAAGCATCTTTGGTGTTTCCATGGTTTCTATGAAATAAAACTGGAAATCAAGGGTAACATGAGTATGATGTCATTGATAGGTGATGCACGGACACGGTCCATGTCCTGGTTAAAATTACTTATTTCTCTGGATTTAAACATTTTTGGAAACATTTGGGATAATGTAAGTACACAAATCAACAAAATATATAACATTGTTCTGGTGGTTTTTGGATATTTTAATCCAAACATCTTACATATTGTGCCTTTAAATAGCAAAATGTTTTTGGACAAGACTTTGTGACATTGTCAAAAATATCAGAACTTTTGTCATGACAACTCTCTGCTGCAAAATATAGCATACATGAATTACCCATAGCAGATCTATACAGGTGGAGCTGGGGAAGGTGGAGGGTTTCTGAAAGCGCGCTGCAACTGCTACAGCAAACACCGACCAAGTATTTGAAAGTTGAGCAGCGAGCTCATTTTGGCTGCTGATACAACAGGAACCAATCATCAGAGAACAGTGTGACTGCTAGCAGATTAAGTTAAGGACCTATAAGCCTGCGCCATCTAGACTTTCACGACAGAACTGTGTATAAACACAATTAAAGCTACAGAGGTAATGGGAAAAATGTGATGGGAGAAAAAAATATATATTTCAATACTTTGCGTTTGCAGTTAAATGTCATTTTTAAAGCACTATACTGTTTTAAGCCCCTTAAAAGGCTGTTATTTTCTCGTAAAACACTACATGAAAAAAAGAAACAAACACTACAGCACTTTAACAAAATACCTAGGTCTGCAACAAAAAGCTTAGCATAAGTGGGGGGTGACTAAATGTTTTTGTGACATATTTGCAAAGTGGACACATATTGACTTCTCCAGTCACAATAGAGCTTCACACAAATAGAAGCTTTAAGAAATTTAAAGGGTTAGTTCACCCAAAAATGAAAATTATGTAATTAATTACTCACCCTCCTGTCGTTCCACACCCATAAGACCTTTGTTCATCTTAGGAACACAAATTAAGATATTTTTGATAAAATCCGATGGCTCAGTGAGGCCTGCATCGCCAGCAATAACACTCCCTTTTCCAATGCCCAGAAAGCTACTAAAACTGTTCATGTGACTACAGTGGTTCAACTTTAATATTATAAAGCGACGAGAATGCTTTTTGTGCGCCAAAAATAACAAAATAGCGACTTTATTCCACAATATCTAGTGATGGGCGATTTCAAAACACTGCTTCATGAAGCTTCGAAGCTTTACAAATCATTTGTTTTGAATCAGTGGTTCAGAGCAAATCCCATTATTTCAGTAAACAAGGCTTCCTTACATCATAAGTGTTTTGAAACTTCAATAGTTCACGTGACTTTGGCAGTTTGATTCACGCTCCGAACCAATAGTCAAATGAACTGTTTTAAATATGTCTTTAGTAGCTTTCTGGGCATTGAAAAAGGGGGTGTTATTGCTGGCGATGCAGACCTCACTGAGCCATTGGATTTTATCAAAAATATCTTAATTTGTGTTCCGAAGATGAACGAAGGTCTTACGGGTGTGAAACGACATGAGGCGGGTGAGTAATTAATGACAGAATTTTCATTTTTGGGTGAACTAACACTTTAAATGAACTGGAATTGTAGATGTAAGACATATAACCCATTTACTAATAGCAGAATAATACAGAAATTGTTATAAAATTTATGAAAAATTATAAAGTGCCAAAAGTTTTTGAAATAAATGAGAAAGGGGACAAAATTGTGTCCCAAAGTTCTTCTATATTTTGGGAAAGAAAAAGAAGAAGAAGAAACACATTTTCCTTTAGGTGAGACCTATTGTACCCTAATAATGAAGTCATGAAATTTAATGTGGGTCAAATTTTACCCAAAGATCCCAAGCGAATGAAGTTTCCTAGGAGAGGGTAACAGGGTAACAGTATGTGGTATGTACAGTAGACGCTATAAAACGACATTGAAACAGTCATCATCCTCTTGGCATTAATAGTATTATAATTTAGCTCACTTCAGTGTACTGAAAGGGAAGTTCACTAAAAAAGTGACAAAAATATCTTTGAGCTGTAAAATGTAATTTGTAGCGAATATCATTAAGTCTTGAGAAAATGAAAATGACAATTTCTCCGACCGTCACTGTTTAATTCTAAGTTGCTCTTAAAAGGCTTATAGAGCAGCTCTAGCATAAGTGACAGGAAATGAGAATAGCAGTCTGAATGTAATGTGATAAAACTTTAGCCATCGCTCCACAGCGGAAACAATAAGCCTCCACCGAATCATAATGCTAATATATAACGAAGCGCACCATGCAATATATCATCGGCCGGCATCCACAGGTGCATGTTATATACGCTAAGACACATTCACATTCTTGTGTCATTTTGAATGCACAGTGCCAGCCATCTGTGCTGATGGGATAAAACTATGAATTGTTCAAGTGGTCATACTTTTCACAAACAGAGCTGGCAGCCCAGTAAACATTAGACAGAATAATACATTACAGCATTAAAGAGATTGAAGGCTGAGCATCCCTCCAGTCACATCCATAGAAATAATGTCAGAGCTTGCGGCAAGAGTGCTCTCTCGCTCTCTCTTTCTGTCTATCTTCCTCCCTTAAACCCCAACCCATATCCTGCCTTTCCCTCTCTCGCAGATCGGAAAGCTTATGTCGGGTGTAATTGGCACTAAAATATGCCCACTAGGAGAATTTGGTACCACCAACACATTAATTAAATTAGATAAAGTCATGACAAAATTCCAACCTGACCTTTCATCAATGTGTTCTTTTCTCGCTCGAATGTTGAGACGAGCGAGCGAGCGGAATTATAACATTACATAAATGTGTTTCTAACTCCAATATTCAATCACTGTGTTTCTTTGAAGAAATGGGGTGTAAAAATGACACGGTTTTCCCTGAAGCTGTGAAATCTTGGCCGAAAGGTCGAAAAGAAGAACTGAAAAAAAGCATAATAGACATATGGCCATGCATAAATAAAGAACATGCATTAATCCCAATAGCAACTTAGAAAACAAAATGCCTTTAAAACGTCTGTTGCCACAAAGTACGATGTTGTTATCAGAGTATTACTTCAACATTTACAACAAGATGTCTACAAATACTTCAAACGTCCTTGAATATTTACTCAAACCGCAGGGTATGGGATCCCGCGGAGAGATAGGCCAGCTGCACATGTAAATTGCATTTGAAATGTCATGAAATACCTCTCAAAACCGTCAATGTGTTATCATCTGCTCATCTTAGATTACCATAGGAGCGATTCGTATGGAGAACGCTTCATAGGAGGGAATGAGAAGGTTATTCCCACACATTAGCTAAACTAGGTTCGGATCACGGGTCAGACCGTCACTTAGCAGCTCATCAAGGCCCTTATTTAGCAGAGAAGGCAAGATTATACACTTTGCATGCAGAGCGCCATTGAGCTTCCAAACAATCTCAAGGCTGGAATCTAAACGGTCCGCTCAGAGGACTTTAATCAGCCTGACACAATTACACTCTGTCACTCAATTATTGAAAAGGACCTTGTCAACAATGCAATGCCTTGCTGCTCTTTTAAACGATAGGAGGTTGTGCCGAGCAGCCAAATTATGAATTTGCATGGGGTTGCAGGAGCATTTTGGTGCGTAAAATTGGAATGTTCTGCAAAAAACAATGCAGGCTTTGGGTGGATTATGACATTTTCTGCCATGAACTGAAGTGAGCATGAAAGAGGAGTCAGCACTGCTTACGTCTAACGTCTCTGAAGTAGATGGTCTGTCGGTTGGGATTGAGCAGTTGGATGACGGAGTCGTCGTTGTTTTTCACTCGGCAGCTGATGATGGCCGTCTCACCCTCGACCACTGAGACATTATTCGTCACCAGGTTCTGACCCTGCACTGTAACCAAGAGAGAGAACAGATACAAGCCTTACAATAGTGTGCAACAGAAATACCAATACTATTAATTTTCTCCATGTACAGAATAACATGAAAACCTTTTGAGAAAGGTCTACTGGAGCTTTGAAATTGTGAGCGATGACAAAAGTGATTTTGATGTCATTAAAAAAAAATGTGTTTAACAACCAAATTACTAGTGAAGAACTACACTACCCATAATCCCAGAGAGAGATCCACCAACCAGAGAAGATGTTATTACAACGGAAACAAAAACAACAGCAAACAAGCTCAGCAGCGACTTTTCATTACAATGAAGCATTGACTATTAATCAATTGAGTTATTTGCTTTTTAATATAATAATCCTCAAATATATTGTATTTTACACAATAAAATACAATTATTTGTATTTGATTAATCTCGAAAGTGACTGCTTTGGTTCATTACTAGGGTTGGGAATTGAAAATCAATTCCAATACTGGAATTGGATACTTAAGGTCAGGAATCGGGTACTTGTTATAAAATAAAAAAAATCCTTTTTGTGCATTTTAATATGAATTTAAAAAACATTAATGTGTAAGAAGACACATCCAAAGTGCTCGCACAGAAAAAGTGATTTTAAAATTTTAAAAATAGTGATTTTAATGAGATTTTAATGATACTTTTGATATAAAACAAAGTCTCAGGTTTTAAATTCTTAATTTTACTACGGGATTCAAACAATACATGTGTTTTTGGCACTCTTAATGTGGCGTGACAGATCACTGTAGCACCTCAGGTCAAGCGGCACGTGAACCTATTATCTCTTCCTCTTTTCTGCTATTACAGCACGAAATAAACATTTACATTTTCAGATACAGTACAACTTACTGAAATGAATCCATCTCTAATGTAATTACTTAATCAGAGTTTCAACTGCAGAAAGACGTGAAAAACCAGCTCGCAAACAAATATGTCACAAAATGTTACATTTACTTCAGGAAAGCTATTCAATGACCATAAACTCGATAGTTAGTTTAAAAAAAAAATAGGGAGAGGAGCATTTTTCAAAAAATATGCACAATATTACATATTCATATTTTTACACTTATTAAAAAGCTATTACAATTCCCAGACTTAATAAAAACACAGTACCAGTCATTGTAACAGTTGGACTATTGATGACTTATGAGGAGAAAAGAAAAGCTGAAGGAGATTGGTCTATTCAGTTGGCTTGAAATTCATTAAAAATACACTTTCAAAAGCTGAAGTGATTTCCTTGTTTTATTTATTAGTTAAAGTAGGCCTATAACTCAATATATTCAACTAATTGCTAAAGTGGAATAATCGAACAAAGCTTACTGATTAATCAGTGTAATAATCGATGATTAGTCGATTAATCGTTTGTTGCAGCCCTCCTAACTATTAATAAGCAGTAATTACGAGTTTATTGAGGCAAAAGTTGTAGTTAATAGTTAGTTAATAGTGAGAATTAGACCCTAATCTAAAGTGTGACCACATTTACAGTTTCTGTACCTGAATACCTGAAAATATTAAAACACTGTTTATTTCAATTGTATCTTTGTTCAGTAGTATTTATTTGTGCAGTTGCTAATTTATTTGTTCTTTTTTAATTATTGAGTGTTTACTTGTCTTTAATAATGCTTGAAATTTATATTAGTTAGTAGGCTTGCTACGGTAGTCGGTGTTACCGGTGTTCAGTCGCAACACCGGTTTCATCACTTGCCCACCGCGGCACCGAGGTTAATTTTTTTTTCCACTTTAACACGTTAAAAATATTTGTATTTAATGCAATTAACGTATCCGTTTTCTGCGTTATATGATCAAGCTCTTATTCATGCTAAAGCTTTTAAACCATTCAAGCAAGGCAAAAGAGAACGCGCTGTCTGTGAATGTCCTGCCTATGTGACACACACACACACACACACACCGCGCGGGCGCCAGCATCGAGTTCTCTTCTGCTCTTAACGAACCATAACACACAAATTATGCCAAAATGTCCGTTTTGTCGAGTGTTTTTCAGTAAGAGTAACCCACCATTCAAGCAATTGCCGTTAATTTGAAAGTGAAAGTCGGCCTTTCCATAACAAAACATCGAAAGCTCAGCCGAACAGCTGATCACAGCTGTACAAGGCGGGTTTTTATTTTTCATATCAAAAACATTCCTCGTCGCGGAGAGCGCAGTTCATGGTTGCATAGCAATGACAGACGCCACGGGAGCGCAAGCGCTTTGGAAACAAGGAGAAAGCGACGTGGCCGCGCTTTCCACGCGTTTCTAGACGCGATATGTGAACGGCCCCATAAGCTGTTTAAAAAAAAAAAAAAGATGTAGAGGCCCCGCCCCCCGGTGACACCGGTATTACCGGTGTTGTCACATGTCAATTAACCGGTGGGAAAATTTTCTCACCGTCACATCCCTATTAGTTAGGTTAGTTGTTTTTGCTATGGTATTTTTAAACCATAGGCATAAGCTACAATGAAATGTTTTGCAAAGCGACTTAGAACAAATGTGAATAATATCTAAGTTTTTTTTACCTTATTGGAATCTAAATTAGGAATCGATAAAAATCGGAATCAATCCACCTTATTCCTGACTAGCCTGCTGCGTTTCGAATTATGGGTTGTACTTCCGGTTTGGGGAACTTTCATTTAAAAAGATTGAAACGAATTGTTTCAAATCATAAGGTTGCCTACAAATAAAGCTTATCCGTCAGTTTGACTGAATGAGCTGTCAATTTTTCTTTCATGTTTTATTTTCAGACATCATGCGAATAACGTAACGCTTGGTATTTTAATGTAACATGTTATAACAAGAATATCTATGGCAAAATCTCTTTTCAGCTGCTGCTTTCTATCCTCGTGATTGTTTTGTTTTGTCCCTTTGCATACCGCTGTAATAGTATGAAAAAGGACAACATATACTGCACATTTGTGGTCTGTTATCCCGATATAATTTACGATATATCCCATTAATAATTCACTGGAATGCACGAAGAATCTCTCGTTTTTCTCCTCAAAGCCTCACGTCTCTTTCCAGGTTTGTTTTCACAGGTAAATACAATTTATTATCTGTAAAAATTATGGAAATCACTTTAAAATAGTATCACACAATGCTGAAGTTCATGAAAATTTTTTATTAAGGCAACATATATTACATAATACAGATATATATCACTATAGTTATATTTAACCCGTCCGTTATTGCTGTGGAAAGAATCACGCTTTTTCATGGCCTGTTGAAAGTACCTTGTTGATGCTTTTACACTTTTAAATGTCCTTTTAATGTTCGTTGGTTGAAGGGTGAGTAGAATAATGTCATCTCATTGTACCCAGTTTAAAAAAAATGTATTATTGCATTCATAGAGCGAGCCTTTCACTGACTATTTACAGCTTAACGGAAGTTACACCCATAATTCGCGCAAAGCGTCATGGGGCAATCGGAATCGTTAAAATTCAAACGATACCCAACTCTATTCATTATTTTTTATTGCAGAACTTTTGGAATCCTTTTGGAGAAAATGAATAGAAAAAGAACACTTCGGAAGCCAAGTCCGCTAAAAAAGTGAGCATCACTGCAATACCTGAATAAGGTTATTACATTTGCCATGTCTTATCACAATCTGGATTGTAATTACAATGCATCCACTGAACACAGTTTTTCTCATTTGGCTGTTGCCTTGCTATTCAGTCAGACAGGCAATCATGACACTTTCTTTAAGCACAAAAAAAACAAAAATACTATTACAATTCAGATCCTGTTTCATTCTGCTCTTGTATCATGAAATTGTAAAAGTTGAGGCTGAAGCTGAATAGATGACTGCAATGATAATGCAAATCCTCATGAGGAATCCTTTGAATACTGATGTTTTTTGCATAACATGTGCATACATTTTAGAGTGGTGTAAAAGAAACCGAGAGTGACACACAAATAAATGTAACAAGCAACGACGTTATGCTCCGCATTTGAAAAAGCATAGATGTCAGAGCATGCGTGCAAAGTTAAGATGTACCGGCTGGGTTCTCGGTTTGGACGTATTGATTTTACAGCGTTGTGTGCTTCTAGTGTGTGTGGAACACCCCGGCTACAAGACTGCAGCACTCAGCAACCGAGAGGGGAAGGCTGGTAATTGCTGCTCACGGCAGAACTTTATCAAACCTCTCCATCTAAACACAAGCTGATGGAAGCTGGCAATCAGCAGCGGCTCTCAACAGTATAATACCCGGACCCGAACAGCAAGCTCTGCAAACACAGAGGCAAGCACAAAGTATCTGATACACTTCACTGCAAGCCAGTAACAGCTGATAATTAGAGGCTGCATCACTCCCTTATGGTTTACATTCAAAATAGGGATCCATTATACCTTGCAGGTGAAGACAGCAGAAAAGCAAAAGTCACCTTGCTCTATATTTATATCCACAGAGCTGAGAGGCATAAAAAATGACCAAAGAATGCTTTTAAACACTTTATCTTCGCACGCAGAGTAAAAACACTACTTTTAGCACCACCGTAAGACAACACCCAAAGACAATTTGTGGGGCTAAACAACAATCAGATGCCTTCAGGTGCCTATGACATTTACAGAAACTAAAAAAAAAAAAAAAAAAAACATCTCCATTTCCCCAATATACGACTGTGCCCAGCTCAGCTCTGCATGTCCCAGTCAAAGAACAACAAATCGGTGTGGAAAAACAACACAGTTAGCCTGTCCTCCCGAGTTGTGAACGTTAGGGATGATAAAGCATCGTCCACTCCATGAAGAAGCATTAGCAGACAGGCATGCTGGGAGTGTTTGTGAGACCACAGAGGTGCTGTGCCGCTACAATCTGCGACCATGCCCAATGTTAAACGTCCATGAAGCCAGGTTTCACGCTGTCACAATCACGCCAAATAAAAGGAAGGAAAAACTCTAGCTAGAAGGGTTGTGTGGTGCTGAAAAAGCTCATAAAAAAAAAAAGAGTTTCAGCGCATACGTCTAGGACATATCACTTTAAATAATGCTTCATTAGCATGAGGTCATAAGTGATATTAGGATACAATTCTGATAATTTAAAAGGCTGATGCCATTTGGACAGTTTGCCAAAAAATGAACATTCTGTCATCACTTACTCACCTTTATGTCATTCTAAATTCTAAGGAAAATATTTTAAAGGGCACCTATTATGCAAAATCCACGTTTGGATATAAATGTGTGTTGGCAGTGTGTGAACACAACCACCCTACAATGATAAAAATCCACCAACTCCTTTTTTTAAATCCCCATTAAGCCAAAGTAGTCTCATTAGACAAGCCGTTTTGATGTCACACTGCTCAGGCCCCGCCCACGGCCACTGACTGACAGTCCTGCATTAACACTGTTTCCGCCCTCAGCAAGTTGTACCAAAGTCCCTTTCAAGGCAAGTCTGTTGACTTGGCGGCCATATTTGGAGAAGGTGCTCACTGCAGAGCAAATGGGTGGAGCTTACGTTAGCTCCCCCTCGCTGGACGTCTAGTGAGGGGGAGCTAACGTCCAGCGAGGAGGAGCAAATGTACAACCACACCCTAATCCTACCCTAACCCTACCCACTACTCTACCTCTCCACCCCACTGGACATCCAGAGAGGAGGAGCTGGCCATCACAGACTCTGCAGTGAGTACCACTTCTTCTGCCTCCGGGCAGCTATTTGGGCATCCAAGACCAAGTCCTATCTGTTTGAATGGGGGAATCCTGAAATCTCAAAAACTGCTTGGCGAACTCTCAATTAAATGACATATTTCAAATCAGCAATAAAATCTGACATGAACTATCCCATAAATGTTGTTTCTTATGCTAAAATAGCATTAAAAAAGCTTATTTTTCAGGATAGACGAGCCAATGCGCATGTGCAGTCCTGCCGGAGCCTCTAATGGCAGCTACAGTGATGCAATGACTTTATCATCAATCAGCGATTGGCATTTTTCCCGAAGAACTTATACTGGCAAGAAGTGAAACTCAATAGAACGTTCCATTGCAACACCAAAGCCCAGCAGCAGACCTACGCTTCCGCCATTTTGGGGTGAAAGCGACTCGCAGTCCACTAGTTTCTATGGCAATATCAGCTGCTTTGTTAAAAGTACATTAAAGCTAAAATCCAACCTAAATGATGACAACACAGAATAAAATACTATCACTAGTGATCATCAAATCCTTTTAACAGTTTATTTTAAAAAAACTTTGTGTTTAAGTCTTCCACTTTTTTCACAAAACCTTTGCTCTCTAGAAACCCAGTCAGTTTGGGTTAAAATTCTTTGAAATTCAAGTATTAGC
This sequence comes from Ctenopharyngodon idella, assembly GCF_019924925.1. Lineage (NCBI taxonomy): Eukaryota > Metazoa > Chordata > Actinopteri > Cypriniformes > Xenocyprididae > Ctenopharyngodon > Ctenopharyngodon idella. Next base: position 23,316,134 of record NC_067234.1, read on the forward strand.
ATTATAAACACTGAATTAATACCAACAATAAATTAAGGGAGTGCATCAGAAAAATTGGGATTGTAGGAAAATAGATATATAACAGAATAAAACAGCTTGACAGTACACTGTTTACGCAGTGTTGTCTTATATTAATGTCCGTTAAAGCAAGACTATGTAAACAAAAAAACACAGCCACTGTGTCCAAAAGTGGGAATTATGGGATAACAGACACAGCAATGCATCATGTTCTATAAAATCATGTTTGTAGCTTAATCCAGGGAATTAAAATGTATATATTTCAGACCTAGTGAAGTAATTTACTCCACTTTAATCCCCTGGATCACGCTACAAACATGATGATCTTAACTTTATTAATTATGGTGGATCCAAAATGGTCAATATTCATATTCATGCATTTTATTCATATTTCATGTTAATCATTTATGGCTTATGATTTATTAATATTGCTTTTGATTTCCTATATTCATGTACTCCTACTCCATATATTAATCCTCATCATATTTATAAGTATTTACTCTTTATTGTACTCCTTTATGGTTATTCTTCTTTTATCTTTAAGAGTGTCTATAATTACTTGATAAATTTGTTATTCCTTATTCAAATATGATCTCTGACATAATAATTGCTGGACGGCCTGGATCTCATTACCTCAGTTTTTGCATCAATTATTAATTTATTAATTAATTATTAATAGTAAATATGTAAAGATGTAAAAAATGGAAATACTCAATAAAGTAGGCTAACTACGTTACCTCAGATGTGTAATGGTTGGATTCCACAACTGATAAAAATATAAATATAAAACATATAGGCTAAGACAATACAACATTTACTGTAGGTGTCATAAAATGTACTGAATTTGAGAAATTTTCTATTGCGTTTCTGATTTGGCTGTGAGATTTGCCGATTTTGGGTGCGTATTTTCACCCCAAAATGGCTGCCTGTTACCCAAAAAGCATCAGAGTTTCGCCTCTTGGGTTTTATGCTTTTGCTTTTACTTAGAAGGTGGGAAATATTCAGCCATATTGCACGTTGCAGTTTCTCCCATTCATAATAACTAATAGGAGTGAACTGTCTTTCTTTATTAATAGCCATTTTCTCCACGCTCGAGCAGCTGTAGCGACAACAATGTCTTGTAAGTAATTGAGATGTTTTGTTGTTGGATGTAAGAGTGAACATTCATTTAACGTTACTCCTGACATCTGAGCTGCTGAACGCAGTAGATTAGTTTTATTTTTAAGGGAATGCACCACAGATCTAATATACACATACGATTTCTGTAACATTACCTGCTGTTTACGTTCACAGACATAACTGACTGTGTTTATGTGAACTGTGTGTTTTTGACAGAACCTTGTGTGTATGTATTTGAGTTTAAACAACAAAAAATGTGAAAGAGAAGTTACTCACGAGACCTGACGTCTGACAGCCAGCTGAGTGCCCTCAGAAAATGATCCATTAGAAGTTTAAACTGACATAGCTTTAAAACGCGTGGAAATAAACTTTTGTGATAATGAAAGAAGAACTGTGCTATCAGTGAGAGCGATCGCAATATAGATGATGGTAATCAAAACCAAGCAAGCAGATGTCTTGTTTGTATTTGGCAGAGAATCCGATTGAGGCAGGAACTGTGAAAGTAGAGAGGGGGCGGGGCACAGCAGCTCATTTGCATTTAAAGGCACATGCACGAAAACAGCCTGTTCTTGATTGTAGTCAGAAATGGGCATTTACAACATGGATTTATAAATGATCTGTGAGGTATTTTAAGCTGAAACTTCACAGACACATTCTGGGGACACCTGAGACTTAAATTACATCTTGTAAAAATGGACATAATAATGAATGTTTTTGTCCAAGTAATGAAAGGCAGTGGGGTCCAAAACAACACTGGACCCCACTGACTCATTGAATGGACAAAAAAAAAAAAAAAAAATTTTTTCAAAATATTTTTTTCTGTTTTACACAGCACTACAGGAGGGTGAGTAAATTATGGCAGAAAGAAATATACCACAAGCACAGCTTTCATTTTTAGACAGACAGACAGATAAATAGACAGATAGACAGATAGATATAGATCTCACTGTCCATGGAAAGAACTGAAGAACCTGTAGATTAACATGCTGTGTTCAAATACACTAGTCACACGAACGTGTTTTATCTTTGCAGTTGCAGTCTACCTCATCTACAATGTCACCTCAAGCAAGCCAAAATGTGATTGGCTAAAAGACATGATTTAACTCATTCATTTAGCCTTCAAGGCCATGACAGTCTGGTTCAGTTCTGCCCCATAACCCCACCAAGGTGTCCATCCCTCACATTTACAACAAGCTCCTGACTTCTCCTCAACAGCAAATAACATTTACGATCCTAATCACCTCAACACCACTCATCATTATTCCTTAAAGCCTATGCGCTGCCTATCTATAGACCATTTCTGCCATCTAGGTAGACAGCTCACTAGGTTTTGCCAGACAGCCATATACATAAATTGACAGTAAAGGTATTTGATTGCGAATGTGCTATATTGGTGTTCAGAGGATTGGAGCGCTCTACTGGTTGAGTCACATGACTCTAAAATGTAATTAATGCATGTGAAGTTTCATGATAATAGCATATCTTTCATTCTCAAAGCCTTTTTAAGAACAGATCCCACGGGTAATATACACATTTCCTGAAGCGAGAACTTTTCAAGGTTGATACACATTAAAAGGTACTCTGGGAATGTGTTTTATTAATTTTATATTATATTAGTATTATTAATTATTATATATGCCTTTTATTGCAAGAGTTGGCTTAATAATTCATTTAAAGAAGTAATTTTTGGAAGGTTATTAAAGGCTTCTTCACTTCAAATATTCTTTTTCATTTGCACATCCAAGTCATGGCTGCTCGCCAACAGGTTGACATGAAACTGCCTCAAACAGATGATGGAACACAGTTTTTCGGTAAACATAAACCTAATAATAGATACATGTTTGAATCTAAACCCATTTGTATGACTAGAACATTTTCTTTTATGCCTTTTTTCTTCACAAAATGTTTTCCTCAAAATCAAAATGGCTTCTGTGTTTCCAGTTTTTTCTTGACTGGGTGAACTTCACAAAGCCTGTCAAGAAAAAAAAAATTTATTTTGCAAAAAAGAAAATAAAGCCTACATTTAAGACCATTCAGATTTTTTTTTAACTGTGACATTATTTTCAGTAACATTTTACCACCCCAATTCTCGTTCCCATAATCCGTCCTGACGTTTAAAGGTACATCATGTAACTTTTTCAGTTTAAAATGAATAAAATTTAACGGCCAATACATCAGCGGAAATCACAGTTTTAAACAAACACCGAACAGAGAAGAGTGAGAACACGACAGAGCTCGTAATAAAACAAGAATCAATATTGGTTTGGCTTTTCGGAGATGGCAAGAACTGAGAGATTTGACATGTTGTAAAAAACTGTATTAAAGGGTTAGTTCACCCAAAAATTAAAAAAATTCTGTCATTTATTACTCACCCTCATGGCGTTCCACACCCGTCAGACCTTTATCCATCTTCGGAACGCAAATTAAGATATTTTTGTTGAAATCTGATGGTTCAGTGAGGCCTGCATAGCCAGCAATGACATTTCCTCTCTCAAGATCCATTAATGTACTAAAAACATATTTAAATCAGTTCATGTGAGTACAGTGGTTCAATATTAATATTATAAAGCGATGAGAATATTTTTGGTGAGCCAAAAAAACAAAATAACGACTCATATAGTGATGGCTGATTTCAAAACATTGCTTCATGAAGCTTCGGAGTGTTATGAATCAGCGTGTCGAATCATGATTCGGATCGCATGTAAAAAAACGCCAAACTGCTGAAATCACATGACTTTGGCGCTCCGAACAGGAAGCAGTGTTCTGATATCGGCCATCACTATATAAGTGCAGGCCTCACTCAGCCATCGGATTTCAACAAAAATATCTTAATTTGCGTTCCGAAGATGAACGAAGGTCTTACGGGTGTGGAACGGCATGAGGGTGAGTAATTAATGACATTATTTTCATTTTGGGGTGAACCCTTTAACAGTCAAAACAAAACTGTTATACAATGATTTAAAAAAGTATCAGTTAAAAGCAGTAAAACAAATATTACCATGATGTATTTTGAAATTTAAATATACTTTTTTTCACAATACAGTAAAGAGAATATCACAAAAAGGATTTTCTTATTGTATTATGGTAACGAGAATTGAGAGAGAAATGTCATGAAAATAATGTCACAGTGCAAAAAAAAAAAGCATAACGGTCCTAAAACAAGCTTAACTTAAGTAATTAGCATTTTGTTTAGGCAAAATATAATTATTATTTCTTTCTTTTAATTCTGGAGTGAAATTGACTGTGACGTGTTTTTGACAGGTTTTATAAGGTTCAACCTACTGCTACTGATCTGCTAGCTGTCACCTCTCCACATTGTTTAGAGCAGTAGTGTAAAGTACAGTGAAATTGTACTGATCTTTAAATACGTGTACTATGATAATTTTACCTAAAAAGTCAATGTATCCATCTGAAAAACCGACTTGAGTGAAACTAAAAAAGTACCCACATTGAACTTTACTGAAGTTAGGTTAGTTATGTAGGGTGAATTCAGGTTGATTGGGACACTTTTCCCCAGTCATCTCAATGGCAAAATGTGTCCCAATCACCCTGAATTCACCCTACTTTAAATGTTTCTCTTAGCTTTAGAAATTGATAAACCAAAAGTTTTGTTGATCAAAATAAACTTCATTAGTCCATCAAAGTAAAAGAGAATACATTTGTCTATTTAGAAAGACATCATACCAGTTTTGGACTGGATTGTTAAACTGTGGATAGTGGATGGATAGTTAAAACTAAAGGCCTCTTTTGATATCACAGACACTTTGTCACATAATATTTGTATGTGAGTGTTAGCATATAGCTAAGTTTATTACCTTAAATTTCATTGATATTTAATTTTAAAGTCGGCATGAAAAAGTTGCGGTAGTCTTTTTTTCCCTATTGTGACATACACTAGGCATACACAATTACAAAAGTATTGGGACACTTGGGACACACCTCTTAATTATTGAATGTTTCAATCAGACCCATTGCCACAGGTGTATAAAATCAGGCACCTAGCCATGCATTCTGCATTTACAAACATTTGTGGAAAAAAATCTCGCAATATATCGCAATACCTTTATGTTGGTTCTGTTTTGTTTACCTTATGTGGGTTATTGCTGCTCTCCCTGCTCTTATCCATGCTAGACTGCATGGATGGGCAGGGAGTTCTTGCCCAGAACAAAACCATACCGCCAATCCAAACTGTATGCTAATTGTCAATTATCTTTGACGATAGTGGTCTTGACAGAACTGTGATAGGATGCCACATTTGCACGAAGTCAGTTCATGAAATTTCATCCCTGCTAGATGGTCCACTATAAGTGGTAATATTGGAAAGTGGAAGCGTTTAGGAACAGCAGCAACTCAGCCACGAAGAGGAAGACCACGTAAAATCACAGAGCGGGGTCACTGAGTGCTGAGGCGCATGGTGCGTAAAAGTTGCTAATGCTCTGCTGATTTCCACTGGCATTAATATCAGCACAAAAACTTTGCGATGGGAGCTTCATGGAATGGGTTTCCATGGCCAAGCAGCTGCATGCAAGTCTCGCATCACCAAGTACAATGTCAAGTGTTGGATGAAGTATTGTTGCCATAGCTCCACAAACATTTCCTCCATGGTAAAATTACACCTAGCAGGAACGATACCATGGTCTCTCTATTTCGTTTCGGCATGTTTGAAAGCATGTAGGAAGGCGCTTATGTGCTTCTATTGGCCAGTGTCACACGTGACAGAACTCGTCATGGACGACTGGAAAAAAATAAACATGCTAGTCTCTCTGTTGTGAAGCATCGCAGACGCGGCATCGGTTGTCGTCCACTATGACACACTACACAAGCTAAAACAATCAAATCTTGCGACCCAACGCCCATTGTTGTTTAAGAATCCCCACGACACCCTACGTCAAGCAGATCATGGCAAAATCGGGCTAAAATCGTGTAGTCTGAACCGGTCATAAGATTTCCCTTTTGAAGGAAAATCTTAATGTTTCAGCATACCAAGACATTTTGGACAAATCTATGCTTCCAACTTTGTGGGAACATTTGGGGAAGACCCTTTTCTATTCCAGCATGACCATGAGCACCCCAGAGCACAAAGAAAGGTCCATAAATACATGGCTGAATGAGTTTAGTGTGGAAGAACTTGACTGGCCTGCACAGAACCCTGGCCTCAACCCCATCAAACACCTTTGGGATGAACTGGAACAGAGATTGCGAGCCAAGCCTTCTCGTCCAACATCAGTGCCTGAACTCACAAATGTGTTACTGGATGAATGGGCAAAAATGCCCACAGAAACACTCCAAAATCTTGTGGAAAGCCTTTCCAGAAGAGTGGAAGCTCTTAAAGCTGCAAAGTGGGGACTAACTCCATATTAATGTCTATGCATTTATAATGCAATGTCATGTTGGTGTAATGGTAAAATGTCCCGATACTTTTGTCCACATGGTGTATATCCAAGAGAAACATCTTCTGGAATGAATGTAGGGATGAAAAAAACAAAACATCCTTCAGGAATTGCGCTTATGTTCAGTTAGTTTCTGCTTTAATGGACTTTCAGTTTGTTTTCATCCGTCACATGTCATGTGTCTCTTTAGCCCTATTCGCATGGGATTCGTATTATCTGGGGACCTCGTGTGATTTAGAAATTACCCCCCCCCCCAACACACACACACACACACACACACACACATCTGAATTGTGGCGCATTCGCACTGGATAAGCAAAGCCTGTGATTTAACTCAAATTTACTGACTTAACTCACGGATATGATGGCACTGTGCCATTTTGGCTTATCCCCTGGTTCAAAGTCCCATTCTATGGTCTGGTTAGATGGATAAAAAAAAGAAAGAATTATAGTTTCATGCCCTGTCATTTACATTTCACCAGGTTAAACTCTAATAGCTCAAGCTTTATGCTTGATTTATTTGTAACACATTAACCTCAAATTATGATGTGAACCCCCTCGCTTGATTGTGCACTATTTTGGATAGGCTATTGCTTGGAAATGTCTTGTCATTATAGGTCTAGTATATTTTATCACCTGTGGGGTAAAACGTCCCCTTGATACAATTGTATTTTTTTGCTAAAAATATAACATTTTTCATACGTGATTTATAATTTATGTAATACCTGTGCTACCTGTGGGAACGTTTTTGCGAGTCGTAAAAATACGTACCAATACGTACATATCACAGCAGTTTCCAACAGAAATAAACACTAGAGGCAGTAAAACAGCAAGTGCTTTTAATAGTTTTCATACACAGTTACGATTACAGGGTCAGATTATGGATTAATAAAGACTTGTTTTTATGTCTCCTTGCACAATTATGACTTCAAAACGCTTTTTATCAAAGTGCCAGATTTGTAAACAAATATATTTTGGACTTTGCATCAGTTAACCAGCTCCATATGTTTCACTATTCTGACATAACAAGGTTGCTCGGTAGCTCAGCTGATACGGAGTTGGACTTAGAATGAGGAAGACTTGGGTACGAATCCAGGGAAAACGAGTCACAGTAAAAGAGCTCAAAGATGAGAGATCAAAACAAGCTAAAACGACACGATTATGGATGCTTTTTATGTCACATTTGCTTTTGTTAACACTATCGGGTAGGTTTAGGTGTAGTGTTGGTGGGACGTTATTTTAAAAAATAACGGAGCATTACATCTTTAGCGGCACTCACCGGACAAAATTTCAAATCAGAACTGCGGTGATTCGTATAAAAACCAACGTCATAAAAACGTACCATATTCACGTTTATCTGTTCCGGCAAAAAAAATGAACACACTTAGCACCACTCAGTGGACATTTCACATTGAAACTGCAGTGATATGTACGTATTGGTACGTATTTTGCGACTTGCAAAAACATTCTTACAGGTACGTTTTTCTAATGAGACCAGACTCTTAACTTTTGTTTCATAGAAGAAAATTACAAAGTCCTTAAGGGGGGCGTTTTTCCCTTTTCTACCCTACCATCCGGACCTAGCCTTTGGAATAAATTAAACTGTGATGAGTAGAAAGGTTGTAATTGAGTAAAAGTTTGAATTAGGAAGTACAATTACTCTTTACACCCTGGCTTAGAGTAACAGTTCCCAAAATCTGTGAAGTACTTGCACAGGAACTCATGTAGGAAGAGAGTGTAAAGGTTCAAACATATAAGTCTTGTGTAAATCAACCACAAGTTCAATCAAGAATAACTCGACGGAAATCTGAAATGAACCTGGTCCTGGGTGTTTTAACATCGCACAAGCAGTTTGATGAGAAACTACTAAAATGCCAATAATGGAGAGATTGGAAAAAAAAGGAGACAAGGTATGGTTAGAATCTTAAGATCAGCACAAAAAAACATTAGAAGTTGAAAAACATGCAGACTGCCTCAAAGGCCAGATATCAAACCATGCAAACTGGAAAACAACATGCAAAGAAAGAAAAGTTAGGAGTTGGAAGATACTGAGAGGTGATGTGATCCAGATGGAAGAGGAAGAGCAGTACCTGATATGGTCTGAGCGGCTCCTGAGCAAGCGTGAGGAGAAACAGGACACATATAATACTGTTAAAGCAGAAAACTTTCACTTTTCACTTCATCAGATACTTTCGCATGCATCAAATTTCATTCAGGCCTGGATTTTAATCTTTTCATAGCATATGAAAGATGACATGACACTACTGGGTAAGATCACAGTTCTTTCTTTCCTGCATTAGCATTTCCTTCAAGTGGTGTGTTGCACTGTCCTTTTTTGATGGCAAACTGCCATCCCTGTCAAAGTCAAGGAGACTGTTGTAGAAGAAAGAGAGCTATAGTTTCTACTGCTGGACATCACAGGCAGAGCAGAAAGACAAGAGAGATATTGGCTGAAAAGGCAAGGTGCTCTCATTAATATTCGCAGGGATCTGTAAAGTGTGCACATGCATTTTTGAACAGTTGAATAGACATGGAAACGTTCAGCATCATATGGACACTTTCTAAAATGTAAATGTACTACTTTTGAGAAACTTTTTTGTGGTACCGCTGCTGGTGATCGAGTTCAATTATTCAACACAATTCAACAGTGAGGTCAAGCAGGTTTGGCAATGCTAATTTCATAGCTAGCATTTTTATGTATCCTAAATACAATTAAATAATAATTTTACATTGCTTGTGTAATTTAATAAAATGTGAGGGATATGACGCAATATAGATAGATAGATAGATAGATAGATAGATAGATAGATAGATAGATAGATAGACAGTGACCTTCATTTACTAAAAAGTTATTCTTCATATACATAAAAAATAAATAATTTTAGCAAAATCAACGCCTGCAACATCTTTGTACCTCAAGCCATGTTACAGTAGCATCCTCCAAAATTGACATTATAAAGAATTCAGTATAAATCTATAGGCTTTCACCTATAATAAAACATAATTTGAGGTGAATGTTAGCTTGTTAGGTTATACTTTGAATGTTAGGTTGCAATCCCAAACATTATTATTAAAACTAGTGTTATCATAATTAAAGATATCTAAAATATTGGGAAAGATGTCTAAGATCTCCATATCCAGGATCATGTTCAGAGACGTTTCAAGATTGTAATCAGATCATTTAATATGGATACAGTGTATGATAAACAGCATGAGGCTAATGAGTCCTGTAAAACGTCTTCTAGATTCATCCAGGCACTCACAGCGGACATACAGCACTATAAATAGAGGATCCTCGTGTCAATAAGCTCCTCAGCCTGACGTGTATCAGACGGGAGTTATGGCATGTCAGTAGGGCAGTGATTAGATGTCACTGCTGTCAGTCTTCTTACAAGATATTGATGGTCAGATTTCAGCAGAAGCCCATTTGATGCCATCTGAGTGTAGACAGCTGTGCTAGCAAGGCATCCTTCAAAAAGGACGATTTTGAAAGCTGATTCCTCTCAAACGGCAGTTGTGCAATATGTTACAACTACAAAACTGACAAATATTACAGTTTCAGGAAAGGGCCAAATCTCATTGCTCCTTTTTGGTAACCCAAACAATTAACATTTTGTCATTGATTACTCCCTTTCATGTCATTCCGAAACTTTATGAATTTCTTTCTTCAGTGGAACACAAAAGATTTTTTTTTTTTTTTTATGGCACTTTTTTTTTTTTTTTTTTTAGATCTAAATTGCCCCCCTGATTCAATTTCATTACACTGAAAAGAGTGGCCAAGACATTCTTCAAAAATTAAATAAAACCTTTTTCAAAAAGAATGATTTAAATCAATGATTTGAAAGTAAAGACATTTGTTATGGTACAAAAGATTTCCATTACAAATAAATGCCAAGTTCTGGCATGAAACTCTAGATGGCGCAGGCTGATAGGTCATTAACTCATTTGGTAGCCATCGCATCGTCATCTACATAGCACAACTGATTGGTTGCTGTTGCATCAGCGCCCAACCATCTGCGGCTAAACATTTAAATGTCTGTAGTGTTGCTGTTAGTAGTCTGCACTGTAAAAAGTAATACGCTCTATCTACTTAATAAAATTGTAGCAACAGATTAATTAAATTCAACATATAAGAATTGAGTTAGAATAAATCAAATTAATTCCTTAAAAGTCAACCATTTAAAATGTGTAAAATTAGCAAACACCATTACAAAAACCACAAACTGACATAAAAAGCAAAGAGTCAAACTGGCCAACTAAACGAAACAAACATTTTCAATAAAATCAACATCAACATCTAAATCTCTGTTAATTCTTGTGTTTCTCTTTCCTTCAGTGATTCTGCTTGTCATCATCATGTGTCTTCAATGCTAGCAGTAAAAAATAGAGTTCTTAATTCATCTTTGACGTCTGTCTGTTATTCAGATATTTTTGTTTAAATTTTACTTAAATTTTACTTGTTTTAAATGGTTGACGTTTAAGGAATTAATTCGATTATTTTTCTAACTCAATTCTATTTGTTGAATTTAATTAATAATATTGCTTGTAATCTGTTGCCAAAATTTTATGGAGTAGATATAGCGTATTAATTTAGCGCACTTTCAGAAACCCTCCACCTTCCCCAGGTCCACCTGTATAGATCTGCTACAGGGACATTCTGAACTTTCGATTCATCAAAGAATCCTAAAAAATACAGTTTGCACAAAAATATTAAGAAGCACAACTGTTTTCAACATTAATAATAATAAGAAGAAATGTTTCTTGAGCACCAAATCAACAAATTAGAATGATTTCTGAAGGATCATGAGACACTGAAGACTGGAGTAATAGTGCTGAAAATTTTACAGATTCATGCAAAGTATTGATTTGCAAAGTACATTTACTTTTTAGTGAATCTTTTGATCCAACTTAAAACACTGGTCTGACTGATTTTCAACTCAACGACTCAGTCTCAATATATAGCAGACTATCAGTAAATAACTGTAAGCTATGTTTTCAGAGTTGAAATATAGTTCATATATAGTCATAGAGGCCACTTTTATGATACTGTGAGCTAGTGTTTTTGACTGTTTATATATTGTATCTGCATTAGTAAATCACATTAGCAGCTAAAGATGACCTCTGAATTGTACCCTGCAGATATTCAGCCCCATTTCCCCTTTAATTTCACAGTTATATTTCTAGTTACCCCGCTGAGCAGCCATATTTGTGTATTCCAACCATGAGCACAATGCTATGTGCTTCTGTCCGTTACTGTGGTGTGACTTTGAGCTTGTATGTGACCCGCTGTGCTTTCATTTAATTAAAAGGGTAGGGGTGGAGATTCAAAGTGTACCTTAACGGGGATCTGATGGAAAAATCTGTGCATGCCATGTGCGCCCAAGGACACACGATTTAGGTCCTGCGACCACCACAAAGCTCTCCGTTGGAAAACTTTGTCATTCTTTCCTTGACCATTTGTGAAAGTGATTCTGTGCTTTAATAGTGTCTTGCAAAACTTTATATGACACTAAAAATACAATTTTAAACCAACCCCTTTATTACAAAGTAATAATAATAATAATAATAATAACAATAAAATGCTACAGCTAAAGCATTAAAGGAATAGTTCATGAACATTTACTCACCTTCTTGTTGTTAAAACTATCTGTGAAGTACAGAGGAAAAAGAACTGGATATTGTGGCCATGAATTAAGTATTTATTCATTCATAGCCATGTTTTATTTATTTGTTCGCTTATTTTAATTAATGTAATTACAATTAATTTACAATAACTCAATTAAAATAAGGGAATGAATTAGTACAATATGGCCATTATATATTTTATAAATGCATTCTTCTCCAAATTTGTAATCTTAAAAATAGGAAAATCAAAAACAATTTTTTTTTTTTTTAACATTCTAAACTAAACATAGTTAACTAAAACCATAAAAATTTTTTACTTGAAATAAAGTATTTAAAAAAAAAAAAAAAAAAACAAAAAAAAAAAAACACTTTTTTTCATTTTAAAATGAGTGAACACATTTTTAAATCGCAACAATATCTATTGTTTCCCCTACATGTCATGTTTGGCTTCATAGTGAAGAAATAAAAAAAATATATATTTTTTTGACAGCCCCTGGTCACTATGATGTGGAAGCCCGTTTCCGCCACTAAATAAAAAAATAAAAACAGTAATTGTGACTTTTTATCTCAGAATTCTGACTTTTTTCTCACAATTGCGTGATATAAAGTCACAATTCTGACTTTTTTTCTCGCAATTCTGACTTTATAACTCACAATTGTGAGAAAAAAAAGTCAGAATTCTGATATATAAACTCGCAATTGTGTGATATAAAGTCAGAATTCTGATATAAACTCGCAATTGCGTGATATAAAGTCACAATTCTGACTTTTTTTCTCGCAATTCTGACTTTTTGTGAGTTTATATTTCAGAATTGTGACTTTATAACTTGCAATTGTGAGAAAAAAAGTCAGAATTGTGAGGAAAAAAAGTCAGAATTGTGAGATATAAACTAGCAATTGCGAGATAAAAAGTCACAATTACTGTTTATTTTATTTAGTGGCGGAAACGGGCTTCCATACTATAGACTGTAGTAATATGGCTAACATTATAATGATGACAATATTTATTTTTTATTAAATTATTGGTTTAATGATCATGTTATTGTATAGTGAATGTGATTTCACCAAGTACAACATGTTCCTGGATCAACATCTTTGTTGATCCTGGAACAACATTCCATTCAACCAATCATATTTGAGGGACAATTTTACAGTTTATGTCAAGTTTAGTCTTATATCCAGGGTTAGGTGCTTCTACATCAGTGTTACTCACCTATTTCCCTCTGATTTCAGGGATATGTTATGAGTAGGGTTAGGTTTATGAGTAGAGATAGGGTTAGGACTAAATTTTCAGACAGGAATGTTGTTCCAGGATCAACAAAATACATTGATCCAGAAACATGTCTTACTTGGAATATTCACTGTGACTGTTATGGCATAGCACCATGATCTTTCGTGTTTTGTCTCATGTTTCACAATCCTGTCCATCATCAGTCTCAAGCGTGTTTTTAAAGCCCAGTGAGCAAAAAATATAATTAAACTGTGAGAAACAAATGAAAGCACCATTCAGGCTGCATGTAAGCAGTCACGACTACGCTAAAGAAACATTTTTATTGACTTTCCATGAGATCAAGCAGAAAGAGCTTCTCTCACCAGACTGCATATGTACTGATACCAGCCTCTTAGATATGTGTGAATAGTTATCAGAGTGTGAAAAGAACCTATTCTTGCTCTGTTGCTGGCCATTTCCCACTGGATACAAGATACACAATAATATTTATTCTAACTTAAGTCTTAAAGCTTAACCCAAAATGATGAAACCTGCTTATTTTACGCAATGTCATCAGTTAGATTATATTCTTCCCTTTTTTCCCCATAATGCACTATTTCTTTATATAATCATCTCTGGTGGAGGGCTGTGTGCTCCTGTCCCTGAGTCTGTCATTTGGAGCATGAGGACAGGAGGTGGATAATGAGAACATAAGGGTGAGAGGAGCTGACAGGGACATCATCCTCCCACTACGACCGACAGAACACAGGTCACAGAACAGTCACTAAACCTGCGCTCACCCACCTGGACTTCACATTAAAAATGTTGACTTTCTCGAAATACTGAGAAAAAGCAATTGGTGACACTGACCAGTGCCTCATCTCCAAAATCACAAGATAATTACTTCACTTTGCATGTAATGGTTTAGGTAGAAGATTCTCAGTCAAAATGCAAATATTAAATTGCATTTGTTTTGCTTTGCTAAGTATGGTTTATCAATTTTTCAACGGGTGGGGAAAAAGCTTAGCATATCATTTGTTGTTGTGTAGGTTCTGTTACCAGTTATCGCAAGCGTATTTTTAAGGGCTGAACAATGTAGTAAAAGTATTTAAAAGAGTTTGCTGGACAACATTTTCAACAGCGCCACAACATCACTACTGAATCTACATGGCAAAGCAGACAACGCAACCAGTTTTTTCATTACAGAAAAAAATGATGGTTCTACTTATTGAATCAAGCACATAAAGTGAAACAAGTGTATTCCTAAACGAATAACACCACTGATTCGGTTCTTTTTTAGTGAATCAAACCCATACGACACAAACCAGTGTGTCATTCCCGAATATATGACTCTTATGAGCAGTGTTGGGGGTAATGCATTACAAGTAATGTAATCAGATTACTTTTTTTCAAGTAACTAGTAAAGTAATGCATTACTTTAAAATTTACAACAAAATATCTGAGTTACTTTTTCAAACAAGTAACGTTGTGTAAGTAGGTGTTGTGCAAGCATGATGGTTATTCAAGACTAGCTTTAGACATTTTTTAAATGTGAGCATACATTTACTCATTTACTTCTTCTCCTGCATCCTATTCTTCTGTATTCTAGAGTGGCAGCACAGCTCGAAGGTTTGTTTTGGTGTGAAAAGGCCTTTACGTTTGCCAAAAATATAACATTTTTGTTGTTATAAAAAAGAAAGCCCAGCCCAGATGAGAAAAAGTAACACAAAAGTAATGTAACACATTACTTTCCATAAAAAGTAACAGAGTAACGCAATTATGGCACTTTTCCACTACATGGTACGGTTCGGTACGGCTCAATACGGCTCACTTTTTGGGGCTTTTCCACTGCATGGGATGGCTCGGTACGGCTCACTTAAATAGTACTACCTCGATTGAGGTTCCAAGCGAGCTGTACCGATACTAAATGTGACGTGTAAACACTGCAGATCACTGATTGGTCAAAGAGATAATCGTCACTACCAGCGTCATTGGATTTGAAACACACCAAACCCACTAGATTTAAATAGTCAGTAACAGCCACCGTAGTATAATTTTTTCGTGAAACAACTTGCCGTACCAAACCGTGCCGAGCTGAACGGAGTAGTACCATGCAGTGGAAAAGCGCCAATAGTTACTTTTTTAGGGAGTAACACAATATTGTAATGCATTACTTTTAAAAGTAACTTTGCTTATGAGCTAGTTCTTTTAAGTGAATCAAAGACATACAGCACAACTAGTGTATTGTGATTCCCAAACATTTGACTCTAATGAGCTAGTTCAATTTAGTGAATCAAATCCAACGCAACTGGTATAGTGTGATTCCCGAAAATGACTCTTATGAGTCGGTTCTGTTTAGTCAATAAAACACGGATATTGTGGATCCTGAACATATGAATCTTATGAACTGGTTCTTTATATTGAATCAAACACTTACAGGGCAACCAGTGTAGTGTGATTCCCAAACAAATGACTTGTACAGTATGAGTCAGTTCTGTTTAGTGAATCAAACACATACAAAAATGTTATAGCTATACTGTAAACACTGCCTTGTGTGCAATTTCAATGTTTGTATATAACTTAATATGTTTTTATTTGAATGTTGATTATTATATCTAAAAATAAATAGCAATTGAATTGAATGTTTTGGACATTGTTGTTGTATTTTAACCTTTAATATTCTAGTAATATACCAACAGATTTACAGCATTAGTTGAGAGATTGTATTCCTTAAGGAAAATTGGCATGTACTTTATTTTTGTATTATAAACAATTTTGGTACTGTTGTGCTTTTTGATGACCAATCTGTGTCTTGAAAGGAAACCAGTTGAGGACCACTGATTTAGGTTTCTCCAATTTGCAAGGGAGGCTGCATATGTTCCATTCATTATGGATATTATAATTCGATCCTAAGTGTCGTACTAAGGGAAATCATCTATCCATTTAAAAGGTTAAACCAATTACACTGCCATAGTGAACCGCTCTACTTCAGAAGACCACGATTTAAGCAAGGATGCTCAGCGCAACAGATACGCAAACTGTTCTCCCCAAAACACCTGTGCTATTCAGTCACTGCGTCCCGCCAATCATATCCCTAGGTAATAGCATCCATCAGACCCAACTCCATTTACCATGAGAGGCACAAAAATGCATCAATTTGTTTGCTTTTTTAATGTCTTTTGTAGCACGCAATCAGACACCTGTCAAAAACACCTGCTGCCTATTTGTTGGGCTACAAAATGGAAAGGTGGCCCCTTTGTCTCGCCTAAGAGTTTATAATCAACGCTGTGTTTCCACACTGCAACAAGCATTTTTCAATTTCCCCTTCTCCTTTTCTTAATAAAATCACAGCAATCAATCAGCTGTGGGTGGGGGGAATGAATGATGAAGCAAACATCTCGGCTAACCAAGCCTTCATTTGTCTAGTATCAGAGGAAATGTGCACCACGAGGAGCGCTAATAATTACTTTTATTCCATTTTTGGCAGGTCAAGGTCCCTCTCTGGCTGACTTTCCTTTTGAGCCCCAATATTTACAGCATATCACATGATTTCGCACATGATTTTTCTGGTTTTTACTCCCTATTGATCTATTTGTAATTTTAATAAATATTTAAGCAAGAGCGCTATGTACGAATGTGAGTGTTATATTGCTTTTAAATTATATTTTATAACATTTCAGATGAAATTTGGCCAGAAAATATGTGAATTATTTGTAAAATGTTCAGGTATTATACTAAATATCACAGCACAAACTGGTAATATATAATAACATCAACTTTCCTATGCACATTATTATAGTCTATTGCTTTGTACAGCCTAATGTTTGGACTCTAAAGGACCAAAACTGTTTATCGTCTCAGGGATTAGGAAGTGCTCACAAAACATAAGCGATAAAACAAGCAAACAGAATTTTTGCAGGTCACAAACAAAACAAGAGCGGCAGGAAAATAATTTTCCAGTATGTTGGTTTGACAGTGGATAATATCTTTTTTACTGGATAATATCCTTCATGGAAGCGGCTGAGCTAAGCATTTCTATCCCTGTACAGTATATGGGGTTGTCATAACCCAATGAAGCTAATATAACATTTATCTTTAGTATTTGTTTTACTTTAGTAAACATGAATCCTAGTCTAAAGAAAAATCCTACCTTTCCCCCTGCAAAACATGTACAGTATTTGCTTTGACACTTTCTTTCTTTTAATTTCCTTTTCTTTCTAGTTTTTAAAATGAAGTCTCACCCCTGAGGAGATGCAAAATAAAGTGTTTGATTAGTTGTTGTTATTCACAGGCGACTTGAGATTTCTTCCCATGTGTTTACACCGGTTCGACTCCACATAATATTACTGGCCAGGATAACAAATAAAAACATCTCACAAATAAACAACAAATAAAAATATCTTATTGCAAGAAAAGCAGTGCTGCCTGATTTATTTAATCATTGCCTAAACCATTATTTGTGTTTATAAAATAAAAATTATTGTTATATTACATTATATTATTAAAAATATTCTTTATTAAAGGTGGTCTATAGAATGGTATACAATACGTACAATTACAGGCCTTTTGCTGTCATGCTCCTAAAAGAAAATGGTAATATGACAAGAAAATGATGGGGGACTAGACTGTTAATTATAATGTGTTGTGACCAACGTGTCTCATAAAGATGCTTTAACGCGTTTCAGATGACCTGAGAATAATGTGGGCCCTTATAGCCTCGCATCTGACATTGCACATGAAACTGCGCATAGCTATGTAGTCAGCATACAATAGGATCCGTTAAGCAATAAACATATTCATATTTCCAAAACATGTTTCCTCATCAAGGGCATTCATTGACTTAGTTGCAGTTACCTCCCACAAGCAGACCACAACTGTTATTTTACACCTGAGCCCATGTCTCAAAGGCTTATGGTTTGGATGCATATGAATATTAAACAGCAGCACGCTGCATTGTGTCCAAATTATAATCACTCTGAATTATGACTAAATGATGTGTACACTCAGTATTCCGATGCTCCTCCACTTGTAACGAATGGCAGGAAATGTTATGCTATATTAAAAGAATAAATGACACTCAGTCACTTAACGTTTCCAGAGTGCGAGCGAGCTCCATTCTCTATGCATCATAGAAGACGTGATGACGCAAACAAGTTGTCTGACAAACTGCATGTCAGCTTAATGATTCACCTTGAGCTGTGGAGACCTCATTCTAAAACCCCCTCTGAGGAAATATAAATCATATTTCAGGGACTAAAATCAATAGCATTAGCTAAAAATAGTTATGGTTTTACAATTAGTTTGCAAATACTAAAAAATAATCACATACTACATTTGATAGTTTCACTGTAATCATTTCCTCGTTGCAAACCTGAATGACTAGCTTTAGTTTTTGGAACACAAAATGAGAAATTTTGAGGGGAAAAAAATTGTTGATGTTCCATAAAAGGATCATAAAACAGGTCCTTAGATTTTTTGAGAGATGTAATGTAACAATGATGGATTTGTGAACAAATTGTTCTTTTGATTTGAATCTTTTCAATGAATCAGTTGCTAAAAAGTTCACAGAACAGATTTGTTCACTAAGGCTATGTTCAGACTGTCAATCCAAATCCGATTGAAATCTGGTTAGATTTAGCAAGTGAAATGCGATTTTTACAAATCCGATTTGAGCTACATTCATATGTGACCCTGGACCACAAAACCAGTCATAAGGGTAATTTTTTTGAAATAGAGATTTATACATCATTTGAAAGGTGAGATGTATGGTTTGTTAGGATAGGACAATATTTGGCCGAGATACAACTATTTGAAAATCTGAAATCTGAGGGTGCAAAAAAAAAAAAAAAAATCAAAATATTGAGAAAATCAGCTTTAAATTTGTCCAAATGAAGCCCTTAGCAATGCATATCCACTCACAAAAATAAATTTTTGATATATTTATGGTAGGAAATTTACAAAATATCTTCATGGAACATGATCTTTACTCAATATCCTAATGATTTTTGGCATAAAAGAAAAATCTATAATTTTGACCCATACAATGTATTGTTGGCTATTGCTACAAAACCTGTGTGACTTATGACTGGTTTTGTGGTCCAGGGTCACATATGTAGTTTGAAATCCTATTCAAATCACATTTCTGGAATCCATTTCAGTTTGACCGCTCAGATCAGATTTTGCATGGTTTATATGACTCTCGCCACATAAAAAGTAGACGTCAGACGTTGTTATAGGAAACATGCTGAAAGTCGCTGCAGAAACAAGGTTGTGTTGTTGAAAAGTGCCGGATGAGCAGAAAATGACAATATAATGGAGACATGTTTTAAAACCGGCGGAGACGACAGCATGGAATGAAGCCACAAATACCATCCTTCTACATTTCTGCCGCTGCCTCAGAAGACGCAGTAGTCCAGCGCAGCGGCTACACACTGTCGTGTTATAAATAAGACAACATCTGTATTACAAACCCCTCCATGTTGTGGTTGTTGTTGATTTTGGCATATGCCTACCAACGCAACATCATTGCCAAAGAAACCAATGCAGATATTCCAGAAAACGAAAGAGCAGCATGGAGAAACAAATCGGATCTGAACAGCTGCAATACACGGACGTCAATAATTTTACATCAGATTCCATTTGGATACGCAAATAATCGGACCGAATTAGTACAATGTAAATCGAATTATATTAACGAAAATTAACTAATAATATTGTGCGCACGATTTATTTAAAATGAGGGAACGAATTAGTAAAACATGCTGATGTATTAGTAAGTCATGTGAATGAATTGTTAATTCATAAATAATAATAAAATTATTAATAATAATGAATAAAATGAATACAATTTTATTCATAATAATGAATAAAATTATTAATTTCTTTAAAAAAAAAAGCATACTGACCACACACTTCTGAAAGAATTGTTGGTTTAACTTAAAAAAGTAAGTTACCTGGTTGCCTTAAATTTTGAGTTCATTTAAATTAAAAATTTGAGTTAATACAATTTAGGCGATTGGTTTAAATAACAGAAACTCAAAATATTATGTTATCTGAACCACATTAGTTATCTAAGTTGATTTGACAAAAGACAAAAAAAAATCATCTTTTTGTGTTCTACGATATACATTTTGAGGTTCGGTGCCCTTTTAAGTCTGCATATAAAAAAACAACAATTTTAGCAGTATTTCAAATTGTGCAGCAATAACAGTCCTTATATGGAGGAAACTCAAATCAATATTAATTCATTCCAGTTTGCTATTTATGCACCATTTTACCTGCTGCCAGTGTAAAGTATGTCTTATTGATTGACTGTGTAATTACCCAACTCGCTTGCTTAATTTGTTGTTAATTTGCCACTGATGGCAATCACATTTGACTGGCGAGAAGCCTGGTGCTCAGCAGCTAGTGTTTATCCTCCATCTGGCTTCCACGTCGCCGTGTGTGTGAGTGTGTATGACTGAGAAATATGTCTAAGCAAAAGCCATGGCACTAAAATAAGGTTTTAAAGCCTGGTCCATAAAGTCAGTAGCGTCTGCCAGAATTCATTGCCTCGGTTGGACGATCACTGAAGTGCTGCAGAATGCTGGGTGAGGACATTGCAAGTGGGGCACGTTTAAGATAAAAAACTATGTTATCCGTGGTTTGTCATTTAGGTTCTGACATGCAGGAAGTGTGATATACATCTGTGCTGCTTCATAGCACACGGCAATTTACACACAAGCACTTTCTTTTATTGGCTTTCAGCATCAGATGTAGCACGGGTCCCTTACATATTATGAATACCGATTTAGACCATATGTATGTACATGTATTCATTTATGGTTACATTTCATTCGTTCTGTAAATAACTTGATGTCTGTGGTGTGTACTATAACTATTTTTCATGGGATTTTTTTTTCTTTTTCCTGCTTGGTGCTTATCCAGTCATGTTTTTCACATGCTAACCATAAATATTCTAGAAAATAAATGAGTCTCATTTAGGTATATAACCACCCTCTGCGAGTAAGAGTTTTGTTTTTTTTCTAGAAATTTCTCAGTAAAACATATATTCCCCAGATTAAACTCCCACTTTAAAGGGTTAGTTCACAAAAAATGAAAATATTGTCATTTATTACTCACCCTCATATCGTTCCACACCCATAAGACCTTCGTTCATCTTCAGAACACAAATTAAGATATTTTTGATGAAATCTGATGGCTCAGTGAGGCCTCCATTGCCAACAATGTCACTGAACATCTCAAGATCCAGAAAGCTACGAAATACATATTTAAAACAGTTCATGTGACTACAGTGGTTCAACTTTAATATTATAAAGCAACGAGAATACTTTTTGAGAATAATGACTTTTCAACAACATCTAGTGATCGGATTTCATCCGATCCGAAGATGAACGAAGGTTTTACGGGTGTAGAACGACATAAGGGTGAGTAATAAATTACATAATTTTCATTTTTGGGTGAACTAACCCTTTAAGGGATGTGCTGGCTATTAAAAAAAAAAAGTTTCACACTGTAATTTATTTTTCATTTCTTCCTTGAAAATTGTTATTTTGTATGATATCTGATATGTTTGTAGAGATGTAAGAATCAATGTAAGATGTAAGAGAGTAAGAATCAAAAGATTAATAAGTATATACACATATATAAGGATGATTCATATGTACATACTGAATTTATACATGTATTCATGTAAGAAAAAAATAGAAAAAAGTAAATATTAAAAAACCCAACATTACTACAATTTAATAGGCCTATATTACAGATATTAATTAATTAAAATACAAATATTTAATGAAAAACAAATAGGCCTAGTCCATACAGAAATGTAAGAGCTTAAACTGTATAACTGCTTTGGAACAACAGTTCATTAGTATATAAATTAGAAAATTATATTTGAATTTGAATAAAAACAAAAAATGTAAAGTTTTTTTTATTTTTTTATTTAAACAATCTCAATTTCATGTAAAACTGTTAACTGTTAAAAACTGTTAATCATAAAATAAATACAAATATTTAATAGAAATAGAAATATTTTATAGAAATATAAGTGTTTTAACTGTAAAACTACTTTGGAACTAGTTATATAAATAAAAGAAAGGAAATTATGTAAATTTGAAATGTTAAGCATAATAAAGAGATTAATCTGTATAATAACAGAAAAAGTACTGGCAGCTCATTACCCAGACATTATCCAGTAATTTTATGGACATTTCCATTAACCCTAAACACAACTAATGAAGTGCAAAATTCTAAATACAGGTAAAACACCTGTAAAAAATAATTAATACAGTACATTGTGCCCTATTTTTACAGATATATATATATATATCCTCACATCCTTCTACCCATTTCCTAAATCTGCATCTATGCACTGAAGACCTTAGGCAATCAGTGAGTGAAAAGTGCAAGCGATGATA
The DNA here is from genome assembly GCF_019924925.1 of Ctenopharyngodon idella. Lineage (NCBI taxonomy): Eukaryota > Metazoa > Chordata > Actinopteri > Cypriniformes > Xenocyprididae > Ctenopharyngodon > Ctenopharyngodon idella. The sequence continues at coordinate 23,338,915 of NC_067234.1, forward strand.
GTGCTTATGCCCGCTCCCTGGCTCGGTGGCACCGCTATTCAGCGCTTAAACCTCAGAAAAAGGTCTAAAATGAGGAAGCCATATGAGCTTTCAGTGAAAGGCAGGAAACCAGGCCTTTGATCGTCACCTGGCACATCAGTACCTTCTGCCCAGGGGGCCACCCATCGCCCGTATACACACATCTGACAGGTGGGGAGAGGCTCCATACGCTCACTGTGCGGGGCTCTGTTCAGGCAACAACAAACCCGGCAGCACACGGTGCACTTTTATTAGGGGAGTTCAGCTTTGAGTAATGTATTCCACACTCGGTATGTGGTATGAGGTTACAGGTGAAATACGAAATGAGGCTGCATCACTGATGCATGTGTGTAACATGGCTGCCAACTCATTATCAGTGCATTAGAGCTGCATCTGATGTGACCATTTGCATGGGAACACCTGACGCGTCTCCGCTGCGCTCGCCGTGCGTCATGCCGTCTGTTCCAGAAAGGCAAGAAAGAATGAAAAACAGAGCCAGTTCTATCACGACTCTCTCAATATTGACTTATTAATTTTCGTATATTCAGGACTGAATGCCATTTCAAATAAGAATAAGTCCCTGTGTTCACGATGGTGCTGATGAAAACAAGGTTGAGGGATTTCCTCTGGGGATGTTTGTCTTTCATATCTCTCACTGCTTTCTGAGTGGATCAGATTGCTAAGCCAAAGACATAAGCACTATTCTGAGGGGAATTGTTCCTCAAGGTGATGTCTAGGCTATAAAATAATATTTGCATGGCCAAGAGCTCAACAATGGATTTTTTTCTGCTGGCCCAAAAATGTGATCTTGGACCAAAAGAAAAAAAAAAAAAATAATAATAATAATTTTTTGTGGGAACTGGCCCCCGACTAAGCCTGGTTTCACCCAAGGTATTTTTTTCTCCATTTCTGTCACCTGAAGGAGTTTGTGTTCCTTGCCACTGTTGCCTTTGGCTTGCTTGGTAGGGGTTTAATATTCAGTAATATTATCAATTTGACTGCACTGACACTATCAGATGGAAACAAAACTTGAACTGAATTGAGCTGGATGATGACACCGTTGTCTTCTGTAGAGCTACTTTATTGTTGAATTAAATTTGTTTCACACTTGATGAATTTTGCAACATTGATAATTTGTATAGCATAAACCTTTATATAAATAATACAAAGACCCAAATGAACGCTGCTAGCAATGGTAAAATCATGGGTAAAAGCATCTGCAAAAAACATCAAGGTAAATAAATGCACCTGCAAAAGTGTCAAATAGCAGCTCAAAAGCACTTAGAACCAGTAAAAAGAGAATTTAAAGTGATAGTTGTCATTTATAGGCATCATTTACAGTCGTGATGGTACCTTTGTGTCCTTTTTGAAGCTTTCAGGCTCCAGTCCTCAACTACATGGACCAAGTACATTCTTCAAAATCTTTTCCTGTTCTGTGAAAGAAAGTCATACGCTCCTAGAAGAAAAGGTTCTATAAAGAACCTTAAAGGGTTCTGTCAGGGACTTTAGTTTTAGACTTTAGTAGCAATTATTGAATTAAACATCTCATAAACATACTTTATCAAAATTAAATAACCCATTAAACAGGAAAGTATTACGCAATCATTTAAGACATTTCTCCTTATATAGACATTGTGAAGCCTCGCCCATTTTCAGCGCTGCGCTCATTGTGTTCTGTCTTCCGGTTTGTATTTCCACAGCATGAAGGTAAGATCTTATGGATTTATAAATTGAACCGCTTTTAAAACCTTCCTGGTCTACTGACATTTGTTATAACCTCCTCTTCAAACATTGTAATGCTCATGATAACTTTTGTTAACTCTACAAGAAGTAAATCCAGCTAATTACTCTTCGACAGCGATGCCATAGAAATATACAGAGCTACTGCAAAATCAGAAGTTCAAACCCAAAATTCTAAATATGGCTACACACTTCTTTCTCTGGCACATAAGGTCTATAGAACCTTTTTTGCATAAAGTGTTCTTTAATATTAAAGCTGCAGTCTGTAAGTTTTGCCTCTTTGTCGCCATCTCTGTTTGAAACCTGCAATTGCAGTTATTTGTGGAATTATCATCTTTACGTGGGTTGTGCTCCTCAGCATGGATTAATCTAATGTTTGCTGTCAGTCACCACATCAGTGTGGATACTGTACTTCGGAATCACAGATTCTACATCTTGGAAGTATGACTAAAATAAGAATTTTCACCAGAAAGTGTCATCTGAACAAGAAACAAATCTGCCACTTCTGTTCTCATCAACTGAGAAAAAAAAACATTAAAATAAATCGTGCTACCAATGGTGATTAAATCTAATGATCACTTAGCTCGGATCACGTCAAACTGTGCAAATTATTGTTATTGTTATACTTCGTTCTCAAATTGTTAATGTTAACAGCATCAGCATTGCGTCCCTGTAGATGTAAATTTCTGTAGCCACTCCGCAGTCCGAAGTCTTTTGCTTTTGACTACGGGTGAATCTCCAGTTGTCACTGACGATTGTCATTTGGACCTTTCTGGATTACAATCCGCCATCAAAATGATAAGTTTAATTATTCCAGCTGCTGTGAGAAAAGGCTATAAATGATCCGCCGCTTGCAGCATCCTCACGTCATATAGCCTACTAGCTGCGACTCCTTCTTTATGTAAACAGATGTGACGTACTGACGCAAAGATGAACAGCTCGAATTTCCAGTGGAAACTCACCAGTACTACCCAAATTAGGAAACATTATTACAAGCTTATCAATACCGATTACCAATACCGCATGAATTGGGCTAAGGTAAGGAGATAGTTTTGAACACTGGACGGTTATGTACTTGCTCAAAAATTGATTTTGGATCATTTTTAACCAAAAAGAGTTAAAGACTGCAGCTTTAAGTCAAGAACCCTAGGGTTCTATATAGAACCCCATTTAACCATTCTTTTTCTAAGAGTGTAGGTTTGAAACAGCATTATGGTAGGAAAATTAATTTAAGAAAATGAAGCAGTGTTACAGGCACTCGTGGGCTGACTCTGCCAGAGAAGCCAGCGCTCAGTTTGAACACTGGTGTTAGTTAAGTGAGGGCAGCCGTGGCATGACTAACAGCTCAATCTCCCTGACTCAAGGTACAGAGCATTTCCGTACCAGAGATCTTTCACAGACGTGATGGAAGTGCAGACAGCTCTGAGATATCAAGCCTCCATCATCTGAGGGAGATGAGCTGCTCAAATGGCCTTTGAAGTGACAAACATTCAGCCGTTCTCCTCAAACACCTCATCTGAGCATGTGCCGCCTTAGCAAATACATGCCGTTTCCAACATGTACTCCGGAACCTGAGTGGAGAATCAAGTAGCAGTTTTGATACCACATCAAGATTAGTGGTCCTCGTCAGTGGTTGAAACACAAAGTTTCCAACAATATGACCCGTCTACCAGTTAAAATGGAAATCAAATCATTCTGGCAGTCATTACGGAGCAACCTATGAGGTTCACAGATGCTAATGTGAAGGGAAGTGGAGTTAGTAAGTGGTGTTTATCACTTTAAAATATTGCCCTGTCCTTTCACTGCATGAACGGTGCAATTACCGGCTCAGTGGGGTGTTGTGCGGAAGAAGGAGTGCTGGGCGCTGAAATATACAGAGACGGTGATGCAGACTCTGATTTTTGGCTGAAAAGGATTTCAGTGACAAAATAGCTTTTGCAAATCATAAGAAAAGGCCAAGTAGACCATCAAGTAAGAGAAAGATAGGTGATTGAATTTATTGCCTTGATCCAGGAGATATTACTGCTGTCTGTGAGCATTGTCGAAGTTCTTCTCTAACAGGCTATAAACAACTAGTTCATTTTCACTAACAAAACGTGACATGGTAATATCCTGTTTTGGATATTTAGTATGTTAATACAATTAGTGGTCAACTGATACTGATTTTTTTTGATGGCCGATGCCGATATCTTAAAGAGCAGGATGGCCAATGGCCAATAAATATTTTTATTTTTTATTTATTTTACTTAATATTTTATAAATTAGAAATAAATAAAGCCTTATACTTTAGATGGCAACTTCGTGATTCTGTAATCCTATACGGTTGTTAAGTCTGACGTCACGCAGCAGCGCTTCCGGGTCCAAACGCTCTCTCTCATACCATAAGAAAACAACAAACGGTGCTAATATAATATAATAAAATATAATAATACTACCAAAAAATTATAATCATAACCTTTATCTCCATACCAAAATCCCAGATGGCCAGACAGTGATTCATCTTTTATAAATCTTTAACATATTAATGTCTGTGATGCTGTGAGCTGTTACACTGTTGTGTAGACTGTAAGTATTTTAAAGGATTAGTCCACTTTCAAATAAACTTTTCCTGATAATTTACTCACCCCCATGTCATCCAAGATGTTCATGTCTTTCTTTCTTCAGTCGAAGAGAAATTAAGGTTTTTGATGAAAACATTCCAGGATTATTCTCCTTATAGTGGACTTCAATGGCCTCCAAATGGTTGAAGGTCAAAATGACAGTTTTAGTGCAGCTTCAAAGGGCTTTAAACGCCAAAACCGCATTTCTGTATTCTCCAAAAAGCTTACGCTGTACGTCCTACGCCTTCCCTATTCTACTTACGGAAAAAATGTAACTGGCGCTGCGTTCGTTCCGTAAGTTGAATAGGGACATACAGCGTAAACTTTTTGGAGAATACAGAAATGCGGTTTTGGCGGAGGCACTTAGAAGGCGAACGTTTGTTTATGTAAAGCATATACAGTTGTATTTTTTTCGAAAATGACCGATCGTTTCGCTAGATAAGACCCTTATTCCTCGTCTGGTATCGTTTAAAGCCCTTTGAAGCTGCACTGAAACTGTCATTTGGACCTTAAACCGTTTGGTGTCCATTGAAGTCCATTATATGGAGAAAAATCCTGGAATGTTTTCATCAAAAACCTTAATTTTTTTCGACTGAAGAAAGACAGACATGGACATCTTGGATGACATGGGGGTGAGTAAATTATCAGCAAACGTTTATTTAAAAGTGAACTAATCCTTTAAATGTTAACTTTTTAAAATGTTAAATGTTTATTATGTATAAATAGTGCTCATAAACTGCCGTCGAGATGACATTTTTAAGTGAAACAAGTCGAGGCTTGGACCTGGAAAAGGCGTACCTTACGCACACTTCAGAAGATCTCATGGATGGATTCAACTAACGTTAACGTTAAGTCTGCAAGGTTTGTGAAATTAAATGTTTATTAGACATTCAAAGATTTGTTTATATGATATGATGCGTGTTTGCTAAATGAGAAAGTATTATATTGTTTGCCTTTTTATTACTAATAATATAAAATTATTATTACGTATACGGTTTACGTTCTTTTTTTAACAGTTCTATCTAATAATGTATTAGACAGAACAGAGACTGTAAATGTATGAAGACGGAGAATGTGAGTGCAGTGTGTTCAGCCACTGGCGCTCTCAGTGACATCAAAATAAAAGTCCCGCTTCCTAAACATTGCCAAACAGAAAAATGTTGCCGATATTTACAAAAAAAACCCCCAAATATCAGTCGATATATCGGTCTTGGCAACATATCGGTTGACCACTAAATACAATGATATTATTTCAAGAACCTTCAAGGTGTAAATAATATTATATATGAATATGAAATTTATTTGGTATATAAGCACAATACATCAGTATATATATGTGCATATATGTGTTTTAATGTTAATCAAATGACAAAGGACGAAGAAACCACTCTTGACTGAATATGTAACTTCAGTAATGTAATTTCAATGAAATTGTAACCAATAATGTTTCAACTTTTTTCAACTCAATTATTCAAAGAAGTTTATATGCAGTGTTATTTTATATTTGATTACTTTATTCAATTTCTGTACCTGAAAGCTGTTAGATACCTGAAAAAACTGTAAAGCATTGTTTTATTTGTATCTTAGCTCTCATGTATTTATTTGTGCTGTGTCTTGTAGATAGATTATTTGTTTTTATTTTCTTTATCTTAATTTGACAATTGTCCTATTTTTTTATTGAACATAGCACATATATATATCAGGGGTGGCTAACGTTGGTCCTGGAGAGCCACTGTCCTGCAGAGTTCAGCTCCAACCCTAATCAAACACACCTGACACCTGAACAAGTTAATCAAGTAGGCAAGTGAGTTTTTATCAGGGTTGGAGCTAAACTCTGCAGGACTGAGGCTCTCTAGGACCGGAGTTCGCCACCAATACTTTTACTTCAAACCCGCTAAATCTCAGCCTCAGTCCAATCAGATGTACCGGTACTTAGGTAGAAACCTATACATAGAAGACTGACAAAAAATGCTAATTTTAAAGAAAAACTTAGAGGCTTTTGAATTTTAAGCCAGAGATTGACCGGTAATGAACAGTAAAAATAAATCACCAAATTATGTTTAAATTAAGCAAAGTATTGCAGCACTGATGCAGCAACTATTACAACACTGCTAATTAAAACATTTTCTGTTCTCAGTTGTCATTAGAAAGGCATGCTTAGGTAATGATGATGAGAAGTTGCCAGCCTATATCTCCAAAGTCTGCAGCCAATTAATGAGTAAATAATTATGAGCAAAGCTGTGGGAAAGACAGTCATTCTCCACAGACGCCACACTGAGATCAGCAGAATTAAAGACTCACCACCCTCAGTTCACCAGGTCCACCTACAGAGCCCATTCCTACTGCTAACCCAAGGAGTTGCCTTGGCAACAAAACAATTCCATTTACTTCAAGTACATTTGCATGTGTGTTGTTGTGTTAATATTACGTGTTGGGATACATGTGTGCTTAAAAAGTGCTAAAGAAGGAAGCTATTTAAATCTGATGGACATTTAAACAAAACCTCATAATACTATTCTCTCTCTCTCTCTCTCTCTCTCTCTCTCTCTCTCTCTCTCTTAAAGAAATTACCATTTCCATTTAGGAAGGATGCATTAAAGTGACCAAAATTGACACAAAAGGCATTTATATTTATAATGTTACAAAAGATTTCTATTTCAAATAACATTGTGTAAAATTAATAATTGACGTAACTTACAAAAAAAAAAAAAAAAAACACAAGCAAAAAACAATTAATACAAAGCTAATTTGTCATTGCTGATGTAACTGTCACAATGCCAGCTCTGAATGAGGAACTTGTTGACGTATAAAGGTAGACAGGGACTCTGGGAAGGTACCACAGTGTCCCCATTTCCAGTACTGCTTCAAAGTGTCTGGTGTAAGCAAGCCAATGCACGAAAACTTCCACACCGACACCAGCGGAAGCATCCTTGCCTGCAGAGTCACTGTCTCGTCTCAGCGTCTAGCACTACGAAAGCACAGGACAAGGAGGTCGGAAAAAACAGAAGAGACACAGGACACTTTGCATGACCTCCTGTCACTGCTGCCATGGTAAAATCCCATGGTTTACTAGAAGATCCAAACCACCCAGGTCACAGTCTGTTCACCCCACAGGATCTGGCAGAAGATCCCACAGCGAAGGACCGCAAGCCACACTGATGATTTATACATGTCCTGCAGCAAAGCAATGACTGAAATACACAACTACTTATTTTCTGACAGTCACATCTGGCAAATCATCCATCACTCTGTTACTGTGTGTTATTTAAAATGTACATTATGTACTGCTATCTGTAATATGTTGTTTTATAGAACACATTAGCTGTTTTACATTACATTTAGGGCCAGATTTAACAGCTTGCACCAACGCAAACCCTCTTTTGGCGTTAAAAAACTACTGTCGGGATTTACTAAAGACACACATTGCAAAATTAGCGCTGAAAAGGCGTGGACTGAGTTGTTTTTGCAGCTGACCTTATTGCATATGCATTTGTAGGAGTTTCTCTTTCAGACGCAAAATTTATGGGAGGAGAGTATTTAAATGCATCACACAACGTGATTTACTAATGTTTATGCTAGTCAATTTACTGGTATTTGCGCCATTATTTAACGCCCAAAAAAACGTCACCCATTTTGCGACATGGCTGCAATTGTTGCTGCTAGGAGGAGACGCCGCAGAGAACAGAGAGCGCGTGGTAGAAGGGAGAAAATATTTTCCATTCGTATTAATTTCTTTATGCAAGGAATGCAAGAGGATGACTTTATCCGTATTACATGTAACAAGTTGTGCCTGTGTCGACCCGCACCTGATGAGCATCAGCTCTGCTTTTTTGCGACCCAATGCTAATTTGGTAGATTGAGTTGGTCATTATGAAAATGATTTGACTGCGTCTGTGTTCTTTAATTTGCACGTAAGCAGTAAATCACACGCAAATCTTGGCACTCCCAAAGGCGCATTTGTGGAATTGTGCTCTCACGCTAATTTTCCCCGTTTAGTAAATCTGGCCCTTAGACTGCATTCAGAGCTATTTTAGTATTATTTACAGTATATACAGTGGGTACGAAAAGTATTCAGACCCCCTTAAATTTTTCACTCTTTGTTATATTGCAGCCATTTGCTAAAATCATTTAAGTTAATTTTTTTTCCTCATTAATGTACACACAGCACCCCATATTGACAGAAAAACACAGAATTGTTGACATTTTTGCAGATTTATTAAAAAAGAAAAACTGAAATATCACATGGTCCTAAGTATTCAGACCCTTTGCTGGGTCTGGGTCAATTGTAAACAATGCCTAAAACAACTTTGTGGCTTTTAAGGGGATACATTTACAACTCTTCAGAAAGGATTTTACAGCGCAAACTGTCTAACAGCTAGTGAACAGCATGTTGTTAGCATGCTAGCTGACGCACTGCTGCAAAATGTCAAATCTACCAAAAAAAAAAAAAAACTGCTTCAGTGGAATAGTAAGTTGTTGGATGACTAGTCATCTAAATGCTGTTTCAGGCACTTCATGATAATCATTACACAATGGGCCTAACAACACTTTTCAATCGGTTAATTGAAAAGCTGCCTTTACTGAATCATGAGAATCTTTATTTACAGGTAGAAGAAAGAACATCACAAACGAGGTGACAAGGATGAAGAAAGTCGTATCTGCAGTGTTTTGTTCAACTATAAAACAAAACAAGAGCCATTAAAGCAGCAAGTGCACTGTTTTACAATCACACAGTCTATTGTGGTGGGTAATAAACATTCAGACAGGAACCTGATGGTGCTTTTCTCAGTGTACCACAACAATAGTAGATGAAAGCTTGATTCATCTGACTTAAGTAAGCAATTCAATTAGGCAGTTTCATCCTAGGTCATCAGACGGTCAGATCCTTTGGATTGCTGACTAGAAAATTTGGCGGTGTGGTCTTACAGGAACTATTGTCCACTTCAAAAAAAAAAAAAAAGATGTTCTCAGTCTCTTTTTAGGACAGCTGTTCTTTCATTTCCAAATTACTAGCAGATTGCACAGACAGATGACACAAGTGCAAATGCAGAGTGGCTAAAGAAGAATGACAAATTAGCTGCAACACTGTTGCCTCGCAGCGCAACTTCTTTTTGAATCTAAAGGCGAAAGGGGAGGAAATTACCCCGCTAATTACTGAAAATTACAGCTGCTCCATTTATGCCGTTTTATGAGCTTTCTCGAGCCAAATCGCGTGACTCTTTAAAAACTGACATTTCAAAACACGCAACAGGCTGCATGTTATTGAGCTTGAAACTGGCAACAGGCTACAGAAATAACATCAGTGATTATAGTCTTTAAATAGTTCAACAATTAACTAGACTGTCTATCAAACCCTCACAACGAGCGTCAGATTAATGTGGCAGATCATATATGTAAGATTAGCCAAACAAAAGCTAAGCAGATGCATCAGATCTGGAGTCCAATGCTTTGTCTTTGATTCAGCTAGCATCTCTTAAAGCACTTCCACATGATCAATTATTAAAATCAGCCTTAAATGGCTCCCTTTGTCAACAATTTTCGAAAATCTGATTTATTCTGTGGTTTAAGACTTTTGAGAGGTAATTTTTCATTTAAATGGCCTTTAGCATTTCTTATTAAAATACATTATTGCTCTTGTAGATTTATTTATTCAATGTGATAGATCATTAGTCAGATTAATGTAATGTACGTTCTTTCCATTAGAACTGGTGGCTTTGCGGTGCGCGCTTCCACAAATTTCCTCCTGCACTGCTGAACGAGGCAAGAAGGATCCAGCTCGACTGAATTTAAATACATATGCGACGCTGTATTCTATTTAATATGAGTAACATTGCTTGTATACCATTTTCAACACAAGATATTGTTTGCAATAAGGTCCCAATTCATTTGTTACAGTATTTATTAATCTTTGTTAATGTTAGTTAACTGTTCATTGTTTAGTGCACAGGTTCATTAAATCATATCAGTAAAACTTTATAATAAGTAAACAGTAATAAAGTACTCACAAATCATTAACAAACTATTAGTTTATAGTTAATTCATAGTTAATATATATATATAGAGAGAGAGAGAGAGAGAGATTTTTTTAAAGGAATACTTAATACCAATGCAATTCATTTCTGATAAAGGTTGGTTTAAAGCACTTAATGACATTTTCCCAACTATTTACAGTAAATAAGTTGTTAGCAAAGCATAAAAAACATTATCTTTATTACAACTTTCGATTTGAATACTCTAGTAATAGGCCTATGAAATTAACATTAAAGGGGACCTAATATGCCGATTTTCACAAGATGTAATGTAAGTCTCTGGTGTACCCAGAATGTGTCTGTGAAGTTTCAGCTCAAAATACCGCACAGATCATTTATTATAGCTTGTCAAATTTGCCCCTATTTAGGTGTGAGCAAAAATGTGCCGTTTTTGTGTGTTTCCCTTTAAATGCAAATGAGCTGCTGCTCCCAGCCCCCTTTCCAGAAGAGGGTGGTGCTTTAACAGCTCGCACTTCGGATACTCAACAACAACAAAACTGGAGAATCTCACGCAGCCACAATGCCAGAAATTGTCAGTAGCGGTGTTCAGCCTTACATGTTCAAACCGGAGTCGACGCTGATGGAGAGACTCAAGAAGAAATTACAACTTTTAGAATGCAACTGGATGTTTCTGAATAGTTAGTGGATAAATTTATGTATTTGTTGTGAAGTTAAGTTGATTCAACTCATCGACTAGCATGTACCGATTAGCGTTGAACTGACCCTCGTTTGTGAAGCAGGCCAGTGTTCTGACGAATAATGCTACCTGTTAGATGATGCTATAATACTACCCACACTATACTTGGATTGCGCTACCTACTGTTTGAATGGGAGGTAGCAAAATCTGAAATTTGCGCAAATATATAACACTTTACCGACTTTTCTCTGCACATTTTATTCATTAATGAAATTCAACCACAGTGTCCTCAGTGACTCAGATGCAGAGAGTCTTTGGAGACTCTTATGTTCCTTGGTACGTCCAATAACAGAACATTTGTTTTTTTGGCGCAGACAGCGAGGAAACAGAAATGGCGGACAGCTACAGCTTTCTCAGGGTGATATCTATGCTAATAGGGCAGATCGTCACCAGTCATGGGCAGGGCTTCCCTACTCTTATGTAGGAGTAGGGGGAAATCTGGAACCGCATGTTTGGAGAGACTGCTTCTGATTTATGGGGATTATAATAAAAGGAGTGGGTGAATTTTTACCATTATAGGCTGGCTGTTTACACACACTGTGGATACACATCTGTGTTCAAACACCTTATAAAAGTGAATTTTGCATAATAGGTCCCCTTTAAGTAAGATAAATGCTTTAGAAGTATTTGTCATTGATAGCCCGTTAACTAATGTTATTAACCAATGAAACCTTATTATAAAGTGTTACCAAGATATTTGTATTTCATCACACTAGGCTAAACTGTAAAAAATATGTGAAAATAGTTTAAAAGTCATTTTTTTCATTGTGGATAACCTTGATATAAGTACTACTAACTCTTTATTTCACCTCATCTTCCAAACAAACGGGCAAACTAAATTCCACAGGTGCATCAAGCGCATTACTCATGAAAACTCAGTCGGATAAATACTCCCTTCTGAGACCCTCACTGACATTGCGCATTACCTCGTGCCTGCTAACCCAGACCGCTTTCCTGATATCTGAAGAAACGGTAGGTTTAGTCCCCACTCGCTTTTCTTTCTGCTTCAGTATCTCGTGCTCTTCAAACAGCCTGACTGTCAAGGATCCAGCAGCCTCCACTAGAGAGAATTAATCACTCTTCATTTCCATTCAATCCAGTGCCCTCCGTGAACACAGACCGCCGAAAACCAGCGCTGCCGCCTCGAAATGAGCTCCTCAATCCACTGATTATCCAAGCTGAACTTTCAACCTCCAGAGAGCCTCCATCCCTCCACTCCAACACCGAGACCAGGGCAGAAGGGCATCTCTCTCTTGTTAAAAAAAACCCGGTGGTAGTTAACACACCGACCTGCCTCTGACATTACGTGTGAGCGAGAACGCAGAGTGACAAATGCGTTTCATTTTGTTTGAACTACCACGCAGGCCGCTGATGTTGGGAAAACGGCCCGTCAAATGACCATCAGCTGAAGGTGTTTCTGTACTACAAACGAGGTGGTTGCAAATGGTTGGGCGGAACATTTTTTCCCGTTTAAATCGGCAAAGGGCCACCTAACATGGCTCATTTCTCACTGTCTCGTATCCTTACATGCCGTGGCCCCCAGCGCAACCTCCTGTCACCTCGCTGTTTGTGTTGTCCAAACCGTCCTTCCGTGCACCGCCTGCGGCCCATCCATTTTTCCGTCCAATCGATGCCGTGCTCGGACAGCATGTTCAATCAGAGGCCGAGAGGGGCACTTTTCTGCTGCAAAAACAGGTGGCCTTTAGGGCCGAGTTTAGAAAATCTTCTCCCTGTGATTATGCCTGCAGCACTGACAGCTCCGTTTTTTCCCTGGCCCTGATATGCCACCCTCGCAAATTAACACAGGCACGACGTAGCAGGCAGCACCCAGCCAAGGTGGCCCCTCGAGGGCCTTAATCCTTGTACTGACACTTTAAAACTGTTTAATTTAGATTCCGCTCCCTGGAGAGCTGCCATTGAGAGAGCAGGTGTCTCCAGCCACGGCGAGCTAGATTTCCTATCATAACGCCCTTTCTGACAGGAAAATCAATTTCCCCCTCCCCAGGTGTCAGCCCACCCTTTCGTGGCAGTTATGAAATGAGCCTTCGGACGACTGAGTTTCAGATGTGAAAGTAATTAGAGGTCTTGGACGTAACAGGACAGAAAGTAGCGAAAGTTCACGCGGATTTGTGCTAATTGCTCACATCCTGGTTGGCATTGAATGCTGAAAATAAAAGACAATGACTTTGGTACAGGAAAGTGCCTACAAGGTGAGATGGATTCATTGCTTTGAGACACAATATTATATATTCAGACAAAGAAAATGTGGAGAAAAATAGCTTGATTCAATTTGATTACGGTTTGAAAACTGGGAACTTAGAAAAGATTATTTAAAAAATACGTTCTGAAAAGAAATTAATTTTATTCAGCAAGGATAATTCGATTTAAAAAAAAAAGGCATTTATAATGTTACAAAAGATTTCAGTTTCAAATAAATGCTGTTCTTTTTTTGTTCTCTTTCTATTCATCAGAGTCCTGGGGAAAAAATATATAATTGTTTCCACAAAAAATATTAAAAAGTTAGTTCACCCAAAAATGAAAATCCTTTCATTAATTACTCACCCTCATGTCGTTCCACACCCATAAGACCTTTGTTCATCTTCAGAACACAAATTAAGATATTTTTGATAAAATCTGATGGCTCTTTCAATGCCCAGAAAGGTGCTAAAGACATATTTAAAACAGTTCATGTGACTACAGTGGTTCAACATTAATGTTATGAAGCACCGAGAATACTTTTTGTGCGCCAAAAAACAAAATAACGACTTTATTCAACAATATCTAGTGATGGGTGATTTCAAAACACTGCTTCATGAAGCTTCGAAGCTTTACAGATCTTTTGTTTCGAATCAGTGGTTCGGAGCGTGTATCAAACAGCCTCATTTACTGAAATCACATGACTTTGGCAGTTTGATATGCGCTCCAAACCACTGATTCGAAACAAAAGATTCGTAAAGCTTCGAAGCTTCATGAAGTTGCACAACTGTTTTCAACAATGATAATAATAAGGAATGTTTCTTAAGCAATAAATCAGTATATTAGAATGATTTCTGAAGGATCATGTGACACTGAAGACTGGAGTAATAGTGCTGAAAATTCAGCTTTGCCATGAATTAATTACATTTACATATAAAATATATTATGAGTTATTTTAAATTAAAATAATATTTCACAATATTACTCTTTTTGCTGTATTTTTCAGTAATATTAAAAATTCTTACCAACCCCAAACTTTTGTACGGTAGTGTATATATTATTTTATATTTAATTTTATTTTATTTCACTTTATTTGAAGGTGAACCTCTAACTTTTAATAGTATTTTACAGTAAAATATGGTCATTTACAATTTACTAATAAACAGGTTTTTTTACTCAAATAAAAAAAATATAGTTATTATAGTTAGTTAAATATAAATATTAAATATTATAAAAAATATAAATATTTATATAAACTTTTAGCATAATTGTGTAAACAGACAACATAATATATATCCCAAAAATCATGCCAGCTATAAGGCAAGGAAAGGAGAGTGGAAAAAAAAGTCTACTCAAGCCAACTAATTCCCATTCCAACCTCCAACTATTTAACGGTAAGAGAGTGAAATAAATGAGGACCAGCACACATCGGGGAGCAAAGAGAAGCTCGATATGCAACATTACAAATGCAGCCGCATGCTCCATCCTGTCAGGCAGGGACATCCAGATGGGATTACTCGAGATGTGAAGCACCATATCCAGCCCTCAGACTGGAAGGCACAATTAAGAGGGAACTTCTGAACTGCATGGCAAATTGCAATGAGACTCAAAACATTTTATTTTCTGCATAATATTAGGGATTTCTGATTAATAATTCATTAAGAGCATGCCTTTCTAGATGGAGACTTCATTTTCACTGGCAGGTTCCAATTGACGCTATGAGAGGAAGCTTGAGAATGGACGAGAGTTTGATAAAGATCACGTTCAGAGGTTCATGTAATAATCTACAATTTCAAACTGTTAGCAAGATATGATGGCACTTGTGGCTGCCAGAGATTTTTCCTGTTAGCGCAAAGCTGCTCTTCATGGTTTCTCAGAGAGTTAAGAGGTGAAAACAGTAGAAATGGGCAGATCAGTCTTGAAGTGTTGATATTTTTGATAATGATGTTGCACCAAGAAGTTGATTCTCAGATAAAAATATTAAGAGGATCGGCCATTAACAGAATGTGAGTATATTCTGCTATTATTATTATTTAATTTATTTATTTAATTTTATTTTATTATATTGGCTTTGGGTTTTGTATCACGTTTATGTTTTCATGTCTTTTATTTTGTCACAGTCCTGTTCCCCTAATGTGTGATGTTCTGACTGGTTCCTTTGTACATGTGTCTTGTTTTCATTGGATCCTTTGTTTCATGTGTCATGTTGTCATTGGATCATTGGATGTCATAGTCATGTGCTCCCCTGTATCATGTACAGTATTTAAGCCTTCATGTTTGCCTTGTCTAGTTGTCATGTTGAAGAACGTTATGCTGTTAGTGATCAGCAGCTATGCAGGTAGTGATGGGAGAAACTAAGCTTTTCAAAGCTTCGAATCAATTGAACCAATTGCTTCGCAAAATTATTCACTGTTTCGAAGCAGTCGAAACACCACACGCTGTGGTGACGACTACTGGTCAGAACTCATGCCAAAAACGCATAAAAACAGCTTTTACAAACCCATTGCAAATGTTTTATTGAAAGTATAATCTATCAGATGCAATTAACTAATCATCTAATACCATTAAATATTAAGTGTCTGTATAATATGTATTCTTTTATCAATTTTCTATGGATGGGTCAGCTAAACAGAGACTATTAACTTCTATTATTCCTTTTAATAATACAAATACCTCATTAAAATGTCTACAAATGTATAAAACTCATCAGAGATCAGGTAATAGACAGACACTTAATACTCAGGTAATAGACATAGACACTTGTTGTGATTCGCCACTGGGGGGCGATCTCAGTGAATCCGTATGATTCATGGGTTCACAGTGATCGCCCCCAGTGGTGAACCATTGAAATTTCGAAACGTTTCAAAATAGCTATGACGTAACAAAGCCTTGTTTACTGAAATCACGTGACTTCGGCAGTTTGAAACACGCTCCGAACCACTGCTTCGAAACAAAACATTTGTAAAGGTTTTGAAGCTAAATGTTTTAAAAAAGTGCCCATCACTAGTTCCAGGCCATTGTTTGTTCATACAATAGTTTTGTATGTATTTGTATTTGGTCACTATTGTAAATAAGCTGCACTTGGGTTGTCTTCACCATTGTCTTTTTGTGTCAGCTCCGTTACACTAATTTAGAGAACTGCAAGCAAGACTATTGTACATCAAACCCAAGTCTGAGGTAACACATAAGTTCAATCACAGTTTTTAAAAGTGTTTTATCCAAAAATATTTTGAATCCACAAGAACACATTTCGACGGACTCACCTACTGCAGATGATAAATGAATGGTTCAGCCATGAAACTCATTGTTTCAATGTAACTCCCACAGCCAATCAATTTCATGTATCCATTACTAATTCCAATTATATCCACGACGCATCCAAACGAATACACTAACTCTATGCGAATTCTTATTCTGGCCCTCCACCTCCCCAGCACCACCTGCCTAGATGTGCTACTGGGGTTCTCCCTCTCTCTGGCAGCAGCAGCTTGTTCGCTTAATTGTATGTTCTGAGCATTTAACAGAAGCAAGTCGTACTTGCTCTGCAGCAGCAGCGTAGCAGATCTAGTCCGCCAAGACCAAACCTATGTACATTCATTTACATTAATAAACTATCCTGAGACTTGTCATCACTAAAATGCACTACAAATGAAAATGTGTTTTAGAGACTGATAAGTGAGTGTTTTAGAGCGCATTTGCATTTCAAAAAAAGTACAGAGACAGTCCCTCAGGCATGCCACCAGGAAGGCATTTTCATCACTGCATCCAATGTATAAACCTGCATATTCTTCCCTTAAGCAGCAAATTTTTATCCCTGACCTTTGGCCGCACAGATTCAAATGTCTTCCAGCAAAGATCCAGAGTCACAGCTTTGATAAGTTAAATGACATGCAATGAAGATTCCTCACAAACAAAGCTTCATGCCCAGGGCAAGATCTCGGCCTTGGATTGCCAACGTGTCCTAATAAACACACCGCTATACCGAGAACTAAAGTTCTCAGCGCATTTTGATTTCAAACCAAAATCTATTTGAAATTCATCCTATGTGATGCTCAGTGAAAATAACTCTGAGTTCTGGTATGGTTGTTAAAAATTCCTGTCAATGCTCTTGCTCTTTGTAAAGAATAAAAATAATGCTGAATGTAAAGAAAAAAGCGCAAGTTTAAGAAGAAGTATCTTTAAAGGAATACAGTACAAGTTAAGCTCAGTTGACAGCATTTGTGGCGTAATGTTGATTACCACCAAAAGTAATGTCCACTTGTACCTCTATTCTTAAAAAAAAAAAGTGAGGCACTTACAATGTACAATGCTGTGAAATGAGCTTAACCTGTACTGAATCTAGAATATTCCTTTGGTCCATGTGGGAAACTTTACTCATGCATCAACCCCCTGTCTGCCTTAAAATCTCACCTCCTTATCAAACCTGTCACAGGTTTTTGACGACCATGTGCATCTGACCAATAAAGAGCCCCTGAAGGTGGATCAGCAGATCGCGGTGTGAATGATTCTGATAAGGCAGCCGTTCATGTAGAAAACTGAGATTTACCGGCAGATTTCTGAGGAGACCATCTATGCATCAAGGTCAAACGACAGCCGGAAGAGAAGCATCTGTGAAGGGCTAGTTGGCATAGTGCATCTTACTAAACAGTGTGTTTTGGACATTCATTGATGGCTGGGTAAAGATACAGTATGTATTTTGATCCATTGTTGGAGTCGACATGCGTCCCCCCCGATGCCCATAACTCGTTCGTTATCTGCCAAGCTGCCGCCATAAAAAATGTAGAACGAGTGATTGTGAACAGACTCTTCCTAGATTGACCTGTCAATCCAGTCGGTTGCCTGACATATCAGCACCCCAGCTAAAAAAGCACGAAGTTAACTGCTCGATGCATCCCGTCCCAGCTGAAAAGTTATCAAGCGCACCTTGGAAAAGTGGCACTATGTCCTTCAAACGCCAGGCATGATCAATGGGCCCAATGACCTGTGCGGGCAAACATACCGTGTCGTTTCCAATACGGTAATGTCACGGAAGACCAATAGCTACCCGCGGACGCTTTCTCATCTGCCTGAAGTATCACCCATTCAGCCAAGAGTTTGTGTGAGATGTTTTATACACAATCCCCGTCCATCACTGACGACCACTTTCGATCTGACAAGCCATCAAGAATGCCACACAGACATATTCGCCTATACCCCACTGTACATTAGTGTAGTTTAATATGAATAAGGGCATAATGTGCATTCATTAATTATTTACCTGCTGCCACCCGAGACTGATGTGGTACATTCTGGAGTCTGTCATTACTGCGCTGTCATACAGCTGCTGACAGGAAACCAGAGCTTTCTGAATCCATCTGTGCCAACAAATCAAGCCTTTCCCAATAATCACAATTGCCTGCAATCCTGCACAAATTTGCTTGCCAACAAAGAGATTTCTCCATTTTGTCAAATAATCCTGATGGGAAGCTGCTGAACTTCTGTGTGCCACTCGCTACCAGCGGTGGCTGGAGCTTTTCACTTATCAAAGAGGCACTCTGATCTATTATTTTATTATTATTATTATTATTATTTGGTTTTCTGCAATGCTGCTCCTACGCTGTCAAAATTATATTCATGATTTGTTATCACAACATTTTTTTCTTTTGTCAAATCATCTTAGATAATTAATGTGGTTCAGATGACATAATATTTTGAGTTTCTGTTGATTAAACCAATCGCTGTCATTGTATTAACTCAAATTTTTCATTTAAATGAACTCAAAATTTTAAGGCAACCAGGTAACTTACTTTAAGTTAAACCAATTCTTTTTTAACAGTGTAAAAGCTGCTTTTCATAAACTAATAAACAATTAAATTACTTAATAAAACTAATTAAGCTCAGGACTATTTTTTACAATATTTAAAATTGCATTGGTCTGGATGTAACAAACCTCCATACCCCAGAGGGCGATAGAGTTACCTTCAAAGGACCACTGGTGGTATATGGTATATGAGATAAACACACACATACACACAAACAAAACATTTAATGTGAAATTGATTTATATTAATTTAGTTTATAGCTGTTGCTGACATCATTTCCACTACAATTAAGTATTTTTGTCACTAATTAAGCTCTTTGCTATCTAACAAGTTTGCTTGTTAGTGCATAGTGTCACTGTGCACAGTGTCAGTGAAGCGCTTGAGATGAATTTTGAGATGTGATGTGTGAACGAAACAAAGAAAAATCAAGGTAAACATCACTTTTTGTGTCATTTCCAGTCAAGCTGTTATTTTGTCTAATTACCCAAAACGTGTGAAAATATTATTGGGTTGTATGTAGCATATACATTAAAAAAGAAAAATTAGCCTCAGCAGGACAGAGGAATCTGCCATTTTATTCCAAAAATGTAACTGCACTCAACTTTTGAAAAAAAAAAAAAAAAAACTTTGTTAGTGACGAAAATTATTCATTGTAATGATGGCACAACTGTGGGTCAGTCGTATCAGTTGAAAAAGTGAAAAATTCATATTCATTCAATAAATGGTTTGTTTATTTTACTCTATGTTCAGCTCAAATGTGCTGCACGTGTCCTGAAAAGTGAAGCCAAAACGTTTTGATCGCCCCCAGGTGGCTTGGATGCAGTATAGGTCATAAACCCCGCCCTCTCCATGCAATCTAATGGGACGTGAGACAAACTAAACAATCAAACAATCATTTTTTTCCAAACATGGTTTCTGTCAGACTCATTTATGTATTTTTTATAATGCTGATGTAAGTTCAAATGTTTTTTTTTTTTTTTTTTTTTTAAATAAGTTTGGTTATAGTTAGTTATTTGATGCTGTAAAAACGGGGGTGTGACATCATGATTGACAGCTGAGATTGAACTCTAAGTGAAGTAGTCACTGAGGCACCAACAGACTTTTTTTCTGGATTTTCGGGAGGAGATTTGAGCTTTAATTTCTACATTTCCACAACTCTTTATTTTATACAGACATAATGAGTTGTTCTGCAGTAAACTGATTTTGCGCGAGTGTGGGTGCGGCCTTGATCCGCAGCTCCACTAAAAGGGTTAGTTCACCCAAAAATGAAAATTCTGTCATTTATTACTCACCCTCGTGTCGTTCCACATCCGTAAGACCTTCGTTCATCTTCGGAACACAAATTAAGATCTTTTTGATGAAGTCTAAGAGGTTTCTGTCCCCCAAAGAGATTATCTGTACGTTAATAAGTTTTTATTTTATTTTTTATCTTTCCTGTACAGTCTTCCAGCTAACACCACTGCTAACTAGTGATTCTCAATTTCTTTGCAGAATTAAAATGTTTACGCTGATTACACCTCCTTTGGAGTGGAAAAACAAGACAGTACTAGTCGAGGAGGAGGGATCCCACTAAGCGCAATGGCATTCTCACAGGTCTGTGTGACTGATGAAAGCATCGCTGTAGCCGTCACACCGCACTCCGCGCACCCATGCGGGCCTGCGTGTCTGTCTCCCGGCAGCTCTTCATTAGCCACCTGCCTGTGATCAGACTTCCACTGTACCTGCAGTCTGCTCTGCCAGCCTTTCAAATGCCAGGGATACGGTGGCAAGAAAGACCTACTTACCACTCATCATTATGTCTAGCTACCTCTGAGATTTCTTTCTGCCGTTTAAACGAAAGAAAGCGTGTTACATAATTGGCCAAGCGACTGAGTCTGCGGTCTGTGTATTCAGATGACATGGAAGAAGAAAACGCTTTGCATAAAACAAGAAAACATCTCGCTGTGCATCCCCGAGAGTATTCATAGGTCATTATCCAAACCGATATGTGCATATTTGTGTTGACATGATACACATTTGCCATACAATTATCACATTTAGCAGTGCGTTTTTTCCCCCCGTAAATGTTCCATAAATACATTAGTGCTAATGATTCCTGATGAAATTTGATTAAATTCTTCAACACCATTGTGTCAGCCTTATGACTTTCACATTCTGATATACAGGGCAGATTTTAATATGAATATAATGCCTCCTACACGATTACTTACATAAGCGTACTACACATGATGAATAGTCATGACACATGTTTATCTTAAACAAAAAATAAGCGGAATTCTATGCTAACTCATATTAAACATGACTTACATTACCTCTTAAATGCAGATGGATGGAAATCCCTACTGCAAACAGTGACATCCTGTCTGGGCCTGACAACCCTTGTCAACCCCTCTGAAAAGGGATGTCAGAGCAAATAATGGTCTATGCTTGAGGAACAAGAGCTAGACCTTAAAGCTGAAGTGTGTCAAACTGGTTTCCAAACACCCGTCTGCCACTGGTCGGTCAAACAGACTCTCACCATTTGTTGAACCGAAGTTGCCATATAGGGCTGGTCAGGATGCTTAAAAATAAATGAAAAAATACTGTAAATGCCTGTTCACACCAGGGATGATAACTATAACGATAAAGATATAGTTCTAAAAACTGTTTTAAATATAAAAGAATAGGAGAGTCCACAGCACAATTATAATGATAATTTAACAGAGGAACGATATCATTGGAATCACTTTAGGTGACGATACACGGGCAACTTTTTGAGCAATGTTGCCTGGGCACTTTCCCATTGAGAATGTGCAACAAATTTCTATTTGGATACTTTAGATTGAAATTTGTTGCCCATTCTCAATGGTAAAGTGCCCAAGCAACATCGCTCGGCAACATTGCTCAAATAGTATTCGAAAAACAGTAGGTGAAAAGTACCCGGATGACTTACTACTTCCGGCGAGATTCTGAAGTGTGCATAGGATGGACACTTTACTATCCCATGAGGCCACAGGAGGGGATTTGTGAATGGAGTTGAAAGGACGTAGTAGTTCATGGGACAGTAACAACATGGCGGATGTAGTACGTCCAGATTTCATTCATACTACACGCATTTATACTATATAGAACATACTTTTTCAATGGTCGTGAAGTAAATTTAAATTGAAATGTAGTACCTACTCAGACAGTACACGATTTCGGACGCAGCTATTGACAGCCAATCAATCCATCCTGCTTTAAACAGCTTGAGCATTTAAAGTGGCAGACAACAAAATTACAACATGCTTATCATAAATAGATCATTATCGTGCGTTGGTGTGGACACTACTAAAGTTATCTTTATAGTTATTGTTTTTGGTATGAATGGGCCTTAAAGGTGATGATACACGGGGCAACTTTTTGAGCAATGTTGCTGAGCGATGTTGTTTGGGCACTTTCCCATTAAGAATGGGTGGAAAATTTCGATTTAAAGTCTCCGGATAGAAATTTGTTGCCCATTCTCAATGGGAAAGTGCCCAAGCAACATTGCTCGAAAAGTTGCCCGTGTATCATCACCTTACGAGTGTTTATAATAAAAATATGAATTTTAAAAAAACAGAAAGTTGAATTCCATTAGTCCCATCACACAACATTTTATAACCTGAACTAACCTTGCCTTATCATAAAAAAAAGGTCAATTTTTTGCATGGTGGTCACACCACATGATTTGATTTGTTGTACAATAATATTTTCCAAATATATTTAGTATATTAAATATAATATAAGCTTCACTGCAATACTAATATTCTTTTTTCATTATGATATCAGGACAGCTACAGTACATCAACTGTGTTGGGGAAAGTTACTTTTAAAAGTAATGTGTTACAATATTGTGTTACTCCCAAAAAAGTAACTAATTGCATTACTTAGTTACTTTATATGGAAAGTAATGTGTTACGTATTTTCAAAACCACAGCTTTTTCTATGTGGTTTGGCCGTTCTTCCACACGCAAACGCAGTATCTGCTTACTGGAACCGAACATTTTTGAAAACTGCCAGGGTGAAGATTTTTAGAAACTCCGGTTACAGTGTTGTCATGTAAATTTTGACTTGTGACGGCGGAACTGGAACCGGTAATAACCTTTTTTCCAGGCTTCTAATTGGCCAACATGGCTTTACAGTTAGGGTTATATCGCCACCTGTTGGTTTGGCATGTTCTTGACAGCGTTTCATAGCGTTTTTGCGTTTTCATGTGGACGCGATTTTTTTTTTTTAAACGGAGGAGGAAAAACGTGCCCGTGTACATGTGGACTAGGCCTTAAAGGAAATGCGTTATTTACTAGTTACTTAAAAAAAGTAATCTAATTACGTAACTTGCGTTATTTGTAATGCTTTACCCCTAACACTGTACTGTATATAAAAACAGTGCTGCTATGTTTGGCTGGTTAGGATGCTCAAAAATCGATGGCAAATACTGTAACAGTGTTCACAATAAAATATAAATAAGGAAAAATAAACATTTTGAAAACTTTTGTAACATTTTCAGCTGTGAAATCAAATAAAAAGGTAGGCTAACTATTTTTTTTTTTTTTAAATATTCTTGAAAATAATGATTAAAATGTAAAATACTGTAATACATAAAATATTGTAAAGTATTGTTACAAATATTATTTAAAATTATTCATAATATTATTCATATTAAATGACATCACTGCACAGGTCTACTGTAGGGGCTGCCTAAAAATTTGTGCTCAGGAAGAACAAAGAGGGACATTCGTGCAGATGAAAAAACAGGTGAAATTAGTGCAGGAAAAAAGGAACATCCGTCTCCTGAGCAAAGTCAGGGTAGGAAAAGACACAACACATGGCCGTCCATCATTCTGGGCCAGTTTACAGTCGTATAAAGTAAGCAGTGATGCATAATTCATCTCTCACGTTGACCTTTGTCTGCTGACCTGGCAACACACAAGAACCACACCCATGATGGATGCTTGGTTAAGTCATCTATTGGCGCAATTTTGCTAGAGATAAACTCTGTAATTAATGTCTTAATTTTGTTATTTCTCATTTATTTTCACAGCATAGAGGTGACTCTTGCTGCGGATGGAGAACAATGGGCATCTGAGGAGACGGGCTTTTGGCAGAAAAGCATGCAGGAGAAATGCTGAATAACAATACCATCATCCATCATAACATGCTGAGAGTTAGCAGACTACAATCAGCCAATGGTGGACCTCCTGGGATGAGAACAGAACCTGAAATACGAAAACTTCTCACAGCCCTGCAAACTTTACTCTCCAAGAGCACAGAGGAACATTCGTCAGTGTAAATCATATGTGCCTGCTGTTATTATGGGCAGAATATGCCTGATGACCAGTTGCCAAGAACTACACATAAACAACTTAAAAAAGCCCTAGAATCGACACTGCATGTACAACTTTTGGATTTTTAAGCAATACAATATTCTAGAAACGGATTACTTATTTTCTTAAGAGTTAGAGTCCACAACTAAACCGACCCAGAATTTAATTAATATGCACCTCCTTCGGTTCTCACAGAACAAGGACGTGTTCACAGTGTGTCCTGTGAATTTGCTTCTGCACTTAATCTTTTTTCAATTTACAGGTAAGTTAACAGAGCCATCAAGCAGAAGCTACGCGGGTTAAGAAAGTGATAGCCATGCTCGGGAACAGCCAAATGCAATCACTGACTGCAGCGCAATACAACAATGAATCTGACAGAGGGCAGGAACCTTGACAGTGGATGGAGATGGAGATCAATGAGAATTCTAAATGGGCAATGTGCAACACTGAGCACCAACAACCGCATGCACCACAACACCCAGAGTTCAGACAGAGGCAAGAGGGACACGGCTGCCAATCCATCTAATCAGAGAGATCAGCTGCTTGGAGATGTTGGGCGCAGTTCAAAAGTGTCCATTAATGCTAAATGGCTATACATTCTGATCGAAGCCTTGTAAAGCAATCACAAAATCTTTAAGAACGTTTCATCATGACATGGTTGGTATTAAACAGAAACATAATATTCTGTGATGAAGATGATATTGTTCATGTCTGACATGGTGTATCATGATTGCAAGAGTATTGAAAAGTAATGATAGACTGATAGCAGATTAATCGGCCAATATATTGCATTTTGACGACGACAAAAAAAAAAACTGAATGTAAGAAAGAGGGTGAAAAAATGGCTTTTGAGTCAATTTTATGTCCATTTAATTGTAACTATACCCTGTAGAGGCCACTTTCATACAGGATTTAGAGAAAAAAAAAAAGATTCAATAAACATGCCATGAATAAAACCATCCAGCTCTGAAATTAAACATAAAAAACATTGATTTAAAGCTATATATAAATGAAAAAAATAAAAAGACAAAGATAAAAGATTTGGTTACACTTTATTTTACAGTGCCGTAGTTACGTTGTAATTACTCAAATAAGTACTGAGTACTATTAATTAACTGCATGTACTTACTATAGAGTTACTGTAGGGTTAGGGTTTGGTTTAGGGTTAGTTACTTGTAATTATGCATAATTTACTGTTAATACTAGAGTAAGTACATGTAGTAACGTGTAACTACGGCACTGTAAAATAAAGTGTTACCAAAGATTGTGTAAGACTTTTGAGGTAATGAACTAGTCATATCATGACGTAACTGAAATAAAAATCAATATATAACAAAATACAATATATATTTAAATGTAAACATTCAAAAGTTTGAGATTTCACAAGATTTTTTTTAAATGTTTTTGAAAGAAGTCTCTTATGCTTACCAAGGCTGAATTTATTTGATCAAAACATATATTGTGAAACATTATTACAATTTAATAACTGTTTTTATTTTAATATATTTTAAATTGTAAATTATTCCTGTTATAGCAAAGCTGAATTTTCAGCAACCATTACTCCAGTCTTCAATGTCACATAATCCTTCAGAAGACTTTTTTCAAGAATCTTTTATGTTAGGGTCTGTAATGTTGACAGTCACCAGATTACAGTACGACACTTCTCAGACATTTTAATTCTGATTCAGCATGTTCAATCGGCGAAAACAAGCTCCAACAGATGCCAACAGACTCCGACAGGAATAACACACGGATCTGACTAAACCTGATGAAGTGTCTGTTGCATCTGTCGGTGCGGTGAATTGGCCTTTATACGAAGCATATAACTCAACCAACTTAAGTTTAGGGTAGTTCTTTCTTGAAAGATTTATATCACCAAAAATAACAGAGAAAATAAATGAGATTTTTACTTCTACTAGAACCTGACCATTGCACCTCATTTTTATTAATTTGTATGATATCATATATGTTTCAGTTTCAATTTAATTTATCTATATAGTACATTTAATAACGACAGAGCCGACCATAGCGCTGCACAGAGAAATAGAATTAAGCTATTAGCAATAAAACAAAAACTAACACTTCAGTCTTGGAATCATTTAATTAAAGGAAGTTTTCCGCCATCCAACTTTTAACTTCACTCAAACAATCAAATAATGACTGGGGAGATGTATTCTCATCAGACTTAACTGGAAGATAACGCTGTATGTCATCTGCATAACAGTGATATGAAATCTGATGCTTATGTAAAATATTAGCTAATGGAAGGAGATAGAGGGAAAACAAAACAGGGCCTAAGACGGAGCCCTGTGGCACACCCCATGTACATGCAGCAGAGGAGGAAGTGAAGTTTTCAATTTCTACAGAAAAAGTTTTCCCCTTGAGATAGGACACAAACCCAGACTGTCCTCCAAAAAAACCCCGACCCTATAGGTTGTTTTTCAAGCACCTTATTACGACCTATATTTACATTTTAAAGTCATGCGCACTCTAGCTGGCGTAAAAATAATGACAATGTCGTGTTACGTCTGTCGCCATGAAATGACGTATGACCGTCGTTACCAATCAAAATGCATGTTCATTTAAATGCAATGTGTGGACTTTTTACACCATTTGTCCCATTTCCATTTAGCAAAACTATTTTTTTTATTAATGACTGTTGTCAATAGGGGCGCAACTTTAGTAAACGCTCCTATGGGTCGTATTTCAGGGATGTGACAAACGACCTATATAGGCGTATTGGTTGGAGAACATGTTGCAGAAACCAGTTTAAAGCTGTTCCCCTAATGCCAACATACTGCCAACATAGATGTTTCAGTAAAACAGAGTGATCGATAGTGTCGAAGGCTGCACTTAGATCCAAAAGAACCAAAACGACACATTTTCCATAATCAACAGCCTGTATATTGGCATTATATTATTCACCCTGAACTCTTATATCAACATCAGTGACAAATCTTGGTTGACTGCTACTGAAGGAGACATCTGTACCTTGTCAATTTAAGTCTAACATTTAGTTGTTTGGAGACTTCAATGTCTGTCCAGTGAAATAAAATTCATTCAAGGCATGACTCCAGCAAGGTCACTGATCACACCAATTATTGCATATTTGAGAGCATGGGAGGAATATCAAAGTTCTTATATTCTCAAGTTCTAGTCCTATTAACGCAGCCCTTGTACTAATAAAGCAAAGCAAATTCATGCTGTATAATGATGCTTGTCCCTAGGCTCTTTTGACTTTTTCCACCACCTAAGCAAACACTGGCCTGTGTTCATTAAAAGACTGAGAACTACCATAAAGCCCTTGGTTTGCACTGCTACATTTGTGAAGGTTTCATTGTGGGCTTGTCTTCTCCTGTTGATCTAACCTTTACTGAGCCTTTATTAATTCAGAGTCCAATTCAGCTGTATTAGATTGTCATGAGAAGGTGAAATTAAAAGGTGAACATAGCAGAGACTAATGCCTTGAGCTCGGCTCACGCTGGGATCACACCAGCCTGTGAGTAATTACTTCAGATTGGAAAGCTTTAAAGCACAGGTTCTGCTCTGGAAATCTCATTTTGATGTCAGCTTCATTGGTCTGTAGTTTGTATTTGACATCCTGATGTCTTTATGGTGAATTAAAACGAGTGATAACTGACTATAGCAAAGCGTAATACTTAAAGGAATATTTAGGGTTCAAGTAAAGTTAAGCTCAACAGTATTGACATGTTGATTACCACAAAACAATAATTTTTAATTGTCCTTCCTTTTCTTTAAAAAAAAAGAAAAAAAAAAGAATTATATACAAATTAGGTAGATTATAGGTACAGAAATTTAATAAAGTTATCAAATGTAAAATAACACTGCATAGTTTTCAAAGTATAAATTAAATATAGATGAATCCTTCTTAAAGTTATTTAGTCAAGAGCAGTGAGTGATTTTTCTTTGTTCTTTGTTGTTTGATTAACCTTAAAAACAAAGACAGCAGCAGGAATATTAGGCTGCTGTCACTTTAAGATATAATGCAAGGATCACATACTGATACTGTACACATGCTTTTTATTTCTCGACTGTTTACATTCACTTATCACATAACCGACTATGTTTACCAGGATACTCGCCAAGACGGGAATTTTGACATAATTTTGTGTGAAATTGTCCATTCAAGCGCAAGAAGACATGAAAGAAAGCTCTATTTAGTATGCTTCGAAGTTGGGCGCACACAAAACTCTCACAGTGTGTCCGAGTTGTCTTTCGTGTCTTCTTGCGCTTAAACGTTTAAATTGGCAATGCTTAAAAACTTTCATGATGACACAGCACTGGTCCGATCGGGACAGTGACAGTTCTGTCAACAACGAGCCCTGCATGTGTGAGAGAAAGTGACAGAGTGCGTACTCGATTAAACTGCACGCGATTTGGCAAAGGCTGCGTTTATTTTATGCGCAGTTGTACGGCTCTGTGATCAGTAGTAAATGCTTCTCCATCTGAAAGCCAGAGGGCGCTCTTGCGCAGAAACTCCAAATATGCCCTGCAGTAGAAGAAGATAACATGCGTCATTCCAGGAAATCCCTATCATACTATCGCTGTAGCTGAATAAACAGAAGATTGAAACGCTTTGATTGATTAAAATAGCTAATAAACACGACTGCCTTATTCTGTGTGAGAAGCCACATCATCTCACAGAAGGATGCTCAAATGTCGTGAGTTTGGAGTAAAAACATGTTATGATGTCTTTTGTTGGACAAGATGTTAATAAATCCTTCTCATGTCTGGAAAGATGTTTGATGTGTGTTGCTTTTTCAAATGTACATTATAAGTGACTCAAACTCGCAGTGCTTTCAGATGGATTAGCATTTGGAGCCATACTTCATTGACAAGCTGCGCATTAAAAATAATAATAAATAAATAAATAAATAAATCACAGCCTTTGCGATTTCATAATCACACTAAGAATCGCGTTTAAGTTCAATGTTATTTTTCGTATCGTGCGATAAATCGTGCAGCAAGCAATGAAATTATATCTGTGCTAAACAATTTTTTTGCCTCTAACTCAATTACTGGTGACTGTAATCATACAATTTACTATTTATTGTCTAATTAAATACGTTTTTAGTCACCTCTCATGACATTTGGTTGAATATAGTGATTTACTTGTATTGTAGAGAGTTGAAATGGATTACGAAAATACTTGCAAGAGCTTGAAAAACCTCTTTTGGAAAAGAGGTTAATGGTGAGAATTCCAAAGGATTGATATGTACTGAGCTGAATAGAAAAGATGACGGATAGTCACCAGGAGGGAATCAATGGGTAAGTCTGAAAAGCAGAACAGAAGTCTCATTAAATTTCTAAATAACACTATGGAATCTCATCTCAAACTGACCCACTCAAAACTTCCCTCGCCTCTCAAGCTCTCAAAAGCAGAGACAGTCTGCGTATGCTGCTATATTACATCCACAAGACGCTGGAGGCTTGATCAAAGCCGTGAGCAGGCGAGACATGTGCTAGCATGTTGGGTGTGGAGTGTGAATGGAAGATGCTCCTGTGTGCAGGAGGCCAGATCAATGTTCTCGCCTTAATGAAATCTCATTAGTGGATGGAGCAATGTGTGGTTAACTGTTATCACTGTCTGCCTACAATCATAAACTTGAGTGTTGGACAGGGCCTGAGATATATATTATATTATTATAACTTGAGGGCCTTGTATTCATACAGACAAACAGGAAAAAAGCAGAAACATTTTGACTGATTAATAGATGAAGCCAAAAAATACATGATGTCTATGTTTTTCATGTAGTCGTGGTTGATTTTACAAGAATGAAGTATTATATTGATGAGGAGGATGCTAGGTGTAGCCTTTTGCATTGTACATAAAGTTACAAATAATAAATTTTTCTGCCTCACTCTACTATCAGAATCCATGTAAGATCAGAAAAAGAAGTTGATTTATACCTTGCTGGCATTCTGAACTGAGTTTTGAGACAAAGAAATTGTTTCATGAAATAAATTGTCATATGTACATTTAGCTTTCTATGCTAAGCTAATGCTACAAACATGTGCCTGTTAAAGGCTTAGTTCACCCTCATGCGGTTCCACACCCGTAAGACCTTCGTTAATCTTCGGAACACAAATTGAGATATTTTTGTTGAAATCCAATGGCTCAGTGAGGCCTACATAGGGAGCAAAGACATTTCCTCTCTCAAGATCCATTAATGTACTAAAAACATATTTAAATCAGTTCATGTGAGTACAGTGGTTCAATATTAATATTATAAAGCGACGAGAATATTTTTGGTGTGCCAAAAAAAACAAAATAACGACTTATTTAGTGATGGCCGAATTTAAAACACTGCTTCACGAAGCTTCGGAGCATTATGAATCAGAGTATGGAATCATGATTCGGATTGCGTGTCAAACCGCCAAACTGCTGAAATCACATGACTTTGGCGCTCCGAACCGCTGATTCATAATGCTCCGAAACTTCCTGAAGCAGTGTTTTGAAATCGGCCGTCACTATATAAGTCGTTATTTTGTTTTTTTTGGCGCACCAAAAATATTCTCGTCGCTTTATAATATTAATATTGAACCACTGTAGTCACATGAACTGATTTAAATATGTTTTTAGTACCTTTATGGATCTTGAGAGAGGAAATGTCATTGCTTCCTATGTAGGCCTCACGGAGCCATCGGATTTAAACAAAAATATCTCAATTTGCGTTCCGAAGATTAACGAAGGTCTTACGGGTGTAAAACGGCACGAGGGTGAGTAATAAATGACATTATTTTCATTTTTGGGTGAATTAACACTTTAAGTACTAGCTCATCTTTCCTTACTCTTACTTTAAATCACCTAGACCAGGGATTTTTGAAAATAACAAAATATATTGTTAAAAGTACAAACACAAATCTGAATAATTATTCATTATTATGGACTGATAATAAAAATATTTTCCATATAATATTTTAATCATTGCTTTTGGCTTTAGAGCAATGAAAACATATATGCCAATTATATAATTTTCAATATCACACTATTTTTTCCTAAAGATAAAATAATATAAATTAGACAAAATAAACTTTAAAATAACATAAAACTACTAAAACTAACTAAAAGTTATTTCTTAATTTAATTAAATCCCTCAATATCTGTTTTGTTTTGTTGTTTTTTTCTTTGAAGAACCAGGGTTCCCACGGTCTTGGAAAACCCGGGTACATGAGGTAGCATAATTTAAAATTGTGATTTCTAAACTTGGAAAAGTCATGTAAATTAGTAAAATCTTAAAGGGATAGTTCAGCCAAAAATGAAAATTCTGTCATCATTTACTCACCGTCAAGTAGTTCCAAACCTGTATGAATTTCTTTGTTCTGCTGAACACCAAGGAAGATATTTGGAAGAATGTAAGTAACCAAACAGATCTCGCCCCCCATTGACTACCATAGTAGGAAAAATAAATACTATGATAGTCAAAGGGGGCGAGATCTGTTAGGTTACTTACATTCTTCCAAATATCTTCCTCTGTGTTCAGCAGAACAAAGAAATTCATACAGGTTTGCAACTATGAGTAATATATATATATATATATATATATATATATATATATATGCTCCCCCAACTTGGAAGTTTACAAAAGATACACAGTCTGGCCGGGCAATTTGACAACTAGACTTGCACACAAGACGACTGGTCCACCGGGAAAAGTCCTGGTCGCTCTCTAAGGCCTGTCCATCCCCCTGACTGGATGTTGTAGGTCTCTCTTGGCTCTATCAGGATTCAAATGCCAACAATATGCATTTACAGTAAAGATTGCCTGTGAAGAAATGTCTTCCTGAGTCTGTACAAATCCTCACAGACAGCCAAGTCTTTGAGCGTTTGGTATGCCAGGATATCTCCAGATGAATCCAAGTCCATAAATTTACTGTGTGAAACTGTATATACGCCAACTGTGTATTTTACGGTGTATTTGCCAATATGAGATCCTGGTTGTATCAAGAACAAGCAAAGGCAGGCATTCAAGTTTCAGCCAGATCACAATGTTGTATCTTTTTCCTATTGTAAAACAGTGATATTAGTGGATCTCCGATGCCGCCATCTGCTCCAAAAGCAGATGGTGTGTAATGTCAGGTTTACTCACTCATTTCACACCCAGCCTATTACTCCTTCAATTGTTTATCTTACCCCCATCTAAAGGTCATGGTTGCCATTTGGAAATCACCACGGGTCTGGAACATTCATGTGCCCTTTCTCTGACATGATCTACAAGGGGCACGATCTCTGCTCGCCTCCTCTGACTGGACAGCTAATATGGCGAGTACAGACAGGCTTCTGGAAATGCTCTGATGCTTGACTGTACCGCTGAGGTTTTTAAAATATTCCCTGTCAAGCGTAGAGTTTATCAGTAACATGATTAAATGGTGCCTCCCCTGAAACCTCTTAAGATTGACAAATTAGAACAACTGACGGTTACAAAACATCCTTAGGTCTTCATATTAATAAGTACGGAAAGAACTTTTTATAATACAGTGCACTTCCCCATCTCCATTCTAAGCCTATTTACTATTTCAAAGAGTTGAGAAAGTAGAGTGTGGAGTATCGAGTGGCTCCAGCAAAACTGACTGAAAAAGTTATTACATCCCTACACTCAATCCTGCATCTGAATATGCCTACTTCCCGACTGGAAAATACAGTATTCAGAAAACAGTATTCACAAAAATGTGACGTACAGCTTTCATTAAAGGCAGTATATACTCTGACACTACATGATTTTTTGAATACAGCTAATACTTTTTTTCAGTACTTCTTTATCTCAATAGTCTCGGGCTTTGTACTTTTGTACTGACACCTGCTGGTGTGGATGCATGAAGTTTGTTTATTAACTGTTGCTGCTCCATATCAGAAAGGTTTGTCTGCTTATTGTGAAAAGCACTAAACAAATAAATTTAAAATTAAT
Source organism: Ctenopharyngodon idella (assembly GCF_019924925.1). Classification (NCBI taxonomy): domain Eukaryota; kingdom Metazoa; phylum Chordata; class Actinopteri; order Cypriniformes; family Xenocyprididae; genus Ctenopharyngodon; species Ctenopharyngodon idella. The sequence continues at coordinate 23,372,247 of NC_067234.1, forward strand.
TCATTATTATGCAGAATTATTACAATTTTCCAAACTGAAGTTGAAGTACTAAAATTACTACTTAAATAAAAATAAAGCTAAATAGAAATATTTAAAAAAAACTAATAAAAATGCAAATAAAATTACTAGAACAAACTATAATTAAAAATATAACAACAGCTAATTCAAAATATTAATAAATAGGCTGGTTCATAAATAATACTACACTGTAAAAAATTATTTTCATGATTTATCACATTTTTTCTTTTGTCAAATCAACTTAGATAATTAATGTGGTTCAGATAACATGATATTTTGAGTTAAAATATTTTTGATTAGTTTTTATTAAACTTTTATTTTGATTAGCTATTATATTTTAAAATAGTTTTGATTAAATCAATCGCCTTCATTATATTAACTCAAATTTTTAATTTCAATGAAAACCAGGTAACTTACTTTTGTAAGTTAAACAACAATTATTTTTACAGTGTAAAATAAAACTCTTATAAAACTGTTTTTATATTTTTGTACCTTGAGCACTAGAAAAGTGCGTAGTAAGCTTATCATTATTGTCATTGTTATTATATTATCAGTAACTGGGTCGAATTGACATAACTATACTTTCAAATCAGTCATGCACCAGCCGGAAAACTGCCATTGAGATTAACTGGAATTCTTACGGATAGCTTTCTACAAAAGTTAAGAGCACTTTTCATTTTTTGTGCAAAACTTTTTCAATGAGGAAAAATTTTCTCTGGTTAACCCTTAAACACATAAGGGTTTGGGGTTGAGAAGTCATTCACTACACCAATGCTTTATTTTATTCTTTTGTAAATTTTTATTAAAATATCAGGAGAGTTTTATACTATTGAGAGAGATCCATCCGTGTTAGATATAGATCACTAACGACCTGAATATGTAATAATGATTGTCAGCCGGAACCGTGAACATTTCCTATAACACCAGATGTACTCATTACATCAGAAGAAGAATGGCATCTATGCTAATATTAGTCTCTCTGTCTATCCTGAGGTTTACCGTAGTCAGCTGGATCCGGGCCGCATCCAGATCAGATGGAGGACCTTCGCCTAGACACAACGACAACGCATCCCTGAAGCGTCATCAGAGATTGAGTCAACTAGATCATCCCCTGTGAAAGACTCACCGACATGACAGCTAGTGGCACAGATTCCCAACAAACCATCCCATACCGGCGTGATGAATACGATCTTCAACTAGATGGAACTGGATTAAATATTTTGACTGTTGCAATCCCAATCTGACTTATGACCTGTAACGCTGCCTGAATCATAATCGCGCACTGTTTGCTGTTGGCCAGAGGAGAACTGGCCCCCAGACTGAGCCTGATGTAAATAAAAAAGTGCACTGTAAATAAAGGTGACTTGACTTGACTTGACTTGATCGGCGAAACATTCATGCATAGTAGAGAAGTGCAGTTGACTCTTTTTATTTTGCCATTTTTTTGTTCTGTCCAACTCAATATATCACAACTGGACCAGTTGGCAATAATCCAATATTTTAACTGACCTGACCCGTGTTTCAAGTTAATTGGACTATTGAAATAAAGAGGATTATTAACAAACCAGTGATTAAAATGACATATGGCGCATTATTGATAAAAGATCTTTGAAAAGGCTTTTCATTTTGCCTTTATTTCAGCTCTCAACAATCCCGTTTAAGACCTCTAAGAAAAGTATGTGAAAGCAACAGTACCACACCTTCCATTTTAGACATTGGAATGTTGAAAGCTTGACATAAACTGTTGTGACAAGTGCAGATACGGTGAAAATAACTCAAAATTCCTTCAAAGATGCCACACTATCTTTTTTATGTGTATTACTTCAAGTGCATGCTTGACCTAGTTCTGTAAACAAAGAGAGTTGAAGGTTTTGCTGCACTGGAGGTTCTGAATGAATGAGAGAAAATTAGTTGCATAACCAATTAGTTGAATGAAAGCTATGCAGAGGAACTATTAAGAGGAAACAAATTAAACCTTTTAGCCACACATTTTCATCTCTGGCATGCTGGAATTGACGAGAACATTTCAAGAGGGCACTGGTTAAACTCTCTAATGACACTCTGATTCTAAAATAAAATATAATAAAAGAAGAAGAAAAAAAAAAAAACATGATTTAGGTATAATCCGAGCAGAATTCATAGACATTGTATCATGCTGATAAAGCAGCCTTAGATAGGCTTTTACTGTCCAATATAATTAATGAATCTGTACTCCCCTACCATTATATTCCAATTTATCATACAGAAAGGACATAACGGCCCAATAACTTCACTGCAACGAGAATGAAATGCACTCAACATCCAAATGAATGGATGTCTTGCTCATTTGTACTGTCAGAGATATAACTTCTATTAAGAACAGGTGCTTTATAAAACCATTTACATGTTTTACAATTGGTTTTTGATGCGTTCTAATATCAATAAAAGTAGACTTTTGATGTTCTCTCATTGAAATTTCATTATGATCCTGATCCATCACACCAAGAGCTTTCATTCCTCCTTATTCCTCAACTAGCGCTAGTGAAAACAAAACCCAACCATTTTAAAATGGGGGGGAAAAAAACATTTGTCTGGTGAATCAAAAGAACTTTATGGCACAGATTTACTTATGGCACAGATACCTAATTAGTTTCCATAAGTGGGCAATAACAAGAACATGGCATGTGGACAAATGTACCTCCTGCATTCACAGCCATCTGTTTCAGCCACAACTTTTGGACTAGTTGCAGAATGGATAATGATGTGGATACTATTTGACAGTGTTCGTCATAGGAAGCATCTTCAAAATCTTTAAGATTCAGAGGCAGATGGAGATTTTTTTCAGGTGCACTCAGATAAATACTGATTCATAGAAATGAAAACAAATGGCACACCTGTGTATTGTTCAGAGATAACAACAGCAACACAATATGTTTGCAAAATTAGCTCATTATGGAAGATAAAGTTGTTGTCACAATACCAACATTTCAGATAAAAAACTAAAAAATGCTGGGTTAAAAACAACCAAAGTTGGGTTGAAAATGGACAAACCCAGCGACTGGATTGTTTTAACCCAGCGGTTGGGTTAAATATTAGCCCAACCTGCTGGGTAGTTTTATTTAGCTCAACTATTGTTTAAAAATTACTGCATTGCTTGCTTAAAATGAACCTGAATATGTTGGAAATTAACATTTATTAATATGTTTAATAAACGAACATTTATTAATAAGTTTACTGAATAATAATTAAACAACAAACATTTATTAAATTGCTTAATAAATGTTCACCTTTTGATTATTATTGTTGCCTCTAGTCTGACTTTTAATTTCCAACCTATTTTGGGTTCATTTTAAGCCAGCCACATAGTAATTTTTAAGCAATAGTTGGGTTCAATAAAACTGCCCAGCACGTTGGGCAAACATTTAACCCAACCTCTGGGTTAAAACAACCCAATCACTAGGTTTGTCCATTTTCAACCCAATTTGGGTTGTTTTTAATCCAGCATTTTTAAAATTTTCCCCTCAATTCTTTTTGAGGGGATTTTTTATGTTTCTGAAACGTTTTCTTTTATTTTCACCAAGGCTGCATTTATGTGACCAAAAATACAGTAAAAACTGTAATACTGTGAAATAATATTACAATTTAAAATAGACTAACTGTTTTCCATTTTAATATATTTTAAAATATATATTTTTTCACATTACTCCAGTCTTCAGTCACATGACCCTTCAGAAATCTTTCTAATGTGATGAATTGATACTCAAGAAACATTTCTTAGTATTATCAGTTGTAAACAGTCGTGCTACTTATTATTTTTAATATAAGAATATTTTGTAACATTATAAATGTCTTTATTTTCAAATTTTACTTTTGATCAATTTAATGCATCCTTGCTGAATCAAAAGCTGTTGCCATTGCTTAACCGTTCCATTCTGTGCCGATCGGGCCAATGGATATAGTTTAACGGTTTGTTATAATAATATAATTGAAATATAACTGGAACCGTTCATAGAACCGTTTGGCCTGAGAGTGAAAAAGCAGCTAAAGTATTATTTTCTTACTGACGGGGGTGGATATTATATTATATTATATATACAGTATTTATGCTCTCAAGCTTCTCACAAAAAACATAAATTTATAAAATCATAGTGGGTGATGAAGATCAGTATATCTTATTTGAAACTCCAAGAAATGCCTATTGAGGTCTTATGTGCCATAATGCTAAAACAAACCTAGCATATTCCCAAAGGAAGCAGTAGCCATTTCAATAATGAAAGATCATTCATCTTAAAGCTAACCAGCTCTCAGTTTCATAAGGGCTCTGAATGAGTCAGTGGTCAGCTCTTGATGGGTGGCGATACCTCATACACACTGGCCTGCAGAGTCAGCACCTGCTAGCATGTGTACACATACATCCAGAGTGCATTAAGTCTTCAGTGCTGAAATACGTCGCCTTAATCAGTCTTGCTTCCCTTCATTGGCACCAATCAACTGTAACCACTGTTAACAAAATGAGAAGTGCTTGCCAAGTGGAAAAGAGAAGGAAAAGAGCATTAAATCAGCTCTATATCTAGATGTTGTAGGCATTCGTAGAGCTGAGCTTACGTACATTCCGCTTCAGTCATTACCAATTATATAATACTTTTAAGGAATAAATAAAAAGGAATGTATAATATTATAAATAAACAAATTAAAGACAATTTAAAGGATTAGTTCACTTGAAAATGAAAACGACCCCAAGATTTACTCACCCTCAAGCCATCCTGAATATATGACTTTCTTCTTCTTTCTGATGAACACAATTGGAGTTATATTAAAAAATATCCTGACGCATCCAAGCTTTATAAGGGCAGTGAACGGGAAACAATGAGTTTGAAGCTCAAGAAAGTGCATCCATCTATCATACTCCGGGGGTTAATAAAGACCTTATGAAGTGAAGCGATGCGTTTGTGTAAGAAAAATACCCATATTTAACAAGTTATAAAGTAAAATGTCTAGCTTCCGCCAGACCGCCTTCCGTATTCAACTTATGTTGACGTCAGTTAAGCTTTTTTCGTAAGTTGAATACGGAAAGTGTAGGACATAGCATAAGAGTTTTAAACTGCAAAAGGCATTACACTTTCTTCGTAAGTTGAATACGGAAGGCCGTCTGGCGGAAGCTAGACATTTTACTTTATAACTTGTTAAATATGGGTATTTTTCTTACACAAATGCAACGTTTCGCTTCAGAAGGCCTTTATTAACCCCCCGGAGTCGTGTGGAATATGTTTATGATGGATGGATGCACTTTCTTGAGGTTTCCCATTCACTGCAGTTATAAATCTTGGACGTGTCAGGATATTTTTATTAATATAACTCAGATTATTTTCATCAGAAAGAATAAAGTCATATACCCCTAGGATGGCTTGAGGGTGAGTAAATCTTGGGGTAATTTTTATTTTAAAGTGAATTGATCCTTTAAAATAATTCTAGCAAAAGCTTATATAGACTATCAATTTTCAAAAAGTCAGTTTTTTTCAGTCTGGAATCGGACTACACTATTTGCACAGTATATTTTTGATTCAGTAAAAAGAAGTCAGGGAAGGTCTTGTTTTTTAAGATTCATTACAAGCTGTTCAGACATTGGCAATAAAATGCAATTAATACTTGAAAATTCTTATTTATCCCTTTAAAAACTGTTCTTGGTTCCAAACACTAACCACAACACACTCACATTACAAGCTAATATCAACATTAATGTAGAAATCCAGAGCACTAAAATGTTCTAGCAATAAAGTAAAAAATGTTCCCTTTCACTCATACACAATCTCAATGTGAACTAATTAACCTAAACTGAATGTGGTGCAGCTCATCTCAAAGTTGGCAAACACATGGTCATTTTTGTCACCTGCTATGAAGGGATGGGGTTCAAAAGAAATCTGCACAATTGTTGATTATGCACTGCATTTTCTTGCTGAGTATCTTGTGAGCTCTGTAGGGAATTATTTGAGATGTATTATTTTTCTAGCACTATTCATACCGTAAATATGTTTCTTAATAGACACCTAGAAGTGAGGCCGTATATACCCACACAAACCGACAAAAAAATAAAATAAATAAAAAAATAGAAGAATGCATTTTTATATTCCTTTTCCAAGTGCGGAAAAGTTCAGTAAGAACTGCACTTGGAAAAGCCACAAATAAAGCACTGTAGCTTTCACAGCAAGCTACAACCTTAGGGATGCCATTAAAGGTTTTAAGTGAGTACCCATTTGCTGTGCCCAGCAATCAACAGACAGTACAGCGGAATACACAGACCGTGCTCCTCAACATACCTAGATAACAGACTTCACACACTTTTAGTAGCCAGAAAACACTTGCTCCTTGGAAAAGACACCTCTCATTTGGCTGAGAGATCAAAAAAAATCCAGGCAAGTGCTCCATTTGAGCAAAACTAACTGTGAGAGACATTTTGACTGGCTAACAGAGTGTCGAGAAAAGAAAATAGTCATTCTAAAAGACACAGATAAGTGCATTCCTGGAGAGGACTTGGCATCTGGACAGCCTAGTTCTAACATCTTTTTCTGCCATTTTATTAGAGAAAACTTTACAAACATAAAATCACAATAACAAATATGTGAGACAAATATGTTTTGATGGATCTGTCTGGTTTTTCAGAGCTTTTTGTTCAAGCAGGCAAAGGGAGAAAATAATCAACAATTAAAACAATAATAAAATATGACATCAGATCAAAATGTATGTAAATAATTTTTGAAGGATACGAATAGTGTAGTTAAAGTGACTAATGCTTGATTACTGATCCAGAAATATTATATGATATATGATCTAAATAATAAAAAGTGTGTGGATTGATTGATTGATTGATTGATTGATACAGCTTGTAACATTTTCTTTTTACTGTTTTTGTAATTGTTATTTTTGAAGTCATGTAAACAAACCAACTAAATAAATGAATAAACAAACACTTTGTACAGTTATTATTATGATTATTATTAATATTATACCTGGCTGGATCATTAAATCATCTTTTTGGATCACGAACGGATTGATTGATTGACTGACTGATTGATTGATTGATTGTGTTAGTGATTCAAAAATGCGATTTAATATATGATCCATGTATAATAATAATCATAATAATATTCATTGTACAAAGTTTTTATTCATTTATTTATATGGATTCAAATATTCAAATATTGCTGTTGTTTTCAATAAATGAATAAATATTATACAGTATATATATACAATAAATATGTTATTTATTATTGTATAAGCAAACAAAAAATTAACAAAAATAAACAAATAAACAAATGAATACCATGCACTGGATGAGTGACGCTGGTCTATGTGGAATGGAATTAATAGATAATGTGTTTACAAACATACAAAAATATTATAGCATTGTTTTCTTGATGATACAGTAAGATAATGGTGTTTAAAATGCCTTTAACTTATAAACCATTGCACAAATTTACAATGGACAACAAAAACCCAAATCCAGAGAGTCGACTCAGCCTGCTCATTTCAGAAGTGCCACAGCTCCACACACAGCAATCACACATGCACCGAATGACTTGAGTACTGGAATAAGATGGTAAATTTCTATTGTTATTCCGCATCCATTATTGGCAAGCCGACCATTTTAAGACAGCTTAATTAAGTGCCCCAACTCCGCACGGACACCAAGTTCATTATGTATATTGATGTATCTATCTCAGCTCTCCGGTGAATATTTCAGAGTAGGCCACAGCTTCCAGCTGCAAAGGACTCTCCCTGGACCCATTCAGAGCACACATGCTCCGTGGATCTGCCTCTCAATGGCCAACGGCAATGGCCAAAACACATCTAAGGCAGTACTTATGTTAATAAAGTCTCATATGAAGGATTTCTATGTATGCTCTCACGCCTTCAAAATCAACAGCACGGTAATGATCACTGCTCGGCTAGAATCTACTCAGTCCTGAGGCTGCAATAAAGAAGGTCAAGAAAACCTGCAAGATGCGAGACATTGAGCTTGACATTGAGATACCAAAGACCACTAACATAAGTAGCTGGATAAATTAAGGTGAAAAGAAAAATAATAATAATAATAATAATACTGCAAAATGTTACATAAAAGTCTCATCAGATGTATGGTTGTTAACAAGTATGTGGATTTTATTTATTCATTCTTTAATTTGTTCATTTATTCATTTATTGCAAACAACATGTAGTAGTGTGAAATAAAAATTAAAAAAAATCCACAAAATTGTGTTTTTACTGTTATTGTAATTGTTATTCTTGAAGCCACGTGAACAAATCAATGAATGAATCAATCAATCAATCCAGGTAAAAATTTCCCCCTCAGAAAGTCCCTGCTCGTACTTTTTCAGAGTTCAGGAAATTTCAGGGGTGGGACTTGGACGCTAAACATGCTGATTGGTTGAGTTCACACAGCATTTTGATTGGTTGACTCCACGCAGCATTTTACGCTTGCATACAGTAAGAGTTGTTTGCTATTCAAATCAACAATGGAGTTTAAAAACTGGAAAGTTTTTAAACTGGAAAACTGGAACTGTTGGGGAAAGTTACTTTGAAAAGTAATGTGTTACATTATTGCGTTACTCCCTTAAAAAGTAAATGATTGCATTACTTAGTTACATTTTAAGAAAAGTAATGCGTTAGATTACTTTTGCATTACTTTTTCTTGTTTTTTTTTAAATAACAAAACAGTTCTATTTTTGGGCAAATGTAAAGGCCCTTTCTCACTAGAATTGAAATAATAAGGCGGAAGGAAAAGCAAATTCACGCGTGTACAGTAGAGGCACAGCTCAAACAAACCTTTCAGCTGTGTTACTTGAAAAATGTAATCTGATTACGTAACTCGAGTTAACTGTAATGCGTTACCCCAACACTGGTCCGACTAATTTTCACGGTACTTTAGACCACGATGGAAACGCACACAGCAACAGGTCTGTGGGAAAAAAGTTCCTGGGTAATTTCAGTGGAAACATGGCTTTACTTATTTGATAGCATATGAGAACATATATATATATATATATATATAAAACATATGTAACATTTTGTAAAAGTTTTAATAATAATAATTGTACAACATGTTACATAAAAGTGTTAATTAAGAGTGTGGATTTAATAATGAATTAATTAATTTATTTGAATTTAATAATAACAGTTATAATAACAGATGTTTTATTTGTCATTTTTAGCTGTTTGCTATATATTATAAATAAATAAATGCACTGGATGACTGACACTTGTTTATATGGATTACATTTAAAGTGTCACCAGGCATACAACACTTATGTACTAATGTACAGTACATATGTTAATAAAGCCTCTTATGAAGGATTTCTATATACACTCTCACGCCAACAAAATCAACAGTGCAGTAATGATCACTGCTCAGCTAGAACAAAACCACCTCAGTCCTGAGGCTGCTATAAAGAAGGTCAGGTAAACCCGCAAGCCGTGAGACATCGAGAACAGCCACGCCGTAGATGTCTAACAAAAGCAGCTGGGTAAATTAAGGTGAAAGGAAAAATGGAAATAAGACCCTTAAGACTCTGAAAAGCAGCGCTCAGGGGGCAGCGTCGGGGGTAAATGAGGAAAGGTCAAACGAAGGGAAGGAGGCCGGGAAAGTGACGCAGACTCCGTCCGTGCCGCTCTTCGTTCACATTCACACTCAGTCACGACTGCAAGCCATTTAATTAAAAGGAGCTGAGCTGTGACAAGAAAGAGAGGGGACCTCAGCTTCTGCAGCGCCTACAGCCTCAAACACAATCCACTCGGCACAATCGATACGCAGCCTTTCCAAAGCTGCTCCTTAACCACGCGCGCACGGCGCCGCTCTGTAGCGTATTCTTAGCATGTTGACGTAGGCTGGCTTTTCATGTCAGGGTTTACTTGGTGGAAAAACATTCCCCTTGCGTCTCCGCAGGGACGGGTCTTGACTGAAACGCAGATGGCTTTAAGTATGCTCAAAGACTACCCACTAATTTAGGGACTGCTATATGATGCATGTCTTGTCTACAGCACTAGTGATTATAAAGAAACGGAAAAGCAGAGAAGGAAAATGTCGTTTGCCATCCAGCGATGTAGACGGTTAATGCAGGAAGTGATGGCAAGACGACTTGTTTGCACTTTCCTTTTCCCCCCAGCATTATGCAAATAGCTGTCACCCCATTGCCTCTCAATCTTCTGTCTGCGTTGAGCTGAGAGCTCTCTCTCATCAGGGGACGGGCTCACTTGGGCACACTCGGGATACGAGAGACAACAGCATCACTGAAAAATACTAAACAGAGTCTGATCACACAAGATGGTGGATGAGAAATTTGGCACAATTTGCTTGGCATTACTCGTCCAGTGCTATTCTAAACAACTATCAAGTGTATTCTCTAAAAACAACATTGTGTTGTCAGATTTTATTGCTCTCTGCATCTCAGGCTTACAGAGACAGTTCAGCCAAAAAAGACAGCTTGTTTACCCAAATCTGTATGCATTTCTTTTCAGTCTCATTTTTGTCATGTCTATGACACCAGATTGCATTGTTTCTTGGGTATCTCGTAACCAAACAGGATGCACTAAGTATGAACATGCAGACGAGAATGAGATCTGGAAGCTACGACAGAAAGGAAGATTTTACACAAGCAAATTTTGGTCCGTCAAACAAAGCTATTGTAGAACTTCATAAGACTTCAAACATCACACAAGGCTTTTCGGGACTTTAGAGCCCACAGTCATTATTTTTTGGAAAAGAGCAGTGTAAACATTCTTTAAAATTTCTCTGTTTGTGTTTCAATATATATTGCATGTATTCACATACAATACTATGGAAGCTTGTTTCCGCAAATAAATTAAAAAAAAAGAAAAAAAAAGGGTAATTGCGACTTTTTATCTCACAATTGCGAGTTATAAAGTCAGAATTGTGAGATATAAACTCGCAAATCTGAGGAAAAAATTTTTTTTTTTCTTCAGAATTGGACTTTATAAGTTGTAATTGCTGAGAAACTGAGAAAATAAGTCAGAATTGCAAGATATAAACTTGAAATTGCGAGAAAAAAAAGGCATAATTGCGAGATATAAACTCGCAATTGCAAGAAAAAAGTCAGAATTGGGAGAAGAAAGTCAGAATTGCAAGATATAAACTCGCAATTACAAGAAAAAAAAGTCAGAATTGCGAGATATAAACTCGCAATTGCAAGAAAAAAGTCAGAATTGAGAGAAAAAAGTCAGAATTGCGTGATATTAACTCGCAATTGCAAGAAAAAAGTCAGAATTGTGAGAAAAAGTCAGAATTGTGAGATAAAAATTCGCAATTATCTTTTAAATTGTTTTATTCCTTGGCGGAAACAAGCTTTCATACACTACTGTTCAAAAGTTTGAATGCTGAAAATTTTAATTTTGAAAATCTATTAAGCTCTCTAAAGCTGCATTTATCAAAAAATGGTGAAAACAGTAATATTGTGAAATTTTATTATAATTTAATATAATATATTTGAATATATTCTATAATGTAATTTATTCCTGTGATGACAAAGCTGAATATTCAGCATCATCCCCTCAGTCTTCAGTGTCACATGATCCTTCAGAAATCATTCTAATATGATGATTTGCTGCTCAAGAAACATTTCTTATTATTATCAATGTTGAAAAGAGTTGTGCTGCTCAATATTGTTGTGGAAACCGCAACACTTTTTTCAGTATTCTTTGATGAATAGAAAGTTCAAAAGAACAGTCTTTTGTAACATTATAATTGTCTTTACTGTCATGTGATCGTGCTGAATAAAAGTATTAATTTCTTTCAAAATAATACAAAAAATCTTACTGACACCAAACTTTTAAACAGTAGTGCACACACATCTCTGATCGTTCATTGCAAAGCTGTGCACATGCAGTTTGTGACACTGTTGGAATGTCTTCTGAAACTCTAGAGGAGTTTCTCTAATCTGAAAATCAGAAGACTTAAACTCTGTTTGCTCTCCATTTAATCTCACTGCTGTCTAGGAGAAACAATTAAAGAGAGAGATTAGAGAATTAAAGAAATTAGTGGCATTAAAGCCAAGATGTTTACGTGTTGTAAAGAACTATGCTTCGATATCATTCAGAGTCTAACTTGCTCAAACTGTAGCATACTTATTTATTTGTTCAGTATGTGTGTGTTTAGCTAGCTAATACCCAAAGCGTGTGATCTTTTATTAGTTTCAGTATGTCAGTCTGCCAAGAGGCGCAGGCACATGTTCTTGCTGAAACCACCCTATAATCATGCAAAACGTACATTTGTTGCATACTGATGATGGCCATTTTTAAAGGGTCAGTTCACCCAAAAATCACAATTTTGCAAAAAAAAAAAAAAATCATAATTGGATATATCATACTGTAAAAGGAGAAGTAATGACTTATCCGATTTTAATGTCAAGCTCTTACAAATTGACATTTTTTTAAAGCGAACTATTCTATAACAAGAAGTCATGATTTGTATTCTCATTTAAAGGGACATTTCACCCAAAAATGAAAATTCTGTCATCATTTACTCCCCCTCAAGTATTTCCAAACCTGTATGAATTTCCTTGTTCTGCACAAAGGAAGATATTTGGAAGAATGTAACAGATCTTGCCCCCCATTGACTACTATAGTATTTATTTTTCTTACTATGGAAGTAAATGGGGGGCGAGATCTGTTTGGTTACTGACATTCTTCCAAATATCTTCTTTTGTGTTCAGAATTCATACAGGTTTGGAACTACTTGAGGGTGAGTAAATGATGACAGAATTTTAATTTTTGGGTGAAATATCCCTTTAAATGTCATTTGTCATATTTTTTAACAACAATAGATAATGCTATTAAACACCTTTAGCAGTTACAAACAGAAAGAGAGTTTAAAACTAAAAAGATAAGAAGTTTGTGTACAGCGTATTGCCAACAGGGCACTTGAGTACAGTATCTTATCAATTCATCATGAGCATAAAGCTAATAGAGCTTCAGAACTCCATTAATGATCACCGGCAGGCTCTGTAGAGTAGATGAAAGGTGTAACATAACAGGCTGGGCTCATAAAGGAGGACGCCATGCAGCTAATGAGGATTTAGACTGTCTTATAGAAGGGCAGGCAGAGAGCCAGAAGGCCATGGCTTTCAAGGGTTTCAATACGGGCTCGCTACTAATTACACATGTACTAATGGCATAGATTTTCATTAGAGATAATTTAAGTCCGCTCATCCGGACAAGGCTGTGCTGCATGTACAGTGCCAAATGATTGGCATGCTGTTACAAATTCCCACAAACTCATTCTGAAGGATTGCTGGCTGATAATGATCTTCACCCAGCTGACAGGATATATTATTTATCAAACAGGATTGTTAATCCAATTATCATATATTATTGATCAAAAGTGTAGCTGCTACTTTGCTAATTGCTAGATACTCATGTTAGAGTTTAACATAGTTTTTGAATAGTAACTACAGTTTTAAAGTGTCTGCTCATTCCATTCAGTCTTCTCATTTTTTCAATTTCTATTTAACAAATGATGACCGTTAAAAAAACAAAACAAAACAAAAAAAAACAATCAGAAACTATAACTGCAACTTGCATAGGTCCAAGAATGATAATAATAATAATAATAAAAAAAAAAAAAACTTAATAAAAAAAAATAAAAAAAATAAATATATATATATATATACACACACACACACACACACACATTTATATATATATATATATATATACAACATTGGACGCCATTGATATATACAAAGTTCTGTCATGAAACTCTAGATGGCACAGGCTAATAGGTCCTTTACTCAATCTGCTTGCAATCATATCATTCTCTATAGGGCACAGCTGATTGGTTCCTGCTGTATCAGTAGCCAATGAGCTCGCTGCTCAACCTTCAAATACTTGGTTATCATTTGCTATAGCATTTGCAGCACGCTTTAAGACACCCTCCACCTTCCCCAGCTCCACCTGTATAGATCTGCTATGGGTAATTCATGTTAGGGCTGCACGATTTATCACACAACGCGAAAAATAACATTGAAATCGTGCTTAAATGTGATTCTTAGTGCGATTATGAAATCGCAAAGGCTGCGATTATTTTTTTATGCCCAGCTTGTCAGTGAAGTATGGCTCCAAATGCTAATCCATCTGAAAGCGCTGTGAGTCGCTTATAATGTACATTTGACAAAACAACTGTACAAACAACTGTACAAATGTACAAACAACACAAGACAACATTTAATAACATGTTTTTACTCCAAACTCACCCTTCTGTGAGATGATGTTGCTTCTTACACAAAATAAGGCAGTCATGTTTTTATTAGTCACATTTAATCAATCAAAGCGCTACAATTTTCTGTTTATTCAGCTACAGCGATAGTATGATGCCCATAGGGATTTCCTGGAATGACGTGTGTTATCTACATATTTGGAGTTTCTGCACAAGAGCGCCCTCTGGCTTTCAGATGGAGAAGCTACTGATCACAGAGCCGTACAGCTCTGACAAGCTGCGCATAAAATAATTGCAGCCTTTGCCAAATCGTGTGCGATAAAATTTGCGATAAATCACAATATATCGTGCAGCCTCAATTCATGTATGCTATATTGTACTGCAGCAGCATGTCTTACATGCTCACAGCAGTGTGTCGTGTATGTATTGGCAGTAGCAAGTCCCGTACTTGCTCTGAGGCAGCAGCAGTGTAGCAGATCTATTGCGCCAAGACCAAACATATCAACATTGTCATATCCATTACCATGCCAAACACTCCGAAAGTTGTCATGACAGAAATATATATTTGTTTGTGTTCCACAAAAAAAAAATAATTAAGAGTGAGCAAAAGATAACAGAATTTTTATTTTTGGGTAAACTATCCCTTTAAGAGCATGAATAGCATTGGAGACCCAGACATAAAACTCACAGATTGCCAATGATCTATTACAAATGACAATTACTTTAGCAAGTTTGTCTATTAGGAAGTTACGTAAAGACCATATCTGACATTCTCTAGACCTCTGAGCCTGCACAGCCAGACGAGCACCTTCTGTGCCAAGCGTACAGCTTAGTAATTAGCTTTTGTTCATATTGATTTCAGTGGCAAAGGAAATGTATGCTAATACAAGGTGGACTTAGCTTAGCTTAGGAGTGCTGCCAGCTGCCAGACTGGATTACAGACATCTCAGAAACATGTCAAAAACTGAGCTGTCTCCCCAAGGGCTCTGCACGCTCTGTGCCAGCTCTGTTAGTGCATTTTGTTTCATTGTCATAGCAGCAGAACAGTGAAGCCTTGAAGGATTATCCAGGAACATACGACTGGTAAGACTTACTTCCATGAGACTCTCGCAAATTCGCATATAGAGGTGGATATAGACCTGTCAGCTACAGACAAGAACAGGGCATATTCCTGTTCAGTGCAACAGTGAAGATATGTTTTATGGTTAGAGGTTTGAAACCAGCTGATGGAACCCATGTTTCTATTATGCTGCTTGCGAACAGCAGGACATACTGTCAAAATCGATATGCTATGTGATCTAGCGATTACTTCTGAGGAAGCCCAGTGGTGCAACAATAAACTTAACCCTTATGTACTGTTGCAGGTTAATTTGACCCATTTTGATTTTTGAGTTGTTGGAAATATCAGTTTACCTATGTTTTTTTCTTGAAATATTGTGACATTTTCTCATTTAGGGTCATGAACATGGATGCAAAATTTTGACATACAGTTTTGACATACAGCATACACACAAAATTACTATTACGTTCATGTTGTTGACCAGCATATTTTAATGGTAACTGTACAGACCCAAAATAATAATGTTTCTTGGTTATATTTTGTTATTTTAGTTTCTTACTACCCTATGAAGCTAAAAAAAAGTTGTTTTACCTGTTAACTGTCTGTCCCACTTTTTGAGCACAGACTTGAAAATAACTTTTCCGACTTAAATTGTTAAAAAAATACTTCAGAGCACAGACTTAAGTTTGGTATCTTTTTAAAGGGAACACTTCACAGATTATTATTGTAGAAGTAAAGAAGGTTGTAAAAGTAAAGTTTAAAAAAAGTTATAGAAGTTTAAGTTTATGAAAAATTAAAACATATAAAATATATATTTTTATATTTTATATAAAATATATATTTCACAAAACATGTTCAGCACTAAAACTTCAAGAAAATCAAAGCTGAATATCTGAACAAGTTCTGTGCCAAATGTTAGGTTGATATCTCAAAAAAAGAACTTTCAGTAAGATTTTTTGTGCGCAGTACCAAAAACTTTTCCACTATGACATCCAGACTCCGCCGGTGACTCTTCGATTTCCATATATGGTTTGAGTGATCTGAACCATATATTTCCATATTCAAAATATTTATGAAGTAGACATCCTATTCAGAAGTAGTTTGGGCAGTAATCTTAATTTGATTTGATTTCAATCTCTAAAACACATTAAAAAAAAAACATACGGAAAGAATCAGAGCACATGTTATAGTTTGGCATCACATCACAAATGAAGAATCTATCGGTATTTATCTATTGCTCTGTCATTTCTTTTGAAAATCAGTCACCAATTATGAAAACTAGAGTCTGAAAGCTTTCAAATGCTATATAGTTTGTCAAGATTTAGGTTTAGACAAAGATATTATTGTTAATGTATAATGGCAAGTGTCCCACGGGTGCAGGGAGGGGCAGTTTTAAAAATAGTGGTTAAAAACATTTTTATAAATCATAAATTCAGATATTTATTCTTTGTAATGTGTGAAAAGTATTGATATTAAAAGTTAATTATTTGTACCTGATTGTATGTGTCTTTTTTTTTCATTGTGTGATTTTTGAGGAACTGTACTGAATCCAATTAAGATCAATTTGACCATACAGGCTATAACCATAAATCGAAAAGTACATGAGGGTTAAAGTGACTTTTCACCTACACTCAAAAAAATTAATTGTTGGATTTACTTAAAAAAGAAGTGTCAAGTGGTTCCACGCAACTATATTGAGTAATTTGTACAAATAACAATTTAGTTGTATGATCAAAATAAATTTAAGTAAAGCTGACAAAATTTCTTTGAGCAAATACAAATCATTTGAATGTCACTGTCACATAATATTTATATGTGCAGTTTACTTAATAATGTTATGTTTATTACGTAAGGTGAACACATTCATTGGCTTAATTTACCTTATTAAATGAACTATTTTCTCTACAAAATGCTCTCAAAAAATAACTCATTGAACAAACTCAATTGAATTGAGAGCAGGAATTCCATCCTATGTGTATATGAGTGCGCACAGCCTAAACACAGGCAACACTCTTCTGCATAATGGTAACCACAAAATTAAAAAAACATTACAGAAACTCCTCTAAATGTCCAACAAAACTGGGGCCGTATTCACAAAACATTTTATCTTACCACTAAGAGTTCTCCTAAATAGCAGTAAAAGTTCTTAGCTAAGAGTTTTCTCTTAAAACCTATTCACAAAGCTGCTGAGACAAACTTTTACTAAGGAACAGACAGAAGTCTTAAGCTAAGAGTAAGGACGGGGTTGACCTCGTTGCTATGGAGTATACACACAGCGATTGGCTGATGGGGGAGGAACCAGCGATTTAATCATAGAAATATTGTAGAATGAGGTGTCATGTTTCCATATTAAAATAAAGGTTTTTAAATACAAATGTTGCCATATTCAAATAAAGGTTTTAGGCTAAGTGTCACTAATTAAACTAGTATATACAGTTAATTGTCCACCTCTTGGATGTCTGCACCTCAAGAGAATGCAGAATTCAAGCAACAAATTATGTTTTATAAACAAAGTTTGGGAGGAACACATTCAAACGGTCTTTCTAATCAGCACGAGAGGAGGAACAAATACACAGATGAGAGCCGACTCGCCTATAGTTACTTTGGCAGTTTTCTGCATCCCTCCGCCACCCCTCACTCTCATCTGGAGATATGGGGAGAACTTTGGGTTTGGGCTAAATTCCAAGCTCGGAGCCCTCAATCCCCTTGGACAGTACACCAAATACGCTTATTATATATTTTATTACTCTACCTAAAACCACTGCCACAGGTAATCGGACAATAATTATTTATTTGTTAAAGATTTATTTTTGGCGCCTCATCATAGATTCAAATCTATAAATCAAAATGTATTGCATTTATGAAGAAAAAGTTCAGCACCCAAGGCTCTATCGCTATTGCCTCAATGGTGTACAGTGTCTTTGGGTGGATTGCTAGGGCGGACTGGCACCAACAATCATTTTAGGACTGTTTTTGATTTTGTCTTAGTGACTTAGGAGTCCTCTTGACTACTCCTAGCGTTTCACAGATTTAGGAGCTAGTTTTAGCACTAAAATGCTTTGTGAAATACTCTTAGAGCAAAAATTTAGGACTCGTAAAATTAGGACTGACACGCCCATTAATTTTAAGAGTTTCTCCTAAATCAGCGATTTAGGTGCTACTTTTAGCCTTAAGATGTTTTGTGAATACAACCCCTGAACATTACACTCTAACATAAACTAACAACATCTTTCCCTTTACTGAAAAACACATAAAATAACACTTTAATCCCTAAATTTACTCTCCTAATGCAGTCCCTTGCAAAGCATGCTGGGAACTACGGATCCACTGCCCAGTTAGTTATGTTAACATTAATTTGTGCGTTTCACTCAGCAATGTTAAGTTGACTGAACAAACACTTACTAAGTAAAGCTGACAATACTAATTTTTAGTTGAAACAACGCAGTTAAATTACGTTCATGTAGTTACATGAGTTTTTTAAGTAATGTGAACAAGGGTGGTTTGAGTGAAACTAACAACAGTGAAAGTTCATTTTTTTGAGTGTAAAATTAAAACTATGTCATTGTTTAATCACCCCCTTGTGAAAAAGAAGTACACTTTAGCATACTGTTAAAATAGTACTTAAGTCTAAAATAGACTTTACATGTGCTTTAGTATATTAGTCAACACATCAAAATAAATGCACTTGAATTTAAATCACGACACAAGAGAATTAAAAGAAAATGATTTAAAGTGTACTTTTTAAGTAAAACATTTAATTTGACATTATTACAAAGTGCACTTTTAAAGGTGTACTTAAGAAACAGTCAAGAAAGTGTACTCTCTTCAAAGTCTCCTTTTACTTCATTAATATTATATAATCAGCAAGACAAGTACAATTAAGTGCACTTATTTTTCACAAGGGCCCTCATATCATTACATACTCTCTTGCTTACGAGGTACACAAAAAGATCAGAATGTTCACACTGCTCTTTTCCATAAAAAGACAGTGAATGGTGAGTGTTTAACTCCACAAAAACACAGCACCTTTCATTTGAATGGATTGTAATTAAAAACGAGAGAGTGACTGATTGTCCTGCGTGAAACAATGTTAACGGAACCAAAAATGACAGCAGCACACAACAGGGTCAATTATCTCTGAAATTGTGTAATGAAAATTAGGTTTGCTAAAGGGAAAATCATTAGAATTGTAAAAACGACCTCCTGAACAAAGTGTTTTATGAGCAACCCTCCTGCCAAACACACATGCAAAGCCGCCCCAGTTTCCCCGGCACATATCAATTGAGTTAATACAAGCTAATGGTAATAATTTGTCAAGCTTACAATCTTGTCTGTGCAGTTTTAATAATGAGTGAAGCTGGTCTGGTCTGGCCCTACTGCAGTTATTACTGGTGTAATTTGGGCCACCCTAGAGAATTTTTAGATTTAATTTAAGCATTTGGGGATGATGCTTAGCTGTGACAATAGCGATCCATCTTTTTTAACACTCCTAATCTTCACGGAGGATCCAAACCTTAGTTGGAGCCTTTGATGGATAACCCCTCCTCCTTTTCATATCTCCCTGTCTCTCTATCCGTCTATCTCTCCTCCTGTGCTTCCTGCAGAAATACTATTATCAAGAATAGAGAACCGAGACTGGAGTGTGGATACATTGTCCAATGCAGTTTGTGGGTGGATGTCATACTGTATCTGCAGCCTGTGTTAAGAGGCATGAGTTTCTGAACAAAAGTCCACTCTTGTTAACGACTCTCATACCGTATACAACTCATCTAAAAGTTCAAATCCCCACTCAGAGCTCAAAGAGTTTGAGCCACTCACACGTAGCAGAAAACCTGTTGATTCATCCACACTGTTATGAAAAAGAGATCAAAATGGGTGGCATAAAACCAAAATTCACCTTATTTTATTTTCTAAATAACGTCTTTGGCCTTACGACAATTCATCATGTCAACAAAGAAAACAAAAATGTGTCTGAGGGTGTGTTCACATTTGGAAGGTTTGGTTTGTTTTAAAAAAGAAACTGGTGCGATTGCTCTGTTAGTGCGGTTCATTTGAATAAGTGTGAACGCTGCCATCCGACCTTTCGTGTGTACCAAACAAGCGAACCGAGAAGTTAGTGCGGTTCAACTAAAATATGAACGCAACACAGACCAAAGACATAGAGTGTAAACAAACCAAAAACAGGACATGATGTCACAGGATGCTACCCTAGAAAGGACAGAATGCTCAAGTATACCTGGTTTTTCTCGTCATAGTCGTGGCATTGCCAATTGCAGTTTGGTACAGGTGGTGGTAACGCCATCTTCTTACACTGTTTTGACTCTTTTTACACATTTTATAAGCTCTTCATGAGTTCTTGGCTGGTAAAAATACCATCATATGTACACACATACAACAAACGCATTCAGCCCAGCATGCAGCAT
The DNA here is from genome assembly GCF_019924925.1 of Ctenopharyngodon idella. Classification (NCBI taxonomy): domain Eukaryota; kingdom Metazoa; phylum Chordata; class Actinopteri; order Cypriniformes; family Xenocyprididae; genus Ctenopharyngodon; species Ctenopharyngodon idella. The sequence goes on from NC_067234.1 coordinate 23,392,948, forward strand.
TGTTTTGGATGTTCGGTAAGTTCTGTCGTAAAATATACATCCTATTTTAATTTTAATTTTTTATTTATTGTATAGGTTCAGTCTTAAAAATGACAGTGTGAACGCTAAGCGAACCAAGAATAAATGTATAATTTTCTTTTTTGATCCGGACCAAAAGAACCAAGAGAACCGAACTACAAATGTGAACACACCCTTTGTAATACTATCAACATGTAATGACTTGATTGCTTCACCTCTAAAATGGCTTTCCTTTTCGAATAACATCACCAAGTCCTCTTGTGTTTCAACCAATGATTGCTTTTTGGGAGGGTAATAATCCTCCATAATCAATTGCCAACTTGATAATAAAATAAATAACTGATGACTACAATTATGTCCCGCCTTTTTTCTCATTAAAGGGTTAGTTCACCCAAAAATTTAAATTCCCTCATTAATTACTCACCCTCATGTCGTTCCACACCCGTAAGACCTTCGTTCATCTTCGAAACACAAATTAAGATATTTTTAATGAAATCCGATGGCTCAGTGAGGCCTGCATTGACAGCAAGATAATTAACACTTTCAGATGCCCAGAAAGGTACTAAAGACATACAGTATTTGAAACAGTTCATGTGACTACAGTGGTTCAACCTTAATGTTATGAAAGGACGAGAATACTTTTTGTGCTCCAAAAAAACAAAATAATGACCTAATCTAGTGATGGGCGATTTCAAAACACTGCTTCATGAAGCTTCAAAGCTTTACAAATGTTTTGTTTCGAATCAGTGGTTCGGAGCGTGTAACAAACTTCCAAAGTCACATGATTTCAGTAAACGAGGCTTCATACGTCATAAGTGTTTCGAAATTTCAATGTTTCACCACTGGGGGGTGTGACTTTGGCAGTTTGATACATGCTTTGAACCACTGATTTAAAACAAAAGATTCGTAAAGCTTCGAAGCTTCATGAAGCAGTGTTTTGAAATTGCCCATCACTAGATATTGTTGAATAAAGTTGTTATTTAGTTTTTTTGGCGCACAAAAAGCATTCTCGTCGCTTCATAACATTAAGGTTGAACCACTGTAGTCACATGAACTGTTTTAAATATGTTTTTAGTAGCTTTCTGAGCATCTAAAAGTGTTAATTATCTTGGTGGCAATGGAGGCCTCACTGAGCCATCGGATTTTATCAAAAATATCTTAATTTGTGTTCCGAAGATGAACAAAGGTCTTATGGGTGTGGAAAGACATGAGGGTGAGTAATTAATGACAGAATTTTTGGGTGACCTAACCCTTTAAATATCCTGTTTGACACAGAAATGCTTCACAATACAGAATAAAACAGATTTTTAATGTTATGTTTCAATGTTCAATGACTTTAAGTTTCATCATCAGCAATGCCAATAAATGATTTACATCTATTTTCCGCTTTTCATCATAAAGCTGTCAATATTAAACCAGTTCAAAGGGATAGTTCACCCAAAAATGAAAATTCTGTCATCATTTACTCACCCTCAAGTTGTTCTAAACCTGTATGAACTTCTTTCTTCTGCTGAACACAAAAGAAGATATTTTGAAGAATACGGTTAACCAAACAGTTTGGAACAACTTGAGGGTGAGTAAATGATGACAGAATTTTCGTTTTTGGGTGAACTATCCCTTTAATGCTTACTTTCAACTATTGTTTACATGCAGCAAAAAGAGGCCATGTCATGTAGAGGCCAAATATATTGTGTTACGCAGTAAATTGAGTGGTCTGTCCGTTTTATCTCTGTGAAAGTAATTACTATTAGATTACCATCTTGTGTGCCTGACTCACTAGAAAATGACTGGATCGAGTATTCATTAGAGATCATTATGAAAAACATAATTAAACATTTTGGGGCTTAACTATGTGGTGCTTGCAACTGTAAGGTGTGTATCACTACTACTATTGCTAGTTAGTATTAACCTTCAATGTGCAACTTGTCCCACATTTGTTTGTGCTACAGAATAAATGAGATTTGTTAAGGAAAGGTAAGGTACGCTAGTGCTTTTCTTAATAATCTGATTTCATAATAGATGACAAATTAGTTGAAAATTCCAAGAAATTTTTTTTTCATTTTATGAAATTATATGAAAAGAAAAAAATCTAGTTTGTATTATTATCTTAAGGTGTTTTGGAGACTGTAAATATGTACAGTAGCTGCCTTTTCTGTGTTGATTCTTTCTTGCTGTATTGAGGCATATGGAAACTAATGGATACAGGAACTATCAGGAACAGGAACTATCCAATCTTACTGACAGATGATTGACAGGGGTCAATCACAGATCACTCTCTATTAGTTACATATACAAATAAACATTATAGACATTATATGAAAATATGCCTCTATAAAAAGCATTCTGTCTTTGCATTTTGAATATAAATGAATAAAAAAGTGCATGAAATTCAGCCAAACAGCATGATTGTAAATGTGCTACTGCTTAAAAATACCTATAAAGTGATGTCGCTATTTAATATGTATGTTTATATGACGTTTTATTCAATATCAACAGAAAGAGTCCCCAAGATAGATAACATATTCTGTAAATTACCATTTATCATTTGCGCTGCTTACCAATTAAGGAATTACAGCGAGCTTCTGATGGCATAAATAAATAAATGACGGAGTGCAGTTATCCATCACAAATCATCTAAGACCTCCTGTCATCTCACCCAGCATGTTCCCTTTCCTCAGCTTTAATTAACTTATTTTGGAAGTGCTGACAAAAAAAATAAATATATAAGAGTTTAAAGGGAGAGGAGCAGTGTGGGGAGTTGTCATGGAGACCTGAAGCATCTGGCAGAGTCCCAAGAGTTTAGCAGCCACTTCTCCCTATCTCTCTCCCTCTCTCTCACTTTCATTCTCATTGGAGCATGAACATCTGTCATGCCCAACACAACATTACCTATAACCGCACACCACAATCAATCTACTCACTGCGCAGGCCGCTGCAATAACACAATACTAGCAAAATACACTGATAGAACTGTTCATCATCACTGTAGATCCCTTATCATATATAATTCAATAGATCACATTAAGACCAGAGATCCTACACAGAAATTTAAAGGGGGCGTATAATGGAAAACGCTCATTTCCTTTCTCTTTTGAATGACAAGATATTCCCTTAACATTCCCAATGGAAAGATCCATCTTCAGTCTGCTCAAATCATTCATGTAAACTTAACAGCAAAAGCAGGAACTTAAAAAAAAAAAAAATGAATAAAAAATCAGTTGATGAATGATAATGTGAGCTACATTTCACACCAAAAGTGGTTAGACAGTTATAACAGATCAGTTATAACATCATTTAAAAAGAAGTCTTAAGAAAGTCTTAAAAGCACAGTAGCATTTAGTTAGTCAACATGACAAAATCTATTTCACTTTCAAATAAATTCTAAACTAGATAGTGACATATACTGCTTTTTATCAACTGATATGATACAGATTATTTTTTGTTTATGTGTCAAAAAAAAATAAATATGCAAATTCACTTTTAACTATTAATTTACTTCTGTATATATATATATATATATATATATATATAGTCAAATCAAAATTTATTCAGACACCTTGAACATTTCATTCATTAACATAGTTTTATTCATTATAGTTTAAAAAAAATGGTAATGACAAGATCTCAGAGTTAAACTGTGTCAGAAAAAAAATAATCTTAATTATGTCAGATAACACTTAAGGAAAACATGGTCAGATCAAAGTGTCTGAATAAGTTTTGGTCCCAAATTTTTTATCACTTTTACTGGTAGTCCACTGTATGAAGAATTTTTGGGTATAATATGTCATAGTTTACTTTATTTTGCTATCCTCACTTACATAAATGAACTATAGTGTCCTGCACCCACTAGTAAAAATATTTTGGTTTAAAATTTGTACCACAAAAACATAATATTCATTATGAATATAATCCATTATTATTATTATTATTATTATTATTATTATTATTATTATTACTGTTATTATGGTATTTTTCGGGAAAAAAAAGTCAAGGTTTTTATATCATCTGAAATGTGTTTTCAGATTATTCTTTTATTCTAAAGTAACTTTTATAATGAATGCAATAAATTAACTTTTTGTAATTAATATCAAGCACGCAAAACATGTTTAGGCTAATTTATTTAGTACACTATAATTTATGTTTGTTTTATACTTGTATTTTTCATTACTGTTCTGTTGGATACCATTAAATTTAAAAGAATAGTTCTGGAGAGATGGGAACTAAAATAAATGTTTATAGTGTTATATTTATTTATCAGTATTTTACATTATTTATGATATAATAAAAAATGTGACTTATCTGTGTTTTTTTCTTCCACAATGCAATTTTGAATCTGTAAGACATATTCATACGACGTGACTGGTATGACAAAACTCGGTACGAGTTTTTTTTATTGTAATATTATTAATATATACAGAAGTAAATTAGGTAATTAGGTTAAAAAAATATATTGTTGAAGCCAATTATCTCTATGTTTTACTTCAAATTATTGGATTAAAATGGGTTGCAAACAACATTTCACTTTCATCTGTTTTCTAATATTAAAAAGTAGACTTCAGGAGGGAAAAAAACCTCCAAAAGTACATATGACCAATTTCCAATGTTTTAATTCTACATGTTCAAGGTGTCAGGGCTGATTTTGTATGTAAAACACACGCAGTCATAAATATATATCAGTGAAACGATCTCCAGGATATGGGAACCATCATTGCACATTGATTCCATACAGTGTGTTTCTGTGAAAAACTCACAATTTATCCATTTAGCTACAGCTGTCAATGTCGGGACATATGTTGAGTTCTCCCTAGATACCAATTAACTGGCTCTTTCCTATTACGAGAGCTAAAGAACACGTTCACATTAGCTCTATTCAACACAATAGCGTGATTTGCTAAAGGGATGATAGCGAGGCTCTCTGTCTGAGGTAAATACATTAATGAAGACAGCAATTAACGCAAAAGCTATAAGAAATATAAACGAGCACTCACATGAATGAGAGTCAGATAAAGAAGCACACAGACCGGTTCCGCCAGGTGCGAAAGAAACCGGCTTAGAGCGGCATCTCTTTATCTGAGCGTATAAGCAGAAAGAAACCTTTAGGTGGCAGATTGTCATTGTTGGGTGCTATCTCATCCCCATTTTTTATTTATTTATTTTTTTCATGAGGGAAGAGAAAACAATGTGAGCTTCCATTACAGTGGCATCATTTTCAGGAGAATGTGTTATTACGGCCCTTATTCATACAATGCCTCCATTCATTTCACATTCAAGATTCTACTTGAGACGCGAGGCAGATGTTGTAGCGAACCGCAAGCTGGACGGTGAAGTGCAGGGAAGGAAAAGTCGGATGCGAATCAAAGCCACCTTTTGTCGTCAGCACTCTCATTTAAGAAATTAACAAGGGACTGTGAGCGAGGTGTACAATACGGAGACAAAGGAGCCTGGTTGGCAGCGGCAATTTGGTTTTCTCGCTGACTTTGAGAAAGAAGCAGAAAATGGACCATCTGTTTGAATTACTAAGCTAACACTGCAAGGAAGAAGTGAAGGAGAATGCACACTTTCAAACGCCCAAAATTCAGGGTGCTGCACAGCAGGGGCGATTCAAGGATTTCAGGTCCCTTATCTAAGCATGAGCTGATTTGGCTCAGAGGAATATTTCTTGCCTTAAAGAGATAGTTCACATAAAAATGAACCTTCTGTCATCATTTACTCACCCTCATGTTGTTCTAAACCTCTATGACTGTCTTTCTCCCGTGGAACATAAAACAAGAAATTCTGGTTGCTCTTTTACGACTTGTGCACCATAAAGTCTTTGATCATTTAACCTTTTATGGAAAGTCAAGGTTAATGTAAAATATCATGTGGTGAGGCTTTCCAAAAACTTAATGATATTTATGAATTAGTAATTCATGATATTACACTGTAAAAAAATATTTTCATGATTTGTAATCACAACATTTTTTCTTTTGTCAAATCAACTTCAATAATTAATGTTGTTCAGATAACATAATATTTTGAGTTTCTGTTGATTAAACCAATCGCCTTTATTGTATTAACTCGAATTTTTAATTTCAATGAACTCAAAATTTAAAGGCAACCAGGTAACTTACTTTTTTAAGTTAACCCAACAATTCGTTTTTTACATAGGGTTAGGTTATAAATATATTTTTGCTTTGAAAAATGCATTTTTTAAATTAATTATTAAGATTAAGTGATTAATTAATGATTAAGTGTATGCTTTCATGTGACATTTTTAAAATCATTCAATAAAAACAAATAGTAAAAACCATAAGAAACCAACATGAGTACAAAGAGTTTCAAAAAAAACTTTGAAATTTCATTCTTTAAAATTTAAATTTCATCCAAGATCTTTCAATTTCTGTAGGTTGCAAGGTGGTGCCACTGTGGATCGAACTTGTTGATCCAGCACATCTCAGAGTTGCTCAATTAAATTGAGATTTGAGGAATTTGGAGGCCAGCGCAACACCATGAACTCTTCATCATGTTCCTCAAACCACTCCTGAACACTCCTGCAGGAGGCATTATCCTGCTGAAAGAGCCACTTCCACCAGGGAAAACCATTGTCATGAAGGAGTGAACCTGGTCTGCAACAATCTTTAGGTAGGTGGCACATGTCAAATTTACGTTCACATGAATGGCCGGAGCCAGGGTTTCCCAGCAGAACATTGTCCAGACCTTCACATTCCCTCCACTGGCTTGTCGTCGTCCCACAGTGCATCCTGGTGCCATCACTTCACCAGGTAAATGGCGCACACATACAAGGTCGTCAACGTGATATAAGAGAAAATGTGACTCATCGGAGCAGGTGACCTTCTTCCACTTCTCCAAGGTCCAGTTCTGACGCTCACATGCCCATTGTAGGTGCTTTCAATGGTGAACAGAAGTCATCATAGGCACTCTGAATGGTCTGCAGCTATGCAATGCCCTGGTCAGAGCGATGCACTGTGTTGTGACACATTCCTCCCATAACTATTATTAAAATTTTGTGTAACTTGGGCCACAGTAGACCTTCTGTTGGCTCGAACCAGACATTAATGAACTTTGGGTGCCCAACACCATGTTGTCGATTTGTGGTTTGTCCCTCCTCGGCCACTGTTTGGTAAATTCTCACCAATGCTGATCGTCAACCACAAGCCTTGATGTTCAGAGATACTCTCACCCAGTCGCCTTGCCATAACAATTTGGCCCTTGTCAAAGTTAATTTCTCCCATTTCTCCTGCATCCAACACACTGATTACGAGAACATGATTGGTTGCATACCAATCATGGATGGATGGATGAATGGATGGATGGATGGATGGATGGATGGACAGATTTACATTTACATGGACAGATTTTACATTTAACAATGGACATTTAGATCAAATGAGCTTGTCCAAGAGGCAAAACATGTTGCAAAACTATTCAGCTAAGGTAAATAAACAGTGGTACTAGCAAAATCAAGGTCATGGGTTTAATTCTCTGGAAACAGGTGCTTTGGATAAAAGTGTTTACCAAATGCATAAATGTAAAATTGTTTCAGTGTTTCTGTTTGAGTCCAAATAATAGTATTTTCATAAATAAAATCCATTCATTTACAGAGCTTTTATTAAGCCAGCTAGAAATTTGAGATGCAACCAGTCACCGAACAAAAACCTCAGTTTTTTTCACACTCTTTTTCCAGATTCAGCAGAGCTTGTTAGTGTGAATTTAATATCTAATAGAGTGGAGAGGTTTGTTTTGATGTTTGCACGGGTGACTAATTTGCCCACTTCTCATTAATAACCCAAGAGCAAAGGAGTCCATAGACATAATGTGAGCTTTGAATGCAGTTTATGTGGTATCAGCATCACAACTTACAACATGCAGACACAATTTGTCGGATATGATACTGAATCAGCATGTCTTGAAAGCTATGTTGTTGATGTCAGTGGGACTGTCTAATGGCTCGTAATATATTCAGTGTGACTGTTGTGTCCTACAGGAGAGCTGTTGCGAGACCGAATGTGTTCCCTTCAAAAACAGCGTGATGTCTACCATTAAAATCAGATTCATCAGAACATTGCCTGAAAAATATACCACATTAGCACTCACTGCCCACTCCAAATGCTTAGGAACAGGATGCTATCAGCACAGCACAATGTCTCTCCCACATACATTATGTCTCTTTCACCTATGCAATTCTATCCATCGACTCAAATAGAATGTCGAACTAGCAACATATGATAAAATGGATATGGATACTTTCCATTTAAAACTAATCCCACATATTGTATGCTCCGGGCTATGCTTGAAGCTGATATGACTTGGTGCATACTATATAGAATAACTAGAATACGAATATATAACTTTATATAGAATAAGAACTATATAGACATATTAAAAAATAATAATAAAAATGACAAAAACAACAAAATTACTAAAACTTTAACTATTACTAAATTGAAGACGCACCAGATAAATAAAAAAAATTATAAAATATAATAAAATAAATATAACAATAAATATAATGATTAAAACTAATTTATTATGAATTAAATTCATATTAATAAAACCTAAAAATAGTATATCAATGATACTAAAATAACACTGATGTATCCTGTATTAAGTTTTTTTTTTTTTTTTTTGCATAAATCTTAAAAAAAGTTTATAAAAGGCAAAAAAATGCAAATATTTATTGCAAAATTTCACTGTAGGACTATCTTAATTTATATTCATTATTCATTAAAAACAAGTCTTTTTTATTTTACACAACATATTTAATTCTATACAAGTTTCCCTCTGCTTGTCAAACTGTATATATATATATATATTTATATATATATACTTATATATCATATATATTCTTTTCTCAGACCACTGGCAGCTTTTTAAAATAGTTTTTAGCATAAATCTAGGAACAATTTTGTGAAGTTTAATAAAAAAGTAAACGAAATTGCATAATTAAATTTCACTTAAATAAAAAAAATAGTTATGAAAATAGACTCATTTCAAGATATTTGCAACTCAATTAAATTGATGTTGTTTTAAGATATTTTTTTCCTGGGAAAAAAGGCAAAAAATACAAATTAAGATAAGTTTGCTGTGTACGTGATGACCTTATGATGATGTGACTTTTTACAAAGCTCTCTCTCTCTCTCACACACACACACAGAAATCCCATGTACAGTAGAGAAGGAGCGAACAACAAAAGGCTCTTTCTATTCCTCTCGAATGAGAGCAATCACACTTGAGAGGGGGCAGCTGCTGTATCTCCTTTTGTGCGGGCATTTTAGATAGCTCTTCAGTGGGGCACAACACAAAAGGAGTCAAATGTATTTTCTGACCACAGAGGTGAGACAGGCCCGCCATCAGCGGCCATCTTCCTCACAATGTCTATGAGAGCGCAATCATCCAGCGCGCAGCCCACTGATGGATGAACTGAGAGACCCAACCTCCCTCCAGCCCTCATTCACCGCATGCTGCTACGAGACAAAACAGAGCACAGCTCAATTATAAACAGATTGACAGTCACATTATGCCATAACAACAACCCAGTCACTCAGGGCAGGGATGAAATGAAGAGCAGCTCAACCCTTACATTACCGAGATGTCGATGATGGATTGATGCTCGCTAGATCGGGGAGAGTGTACGGACAAGGCCGATTGAAAGGGGCGAGATGTGCTATCAGCTGAGAGGAAATGGGAACCTGACGGGAACTGACCTTTACCGACCCCAGTCGGTCTTCGCAACGCTGTGTTATGGTGCCAAGCTCATGCAAATGTCGACGAATTACGCCGCTCACGTCTCTCCTGGTGAAATCATAAAAAGGGGCAGATTCTGTTTGAAGATGTTTACCATCAAAAGCTCAAAGGTCAACCAATGTCTTACATGATCAAAACCAAGTTTTCACAGTCAGTTTAATATTTCCATAATCTGATTTATTTTTTAAATTTGATTAAAAATTGAAAAAAAGAAGAAAAAATGGGAGAACTGGACTAATTTTTATTTGTAGAGAGGACTTTTATTTGCATGTTTTATTCTATTAAAAACTAACTTTAAGATATAATGTGATTTCACTGGATTATGATAAGTGGGTGTACCAGAATTAACCCAGATCTTAATGAAAGAAAGCTAAATGAATTGACTATTATCCAATGGCAGTCTGTGACATCAGCAGAAAGGCCCGAGGTGGAGCAGAATTATTTTGGGCTTGGAATAATATGCACCGATGTATCATTCACAATAAGACATGTAAAAAATGTTTTCTCTTGGAATTAAGTTTATTTTTCTTACCCGGTTGTCAGTTGTTGTTGTTTGTTTCATCAGCATAAACTCACTTAAATTTGATACCTTTCGCAGAAAAAAAGGCCAAATATCTGATGTCACTTTGCATTCTAAGTAAGTGTATTTTGATTTAAGAGTTTATATACTTGTACTGGAAAACAATACAAAAATTAAAGCTGCAAGCACCGATGAAAGGGCCCTTGCACCCGGGATCACTGCCACCCGGTGGCCTTAGAAAAACAGTGAATAGTGGGCGACATGCATGTAAGCGAGTAAATATAGGAGAAATATGGCAAAGTCATTGTGATGTGCCACACTTCCTGCTGCCAACAGGCGGCACTTTGACTATTACTGCCATGTAGATGTCTTCAGGCCAGGACTATTATTAAACATGTGAACTTTGGAGCAGATCGGACATTGTATGCCTGAGTTACAACAACTTCCTGTTTCGTGGCATTAATTGCATACTTTAGCACTTAGTCAAGTGATTTAACATGTTTCTAGCATGTTTGGAACTTCATGGCATATTTAAATGTATTTTGTGGGAGTGAATTACAGTGCAAAACATACCATTTGCTCTTGACAGCAGGTGGCGCTTTGACTAACTGAATATTGGCATGTAGATGTCTTCAGGCATGTAGACAACAACTTCCTGTTTCATGGCGAAACATCGAATTTTGTCAGGCCGCCACGGACACGCCCTTCAGTGAAAACTCAAGATCTCCGCATTTTAACGTCACAAAGATTAGACTGACCAAATATGATGTTAATTTGATAAAATCTCTAGGAGGTGTTTGTTAAAGTACAACGTCTGGAAATAGCAAAAACAGCAAAAATTTTGCAGAGAAAATTCAAAATATCTGACTTCCTGTTGGGTTTTCAGATTTTGCACCCAGGGACTTTTTTGTATGTATTGGGCTGTCACATATGTCTACTGAATTTCATACCTGTATGTGAAACATAGCGCGAAAGGCGCTTAATTGGAATTTTGTAGGTGGTGCTATCAAGCCATTTTGCCACACCTAATTCAGAAACAGATGTAAATTTTCACCACTTCTGACACGTGTGCAAAGTTTCATGAGTTTTCGAGCATGTTTAGGTGCTTAAAAATACGATTCATTTCAGAGAAGAAGAAGAATTGACTGAGCAATTAGAATAGGGTCCTCATACCATCGGTGTTTGGGCCCTAATAAAGTAAGAAAATCAGAGACTTTATCAAACATAAAGAATGTCTTAAACAACAAGATAAATAAGCCTAAGTCTATCCTTGCAAATTAAGTGTTTGTATGTTTTTCTTACAGTAAATAAATCTTAAAAATATATCATTATTTGAAGGAAGACACAGAGGAATAAGATCAAGACATGAAGCAAGATTTGAACCTGCATTTCCCATACGAGCACCATAGCTTCAAGAATGTGCCTCAGCTTGGAGGCTGGTTCAGTTTAATGCTCTTTCACTTTCCACAGTTGTTTCTATGAGACCAGCGGAGGACGGGTCACTATGGATGAGGAGGCTCACTTATGTGCCAAAGACTAACATTGAGGAATTAACTGCGTGTCTCTATTTCCCCTGGCCTTCTGCTAAAAGCCCATTAATAAAGAACATGACAGAGTAAGGAGGCTGATGCCTCCAGCCACCAGCAGGACCTAGTTTGACCTAATACACTATCCAAGAGATGCAGTCTGCGTATAACACTACAACTCCCCACAATTCAACTGTAGCACAAGAAAAACAAAAGAGGAAATAAAGACAATAAGGAAACCAGAATTGCCAATTTTTTCATTCTTTGTCATTGCGAGAGTTGTTATGCAAACCCGCTCAGTATATTTTCCAGATGATATACTTTCAATAATATCATTTTCAGTGGGAAGTGAGGTAGAAATTGTGAAAATGAGGCGATCATTTTTATCTATAACCCAGCTAGAGGAACACAACACATTACAAATTAGGTGATTAATTTGCTGTCATATTGAGGTAAACTTGTGAAAAGTGAAAAGCTGGGGGCAGTGCCATTGTTATTGTTATATCATGTTTCTGTAAAGCATTACAAAGTTCAGATCAATATTTCCTTGTCTCTCACACAGCGTCACGTACTATATTTCCTTCAGGAGTTTCTCTTTGAGTAAATGTGGCCTATTAATACCCATCCCCAAAACATCGTCATTATACACAGCACCAATGTTGCATGTACAGTTATTGGTCATCAAGACAAAGTGCCACAAGATGTTATGTGTCTACATTAGAGTTTACTTTGTGAACCGCAGACACATAGCAGATAAAAACATGCTCTGGGCTCCTTTGATCAATGTCCTGCATCTCTGGCGGTGATGAAACAGGGAAGAGAGTAAAATTACTCTGACATATGAAAGGCCACTACATCTTGTTCATTTCCTGTCCTTTGGCAATGAAGTGGCCATAAAGGTAGTGTAAATACACAGCCTCATTACACAAAAAAGTCTCACATTTTATGGAATTATCACCCATCTCTTTTTTCAGCCTTAGTGTGAAAAGTATTTTTCAGAAAGGTGTCTTGGTTGCTTATTGCACTCAGTCTGTTTCTATTTGCCAACATTTTAGAGGGATAGTTCATCCATAAATGAAACGTCTGTCATTATTTACTCACCCTCATGTTGTTCAAAACCATATGTTGTTATTTCTTCCATGGAATAAAAAAGTACACATTTTTGAAGACTTGTTATGAATTTCTTGCCATACAGTGACAGATCATAGCAACCACATACTGTCAAGCTCCAAAGATAGATACAGTAGACAATTAGACAGACAGATGATAGATAGATAGATAGATAGATAGATAGATAGATAGATAGATAGATAGATAGATAGACGATAGAATGACAGACAGACAGATAGATAGATGATAGAATGACAGATAGATAGATAGATAGATAGATAGATAGATAGATAGACGATAGAATGACAGATAGATAGATGATAGAATGACAGATAGATAGATAGATAGATAGATAGATAGATAGACGACAGAATGACAGACAGACAGACAGACAGACAGATAGATAGATAGATAGATGGATAGAATGACAGATAGATATATAGACAGATAGACAGACAGACAGAATGACAGACAGATATAGATAGAGAGATAGATAGATAGATAGATAGATAGACAGACAGACAGATGTTAGATGATAGAATGACAGATACAGAAAGATAGACAGACAGACAGACAGACAGACAGATAGATAGATAGATAGATAGACAGACAGACAGACAGATAGATAGACAGACATAGACAGACAGACAGACAGACAGATAGAATGACAGATAAATAGATAGACAGATGTTAGATGATAGAATGACAGATACAGACAGACAGATAGAATGACAGATAAATAGATAGACAGATGTTAGATGATAGAATGACAGATACAGACAGACAGATAGATAGACAGACAGATAGAATGACAGATAGATTGACAGACAGACAGACAGACAGACAGATAGAATGACAGATAAATAGATAGATAGATAGATAGATAGATAGATAGATAGATAGATAGATAGAAAGACAGACAGATAGAGAGATATATAGATAGATAGACAGACAGATGATAGACGATAGAATGACAGATAGATACAGACAGACAGAGAGACAGACAGACAGATGACAGACGATAGAATGACAGATTGATAGATAGATAGATAGATAGATAGATAGATAGATAGATAGATAGATAGATAGACAGACAGATGATAGATGATAGATGATAGAATGACAGATAAATAGAAAGAGACAGATAGAGAGATATATAGATAGATAGATACAGACAGACAGATAGATAGACAGACAGATGATAGACGATAGAATGACAGATAGATAGATAGATAGATAGATAGATAGATAGATAGATAGATAGATCATATTATACAGCTAATATAATGCGTGCACATACCAATCCTTAATATTCCATGATGCCAAGGGTGTGTGTCCTAGATCATAAGCATGTCCTTTGATCAGTGTTCTGAGGATGCTGGAAAACTCTGGGAAACTACATTGAGGGCACTGCTTTATGACCCATTTTAGCACAGATATATTTGGGAGCAACAGGAGTCGAACAATGAACAGTATGTAAGTGTGTATCTGTGCTGAAGAGACCCAGTTTGATTCGGCGGGGGCTGTCGATTTCCTGACTGGATTCTACTGTACTGCATGGAGTGCAACAAAGAGCTAGACACAGTGGTCGGAAAAGCTCGCTATTAAAAGCAATAAAATAGAGGTGAAGAGGGGTGAATACAATTTAAAAATTCAGCTTTTGGTTAATATGTCACTTTTTGGGCTTCTGAACGTCCATCAACATTTTTGAAAGCAACTAAAAAGCTTTGTGCTGCTCTAATACGAGCAAAGGTTATCCCAGAAATGGATACGCTAGGGCTGCGATAATGTGCTATATATGAATTTTCGTGAAATTATTTGAGTGACTGACATGTCATTTAACACAGGCAATCTGAGTACAGGTGTCTATTCAACCATCTTATTTTTAGAAAGTGCCACTCTGAATAATTTACATCTAACATTTTCATTCGACCCACTTAAGTTACAGAACTGCATTGAGGTGGAGAAGCAATGAGATGAGAGTTACTGGCCGTAAAAACTCCCTCCAGAGATGGAAAATATCACAGGTGGCGGAGACGGTAGGGGATGTCCAAATCTCCATTTCCAGAGTGAAGCCCGTCGGCTGTGGGAGAATAAAGGGGGATGAACGCAATATGGTGTGTTTTTCCCTTGGCCTAACAGTTTGACCTCCTTGTATGAGTCAAGTACCAGGAGAGCTTGAAAATAATTAAGGATCAAAAGTGACTTATAAATCCCTAACCCTCCATACTGGCTTTAGGTAGACTTATGAGACTGCTTCACATCACACTGTATCTCAAATCAAGGTGCAAAAACAAATGAAATACAAATAATCAAGTTCTTCAAATTAAGGCTGCACCATTTGGGGGAGGGAGGCTGTGGAATTGAATTGTGATTTCATCTATTAAAAAATGCAATTAAAAAATCCAGGTAGTTTGTAGGGCTGCACAATTTGGCCAGTTATAGTTATTATTATTATTATTATTATTACTATTAAATAAAAATAAAAGTTACTAAAATAAAAAAATATTACTATGGTAATATTTCACTGTAAAATAAAAACAAGAAAAGTATTTAAGAAAAAAACATTACATTTACATTACAACTGTGAAATTGCAATACTAATACGTATGGCTGTCTTAATTTTTCCATTTTCAAATTTCAAAACTTTTGTGTTGATGGAAAACCATCATTTACAGAAAAAGCATTATGAAATCATTTACTTACAGCTGCTGTCAGATTCAATACAGTTGGCTGCTCTGTCTGTCAAAAGTTTCTTTGCAAGCTCTCAATTACACTGGGCCTCGTTTACTAAACAATCTGCAGTTATATGCTCTGAACAAACATGTAATCCTCAGACGTGATCCAGGACGGCATTAAAATAAACCATCCACTTGTTTCCGACACTAGGATGCATCTGAAGACTGTACAAATACTGGACGTGTCAAAGTGTAAACAAATGTCAGTGGGCGAGGCCTATGGTGTGATGATGTACAACTATTTGTCGAAGTCTTGCTCTGGAGCACGTCATACGCAAATATATTTGCCCGTGAGACATCTCAGATCTTGCAATATGAAAATGAGCCATTTTGGGAGCTTGATTAAATAAATGCTTTGTTTATAATAAGGAAGACATTTTAAAGTATGAACCCTGCAGGATGTTTTAAAGGCACAATATGTAACTTTTTGCCACTAGAGGTCGCCTATTCAAAACAAAGGTGTAGATTGATGACGCCAAGATTGAGTGCAGGAGATGTCATCTTCACCTCACAGTCAGTGGAAAAGAATCCAACGGGACTCAGGCAGAAATCATGTTCATGGATGAGATTAGTAACATTACTGTAGTATGAAGGAGAGCAGGGCCGAGTGCTGTAGGAGCATAACGAGGCCACAGGAGTGATTGTTAATAAGAGATGAGCGTGACACACAGCTCGGAACTTTATTATGCCACAGTCCGCTTCTTCCGGTCATGCATATGTGGGGCAACGCAGCACTGTTTTCTGTCTATAAACATATCCAAACAGTTGTCTAATAAAACATATAATATATTAAAGCGTCTTTGGTGTTTCCATGGTTTTTACAAAATAAAAGCGGAAATCGAGGGTAACGCAGGTATGATGTCATTGATAGGCGACGCACGGACACGATCCGTGTCCTGGTTAAAAGTGCTTATTTCTCTGGATTTAAACATTCTTGGAAACATTTGGAATAACGTAAGTACACAAGTCAACAAAATATATACCACTGTTCTAGTGGTTTTTGGATATTTTATTTCAAAAATCGTACATATTGTACCTTTAATGGTACATAGACCTCTTATATGTCAAGGCAAACATGATTCCTCATGTAATGACCCATTTAAAGGGACCCAAACTCAAAGCAGATGCAGAGACGGAGTTTGTGTGGAGCAGTATTTACTGTGTACGGAGCGGATAATGAGCTGTTCACACATAAGAACACAATGAAACGCGCAGCGCATGTATTTATTTGATTAAATCGCAGATTAAGCATTAAGCCATATTACGATACAAATTTTATTTCAGTTATTCATGCAGCCCTAACTACAAATGTCCATCTGTGTCGGTGTGGCAATAAGGCCGTGTTGAAAGAGAGTTTGAATCGTTGTCAGTGTAGTGGTGCTGAACCGTGACTAATGTTGCTGCCCATGTAGGCCGGCACTCCGGCACCTCCTGCCTCATAGATCTCAGGCTCAGGGGCCTGGAATCTGTGTCGCCGCTCCATCTGCTGACCCTCCTCCTCCAAGAATGCATCCCACCCCCCCCCCATACGGTCACCGAGTGGGACTCTCCTCCAGCTGGAGGTGAACTCAGAGGTCTCTCTTAATAAGTCCAGTGCCAACATGAGGCCCAACCCACACCACAGAACTATACCTCTATGGCTGTGACGCAAAACCAACGGAGACTCCATTTATCCATCTGGCTGCCCGGCTGACAAGACCAGCATGAATTTACAAGCTGGTTTATGCTGTTTATCGGCAGAAAATGCTAGGCAACTAGCACAGTCTTTCTGTTGAAGCTGGTTGAGCTGGTTGAAACCAGCATCCCAAACACAACATATGCTGACTTTCAACAGGGTGATAAGCAGCAATCAGATTTGTCAGCGTGTTATTAAAACTGCACTGACAAACACTAAAAATTAATGCTGTCAATTTAACATGATTATTTAGAGTGAATAATTATCAAGAAAATAATGCAATAAAAAATTGATGCAATTAATCATCGCTCTAGGCAGTATGCAAAATCCATATTAAGTATTTCTGTGGAAACAAGTGCTAAAATGTTTTGGAAAGAAGTCTCTTATGCTCACCTAGGCTTTTATATACAACCCGAATTCCGGAAATGTTGGGACATTTTTTAAATTTGATTAAAATGAAAACTAAAAGACTTTCAAATCACATGAGCCAATATTTTATTCACAGTAGAACATAGATAACATAACAAATGTTTAAACAGAGAAATTTTACACTTTTATCCACTAAATGAGCTCATTTCAAATTTGATGCCTGCTACAGGTCTCAAAAAAGTTGCAACAAATAGCTGAAAAAGCAAGAAATTTTGAAAAGATTCTTCTGGAAGAACATCTAGCAACTAATTAAGTTAATTGATATCAGGTCTGTAACATGATTAGCTATAAAAGGGATGTCTTAGAGAGGCAGAGTCTCTCAGAAGTAAAGATGGGCAGAGCTGTGAAAGAGTGCATAAAGCGATTGTGGAATACTTTAAAAACAATGTTCCTCAACGTCAAATTGCAAAGGCTTTGCAAATCTCATCATCTATAGTGCATACCATCATCAAAAGATTCAGAGAAACTGGAGAAATCTCTGTGCGTAAGGGACAAGGCCGAAGACCTTTATTGGATGCCTATGGTCTTCGGGCCCTCAGACGAAACTGCATCACTCATCGGCATGATTGTGTCAATGACATTACTAAATGGGCCCAGGAATACTTCCAGAAACCACTGTTGGTAAACACAATCCGCTGTGCCATCTGCAGATGCCAACTAAAGCTCTATTATGCAAAAAGGAAGCCATATGTGAACATGGTCCAGAAGCGCCATCATGTCCTGTGGGCCAAGGCTCATTTAAAATGGACTGTTTCAAAGTGGAAAAGTGTTCTATGGTCAGACAAATCCAAATTTGACATTCTTGTTGGAAATCATGTCCGCTGGGCTAAAGAGGAGGGAGACCTTCCAGCGTGTGATCAGCGTTCAGTTCAAAAGCCAGCATCTCTGATGGTATGGGGGTGCATAAGTGCATACGGTATGGGCAGCTTGCACGTTTTGGAAGGCACTATGAATGCTGAAAGGTATATAAAGGTTTTAGAGCAACATATGCTCCCCTCTAGACAACGTCTGTTTCAGGGAAGGCCTTGTGTATTACAGCAGGACAATGCAAAACCACATACTGCAGCTATTACTTCTATAACAAGCCAGTGGCTTCGTCATAGAAGAGTCTGGGTGCTGAATTGGCCTTCCTGCAGTCCAGATCTAGAGGAGATGCTACACCATGGTAAACATGCCCCCGTCCCAACTATTTTGAGACCTGTAGCAGGCACCAAATTTGAAATGAGCTCATACATGTGTTTAGAAATAATTCTAATATGCTTATTTGGTGCTAAAGAAACATTTCTTATTTTTAATATTTAAAACAGTTGTGCTGCTTAATATTTTTGTGAAAACTTTCAAACAGCAAACAGGACAGCATTGTGGAAATAAGCCTGTGAAAATAAATCTGCATTTTTTTATCCACTTCCACATCTTTTTTTTTTTTTTTTCCAAAAATAATTTTAAAAAATCTAACCTTTCGATGAAGTAAAACAATTGAATGTGGGAGGAAATTCACATTATGAAATAAGTTTTTCTCCAATACACATTGGCGACAATTATTGGCATTATTGGCAGAGAAAAATATCTCTTAATAAGTACATTCCCATTCATATTTACATTTTTAGCACACCAGGGTGACTACAAACATGAAAATGTCCAGCCATGACTTCCTGTTTCAAAGGAATATAAATATGAGGGACCACAAAGGCCAAATTCCCTTAATCATCCATCACAATGGACAAAACCAAAAAATATAGTTCTGATGTGCAGCAAAAGATTGTTGAGCTAAACATTGAAAATTACCATTTCAACCATCAGGCAATAATTAAAAAGTTCCAATCAACTGGCGATGTTATGAATCTGCCTGGAGGAGGACGTGTGTCTTGGGGTCAGAAAGCCTAAAAAAAAAAAAATCAAACAGCACCCGCATCACCGCAAGTAGTTTTGGAGGGTTTCAAGAAAAAAATTCTCTGCTCTCACCAAAAAAACAAACTCCAGCATATTCAAACGGGACTGGGTTCTATGGTCAGATGAAACAACAACAACAAAAAAAGAGCTTTTCAGCAGCTAACCCTCGAGATGTGTTTGGTGCAAACAGGGGTTTAAAAAGTACCCCATCATATGTACGATTAAATATACTGCTGGATCTTTAATGTTGTGGGCTTGTTTTTCTGCAGGAGGTCTTGGACATCTTGTTCAGATACATGGATTCTATCAAATACCAAAAGATAAATAATCAAAACCTGACCGCCTCTGCTAGAAATCCTATAACGGGCCGTGGTTGGATCTTCTATCAGGAAAAGAATCCAAAACAAACATCAATATCAACACAAAAATAGGTCGCTGAGCACAAAATGAAGTTTCTGCCACGGTCTGAACCCTATAGAAGTGAACCAACATGGACCTGGGAATGTGAAGGATCAGGAGAGATTCTTTATGGAAGAATGGTCTCTGATCTCTTGCCAGGTGTTCTCATCAGGCATTATAGGAGAAGACTCTATAGGAGAAGATCTGTTATCAAAAATTATTGAATAAAAGGGTGCCATTAATTGTAGCCAACATGTATTAGATCATTTATTTCATAATGAGATCCCCCCCACCCCCCCACCCCCCCCCCCCCACCCTCCATTTTCAATTCTTTTACCTCAATGAAAGGTTAGACTTTTGTGAATGTTTTTTTAAATAAAAGATCAAAAGCAATGCAGATTTATTTTCACAGGCTTCTTTGTTCATATTTACCATGGATAGTACCAATAATTCTGGTATATACAGTATACACACACACACACACACACACACACACACACACACGTATATATAGCATTCAAAAGAACAGCATGTATTTGAAATAAAAATAAGAGTATTGATTTTTTTTTTTTTAAATTCACCCCAAACTTTGGAAAGTTAGAGTGTGTGTACAGTGAAAAGCACAATACAAAGAAATATTTAAATTTCTATTACTTCGAATAATTTTGAATAACAATAGTTTGAAAACCCCTTGACAGTTCAATGATTTATTTGTCTGCAACAATGTCTTTGAATAGTCTTCAATTGGGAGCTTTACTGATCTATGCGATTAACTGCAATTAATTACTCTGCATATCATGTAATAAATTTGATTAAAATTTTAATGGATTGAAAGCTCTACTAAAAATATAACCGATAACCAGAGCTTCTATCTTCTGACCTTGTTTTTCATATTCACTAACTGACAAAAAAAATGATATTATAAAACAATGAAAATGGGTTGTTTGGCTGACTGACATGAAAGACAAAGTTCAAAGGGATGGCGTATTACAATGAATTGCATCATATGAGACACTAGAGATTCAGTTCCTGAGGAATATGACTCTCAGATATGAATAGAGGACCATGAAAACCTCAGAAACTGTCTTGATCACGGTTTGTTTAATCCAGTCTGACATGAGTTAGATGACAAACAATGCAAGAGAAAGGGAGAAGTAGACCGACTATGGAATATTTATGCACAGACAAACATTCTTCTCATTGCAACGTAAACATAAATAAAAGTTATTGTTCAAATGATAGCAACAAATGAAAAACAATCCACTTAAGTCAAAGGACGATTGTTTACCCATATATTTCAGTCCGATGAGTCGATATAGCATAAGTTTGAATACATTTTCATGGCCTGACCATGACAGTCTAATTTGAGCTTTATTTCAAAACGAAAAACCACAAGAACGCACCCTCTGATCACCACAGAGCCGCAACACCAGGCTAAACACAGGGCGTTTCCCTCTGGCAGGGACATAATAATACCCTTCTATTTTGGTACCAGCAGATGGGAGGTTATTATAAGTTACGCTCCAATTTTCCTCCCTTCATTTTCAAACGGACTGTAGAATTGAATTTGGTAGGGACGCTACATTTATCCGAGCTCAGGTGTCATTACAAGGTCTCTTAACTTTTAAAATGAGCCCAGTATTGAGCCAATCGCATGCTGCACCTGAAACATTACCATGTAGCAGAATGTGCACAAGTACTCTGTATATTAGCTGTCTGAACAAAATATCAAATGTCAAATATATAGATATATTTCACATATTTATATTTGCACTACTGTTAAAATTTTCCATCATGAACTTTCTATTCATCAAAGAAATCTGAAAAAAAAAAAAGTATCATAGTTTCCACAAAAATATTAAGCAGCACAACTGTTTTCAACATTGATTATAATAATAAATGTTTCTTGAGCAGCAAATCAGCATATTAGAATGATTTCTGAAGGATCATGTGACACTGAAGACTGGAGTAATGATGCTGAAAATTCAAAATATATTGTAAATGACCCAAATACATGAGGAAACATGAGGAAATGAGGAAAACTAAAACTAAAAAAAAAAAATTCAAATATACATTTATGTAAAAAAAAAAAAAAGTTTAAAATCAATACTAGCAACAACTGGCCATTTTTGAAAAATACTCGAATATATATCTGAAAATATACAGTCAAACCAAAATTTATTTAGACACCTTGAACATTTCCTTCATTAATACAGTTTATTCACTATAGTTTAAAAAAAATGGTAATAAAATATGACAAAATCTCAGAGTTAAACTGTGTCAGAAAAAATTAATCTAATCACTTAAGCAAAACATGGTCAGGTCAAAGTGTCTGAATAATTTTTGGTTCCAAATTTTTATAAATTTTACTGGTAGTCCACAGTATGAAGAATTTTTGGGTATAATATGTCACAGTTTACTTTATTTTGCTATCCTCACTTACATAAATGAACTATAGTGTCCTGCACCCACTAGTAAAAATATATCAAAAATATAAAAAATGTCTTAATAATTCTTTTTGGTTTGACTGTCTGTATTGAAATGTACTTTAAAAATGTGTTATTTATTAGCAGATAATGTTTTGAAGCTTGATTCACCTTCAGATTTAAAGAAATATTGGTGTTTTCCACAGATAATGAAACAAAAAAAATAAAAACATTAAGCCCTCATCCTACCAGATCAATACACTGCAGGAACACTTTAAAAAAACATATTTGTTTGATTGAGGGATTGATTGGTTTGATTGAGCCATTTCTGTGACATCAAACACCTGTCAATACATGTGAAGTTCAAAAAAAGAAAATAAATCCATGAATGTGCAAGCCTCTTGTTGCCTTTTCCTAATTACCTCTTTTCCGTCTAACATGAATAAACTAATTAAGCCATGCTGCCATCTTAACTAAACAGCCTAAAACTAGAAAAGCCCCCCTGGAGTTCAATGCTGGTAAACAGATGTGATCCAGCCTGTTATTAGTCCTCCCAGTAGCAGAGGTGTGAGCTTCGGCGGTCTGTGCTCGCGGTAGCGACCCGCTCTGTAACCGGATAGGAGGCAGTCTCTGCAAGACCAAAGCAGATTGCTACAGCAGACCACAAATGCTGACAGATGGCTCCTCAACCTTTTCACTGGCAGCCTTTGTGGTAACAAGGGAACTCAGCGAGAAAACCACCCATTTGGAAGTATTTTTGGAGTTGTTTTTCCTGTTTCTAAGGGGGAAATATTTTCAGCATCAGCTTTAAAAAGAGGATGCTGAGCACGGAACAGTTTGGGAACTTTATGTTGGGTGCGCATGCAGAGGAATGGCACATTTGTCAAACACCAAACTGTACGTATCTGTTAGAGATCATCATATCTAATGTGACTCGACACTTCTTAATTAAAATCGCACAGTCGCAGCATTAAACACCGCAGGAACCAGTGGCTTTCATCCATGGCTTTCACTTTTGTTTGTTTCCGCATTTTTTCCACAACTAAATTCATTTTTGTTTCGTCATAGTCTGATTACACTGTATTTTAGTTTCCCATTTTTAATATTGCTAATTTTAGTCAACAAAAATTTAACTAGTTTTTGTCAATAAAAACAACTAATTTTTTCTATCAAGGATAGGTTCAATTGATCAAAAGTGACAGTAAAGACATTTATAAAGTTACAAAAGATTTCTATTTCAAATAAATGCTTTGGGTTTTTTTACTTTCTTTTGGAATCCTGAAAAAAATGTATCAAAATGTTTCCACAAAAATATATTAAGCAGAACAATTGTTTTCAACATTAATACTAAGAAATATTTCTTCTTCAGCAAATCAGCATATTAGAATGATTTCTGAAGGATTGTGTGACTCTGGAGTAATGATGCTGAAAATTCAGCTTTGCATTACATTTTAAAATATATTCAAATAGAAATATAAATTAGTTATTTTAAATTGAAGTAATATTTCACAATATTACTGCTTTTATTGTACTTTTGATCAAATAAAAGCAGCTTAGGTGATCACAAAAAACTTTTCAAAAAATGTTATATTATTAAAATATTATAGACCCCACATTTTTGACCGCTAACTAAAATTTTTGTTTAATTTACTTTTATATGATAAATAAATTAAATATTGTAATGCAATTAATATTTTGACTTAAAGAGCCATATAATCCATAAATCTATACTATATTTATATAATCTATAAATATAGAATCCAACCAATTACAGTATGTTGCTTTATCTATCTATCTATCTATCTATCTATCTATATAAACTGCAACTTGCACTTGTTTTCCTGCGGCGTTCCTCCTCCACCCCATCTTCTGCCTTTCTTTCCACACTAAGATCCTGAGGGGACAATTTGTTCAGAGTTTCAAGCTCAAGCATTGTCTATTGTGGACAGAAAGCCAAATATGTGGGAGTTTCTTCAACTTCGGGCACTTTTTATGTCCCAGGGGTTGCTTTTTATTAAAACTACCAGATTTCAGCTGTTTTCATTTTGTTATTGTCTTGGAAGGTCTGGAAAACTTTTTACCATGTCTACATCAAGATTTTCAATCTTAAAATAGATGAATACTCTAAACAATCCAATCTAAACAAAGAGAGAAATAAACATAAACCCTTTTTGTATTTTTTAAAAGTTGAACTTGTTTATGAAGGAAAAAGTAGTGCCAGTCAAGAGCTTGAGAGAAAAATAAAATAAAATAAAAACTATTTATTTTAGTCTCTCATATTTTATTGCCAACCATTTGCCGTTTTGTGAGAAAAACATAATAAATGATATGGTAACACTTTAGTTTAGGAAGATATTTGGAAGAATGTTTGTAACCAAGCAGATCTCGCCCCCCATTGACTTTTTTCCTACTGTGTTAGTCAATGGGAAGCGAGATCTGCTTGGTTACAAACATTCTTCCAAATATCTTCCTTTGTGTTCAGCAGAACAAAGAAATGTATACAGGTTTGGAACAACTTGAAGGTGAGTAAATGATGACAGAATTGTAATTTTTGGGTGAACTATCCCTTTAATCCTACCCAATACCTAAACTTAACAACTACCTTACTATTAATAAGCAGTAATTATGAGTTTATTGAGGCAAAAGTTGTAGTTAATAGTTAGTTAATAGTGAGAATTGGACCCTAATCTAAAGCGTGCCCATATATATATATATATATATATATATACACAGAAAATGTGTATAATTATTTGTACTATTCAGAATACATAAAATGAACATTTGACCACAGGAAGACCATTAGGAGCCTGGGGTCTTTATGAGGGCTGATCTGGGACATTTCCCTCACCCCACAGTTTAAACAGGAAGCCAATGTTAGTAAAATGAAATACTCAAGGAAGACATAAGTCTCATTAAGTCTCATAAAGGACATCCCTAATAAGATCCTTGGCCTGACATTAAGGATCTCTCTAGTGATGGCTGATTAATTGCAGGTGCAAATGAAAGCTTTGGAGAGAGCTTAGGTTCTGTGGATGTAATTTATCCTTCTATGTCCTTGCAGATAGGAAATATCTGGCCGAGCTACTACAGCCGGTTCACCTGGGGAGATGCGCTCCCACCTTAAAGGACAGCTCCATCGTTTTAGCTCATAATGGGCTCTTGCCACAAAAGGAAGTCAGGCCGAGGCCATGGACTTTATTTAAGAATCCATAAAGCCAAGAGTCAAACGATCTTTAAGAGGCAGAGGGATGCTTGAACAACAAAGCTCTGTAAAATAAGATGTTTGTGAAATATATGTACATTCCACTAGTGAATATTTCACAAAGCCCTCTACGGATTCAGAGAAGAGCTTTGCACAGCTTCATGAATGATTCTGTTTCTTTGAAACACAAGCAAACATGGCAGGGTAAAGAAAGAGAAAACACTTGAAAAAAAGTTTAAACATATTCATTATGAGCCACCCAGGATTTTGAATGTGATTTTAGCTGTTTTTATCTGTCTTTCTGTGCCCAAGAGCTGTCGGAAAAACAACACTGCTAAAGACACAGGGGTCACAGAGAAAAGCTGGCATGGAATAATTTGCGAGGGACCCATAAGAGTTGGCCAGAAAAGGTCGACCTGAAAACACAAAGCACGCATGAAAGGAGAAATCAGCCGCTCCAGCATCATTATGCAGTTCCATGAATCAACTGTGCCGTCCGCTCAAACGAACACCAAGAATTACAACAATAAGCATCTCATCTTGTTTCTTTGGTGAAGAAATATAGGGGAAAGTGGGGTAAGATGTGTCAGCCCTTAATTGACCAAGGTGATACACATTTTTTATAGTAAAAACATGGCAGGTAAAAGCAAAAACTAATTAATAATATATAATTTGTAATGATTTGTATTTTCATGATTTGTTATAGCATTTTTCTTTTTGTCAAATCAACTTAGATAATTAATGTAGTTCAAATAACATAATATTTTGAGTTTCTGTTGATTAAACCAATCGCCTTCATTGTATTAACTTCATGGTATTAACGTAGCTTTTCATTCCAGTGAACTCAAAATTTTAAGGCAACCAGTAACTTACTTTTTTTTTTAAGTTAAACCAACATTTCCCTTTCACAGCGTATCAATGCAAATTTATTCAGGACTAAAAATAACCATATATACATACACAACATACAATCAGAGGTTTGTATGATTTTTATTTTTTTAAAGTCTCTTATGCTCACCATTACTTGATCAAAAATACAATAAAAACAGTAACATTGTGAAATAATATTACAATTTAAAATAACTGTTTTCTATAGTAATATATTTAAAAATGTAATTTATTCCTGTGATGGCAAAGTTGAATTTTCAGCATCATTACTTCAGTCTTCAGTGTCACATGATCCTTCAGAAATCATTCTAATATGCTGATTTGCAGCTCAATAAGCATTTCTAATTATTATAAATGATAAATATTTAAAATTTTACTGATGTTCATAATTATATTTGAAATGGTCATATTTCCTAATAATGTCCCTCAACATGACACAGCTTATCCAACACAATCTCATGGCAATTCATAATTATTTTATGTTTTGGTGAATTGGTGGCTAATTCATATGAATTTGAGTTTTCATACACAAAAAAATTTAAGCCTTTTTTTAAGATTTACTCAATTTAATTAATAGTAAAATTCCATCAAATTGAATTGAATAATCCTTATGTATTTTAATTGAATAATTGATTAAGGATTTTTCAATTATTCAAATCAAATACGTAAGGATTATTCAATTCAATTTGATGGAATTTTACTATTAATTAAATTGCGTAAATCTTTAAAAGCCCAAGTGGTGGTTAGGTTAGTCGTGGGGTTAGGAGAGGACCTTCCTGCTTACTGTTTTCTAAAAATCGTATATTTCATACAAAATCGCCACTTTGTAAAATTGTTACGTTTCCTGTAACATTGGGTTGGCTTACACCTAACAGGTTTCTACGGCCCCAGACATATTTGTTTAACTACTAACTAATTACTCCTTGCCTAGAAGACAAGTTCAGCAAAAAGTGGCACAGCTTACCCCGCCCTCCCCTACTCGGCACCTTGACAGATTCAAAGTCACTCTGAGTGGTCTATGTGCGGCGGGCTTTAGTATACATTAGATGTCATGTGAACTAACCAGCGGGACTGATAATGATTTAAAAGGCTCGGGAAGACAAGCCCCTCTAAAAGGGTTGTGACAGCCCGCCGGCAAGCGGCTCGGTTCTGACAGGATGTTTACATCATAGAGCAATACATCCTGATGTCACCTTCAAATAGGCTGTGCTTGACTGAAAGCCTGATAGCTCCCATAAATTCTGCCTCTAATTACATCTGCGAAAGAACACAAGCCCTCTCACAAGCCTTTTCGGACAACTATTAAAAGAAACAATGAACGGTGCCGTTACACCACTTTGCATACGGTGACAAGCTGATATGTCACTGTGATGGCTTAATGCACCATAATTAGACCACTGTAAAACTCTGATAGCACCCGAATGGCGACGCACGAAGCGATCAAAAGGACAGAGATGTTTCGCTGAGAGAGATTGAATTGATGTCAGTTAAGAGAGATAATGAATAATGGAAGGTGACTGACTCGCACAAGACAAAT
Source organism: Ctenopharyngodon idella (assembly GCF_019924925.1). Classification (NCBI taxonomy): domain Eukaryota; kingdom Metazoa; phylum Chordata; class Actinopteri; order Cypriniformes; family Xenocyprididae; genus Ctenopharyngodon; species Ctenopharyngodon idella. Next base: position 23,421,050 of record NC_067234.1, read on the forward strand.
AGCAGGAGACAAAAACAAACATACATTTTGTCTGCAGCTGATGTCCCCCTGTGTCTCTGGAACCATCATGCATAATTATACATAATCACTGAACAAGGAATACCTTGCACCACAGAAATCCCACGCCACCTAAAACATGTCATTCATCATAATAATAGCTATACTAACTAACCAATTTAGGCCGATAAAGAATGAGGCAAAGGTCCGCCGTGTGCATTAAATTTTAAGTGGAAGATCACACGGATGACAACTGCAGTAACCTTTTATACCAAACAAAATGTTATTACTGTGGTGAAAAAAAGTACCTGCTGGATTTTTTTTTTTCCATATTGATCAATGCCATGCTCAAATCAACTAAAACCTAAAAATCAAAACCTTCTACAGCCATGTTTAAAATTTTTACTATATGTCATTTTTTTTGGGGAGAAATATAACAGGTGACCACCCCTCCACACACTGCCATCACTTTTAAAATATATAGTTATTTTGACATGAATGCAATTGCATATTTTCTATAGAAATAGACACATTTTTTTTTTAAGACATGATTTAGTATAGTGAAAATAAAATATAATAATAAAATAACAAGCAAAAATTAAGGGGCCAAGCACCGAAAAAAAAAAGGATAATAAGGAGATATGAAAGCATGGCTGGGTACATCAGACCAACTGCAACAATGAGTAATTAAAGATATTTTTAGATTATTTCAGGCAAAACAGCTGAAAAATCATAAATACAGTAACTAGTAATGATTTAATGGCTTATCACTTTTGACTAATGGTGGCGCTGTTACCAAATTGATGTTCTGTGGTCAGTGTGAGGTGACAATGACACATACAAAGTTTGGAGTCAATATACCAAAGCGTTGCAGAGTTACAGCTGTAGAATCAGCTTGGCATCATGCCATCAGTTTCACTGATGCGTTATTCGAAAATGGTTTGGTCAATCAAAAAGCTTTTAATAACCTTTTGCCGACATGGTCTCACAATGATCTGAGCTGATTTTGGTCAAAATCAGACCAACAGTCTAGGAGGAGTTTGAATTTTTTTTTTCAAAGAAATCCTAAATGGCAGACAGCAATTTCGAAAACTATTGCATAGCTGGTATTATTGTTCTCAGTATGACTCAAGGAATCTCAAGACAAGTTTCATTAAAATAGGCTAAACTAATCAAATGCTATTAGCATTTTTTAAAACGTCATTACAAATTTTGACCAAAATTTGTTCTGAAACTTTTTCTGAAACTTTTGACTCATACCAAGTTCTGTAATATGCTAATGCATTTGTAAAACAGAGGATTTTGTGACAAAATTCAAAACAGCCAACACCCAATATGGGAAAATTGGATATCTTTCGAAAGTATGCTGCGCTGAATCAAGAGAGACCAGTGTTTGGACAAACCGTTCAGAAGTTATAAGCAAAACTAGCCATTTTTCATACCTCCTGACCAGTAGGTGGCACTGTGCTGAAACGCTAAGTAACCTCAGGTCATGCTTGTGATGACGTACCAAGATTTGTATCAATGCGCTAAAGCACTGCAGAGATATATCTTCACATCCATTTTGATGTGCTCTTTGTCCATTTCATTCGTGTGTTTTTCAAGAACAGTTTGGTTTATCAAAAAGCCTTTAACAACTTTTTGCCAGCACTGTCTGAAGATGATGTGAGCCAATTTTGGTGAAAATTGAACAAACCATCCAAAATGAATCAGAAAAAAGTAGGATTTTCGGTGGAAAAAAAATTAATGACAGAAAATGCAATCGAAACGTCTTGAGCCAAGGAATCAGCCCTTGTGGTTCAATAGTTATTAGTGTAAATATGAGTAGAACTTTGGACAGTTGGTGGTGTTAGAGGGACTGAGTTAGAGACTCCAAATTTGCTGTGGTTCCTGTCCTCCATCTGTGTGCCAAATTTCATAATTTTTTCCACAAGCAGTTCTATGGGCTGCAACAGACTCAAGAGCGGAAGAAGAAGAAGAAGAATTATAATGATTGGAACACTAACAATGACAGTAGGTGCCTATGCACCTTCGAGGCTTGGCCCCTAATAAATAAAATAAAATAAAATAAAATAAAATAAAATAAAATAAAAAATAATAAAATAAAATAAAATAATAGCTATTCCTTACATCTAAAAACAGAGCAGATAATTGCCTTATTCCAGCAACTTGAACCTAGTTCAAGTGGGAACAAATAGCTGTCAGAATGAATCTTTTTATGATGTTAATATCAGACTAATGACATCTAAATATCAGACCTAAAATTCACAGAGTAAATTATCTATGTCAAATCTCTTGTCCAACCATGAATAAACAAATATGCTTAAGCTGTGACGGCCGAACAAATCTCATCAAATAATTTAATTACCAGTTATTGGATGACCGTGTGCGTTGAACTTTAATTATCTAACACTTCATGGTCAGACAGTTGCAATTTTTGGTTTGCAAAAAAGAAAATGTGCTTCTTGCAAGACGTGATGAGCAAAGAGAGATGAGCTGTTGAAAAATATGTTTAAAATAACTTAACACCCAAATATCATTAGAAATAAGAGAATTGATTTTCTATCAAACCAAGTAATGATCATAAGAAACATATGAACAAAACTTTAACTAATTCACAAAATTAATCAAATAAATATGTTCTATTTGTGAAACTTCTTATGCAGACTTCCAGTACTTTGAATGTCCTCATTCATCTTCTATAACCTTCCCTTTTTGGGCAACAGTTTTTCTGTCTGTGCCACACGACTGATAAAATGTGAGGTTCTGAATGAGGTTTTACAAATAATCCAACTTCCATGGCAGCAAACCAATTACTGAGGCTAAGATAACCTCTTCCCTGTCATGAGGAATTAACCATTGTTTCACAAAGGCCAGTCAACGCTCTTGAGCATCTGCGTCACACTTGTTGCCTAATGTAACGTTAATGTGGCATGAATCATTCGCAATTCTCAAAGCAACACACTTAGTTATTACTTATTTTGAATGAAATAGCAAATGAATAAATGTTGTCCCTCACTCCCAGAGAATAATTCATACTTTCTTACAACGCTGCACTTCAATGTCATTTGACTGCTTTATTCATCTCAAGCATGCTGAAACTCTATTCTAACACAGACCTTTATGCCTTTAGCAAATATTTCTGTATCATTTAACATCAACAATTCATAATGTAGCACTCTTTGCTTAATTAAAATTAATGCTTAAAAAATACTTCTACAAGCATCTGTGCTTCATATGTAAGGAATAATTGATGATGGACCTCTGAATTATTGAAAATTTACTACTCACTCAAAATGGTAATGCATAACAGTCCAGAGATAATTATTCCCCTAATACCACAGTTACCCTAAATACATATTTATATTTTAGAAAATGTCAGGTTTGTACTTCCGTATTCCATCAATTAAGTATCTTGCTCAGAAACAGCCCTAGCCAATATTAATTTTGCCCAGGTGCTGAAACCTCCATGCTTTATTAAAAGCATTTTTAATTAATTAATAATTTCACAAGTTTGCACTTCCACATATTCAGATGGAATAAAGGTTATGCGTATTTGGTGTGCTGTCCAAGGGGAGGGCTCCAGGCTTGGAATTTGGCCGAACCCAAAGTACTACCCCACCCATATTGACATTAACTTTTTTGCACACCAGCCACCGTGGCTAGTGGTTTTCCAAAGTTACTAGCCACTCAGCATTTTCACTGGCCACAACTTTGACATTGATACCATAGGGAAAAACTGTCATATAGATATTTGTAATATTATCTCATAATTTGGCCGCAGGTATATTAGGCTGCTGTCACTTTAAGACCTGACACATGAATCCGTTATACTGTTACACATGTTTTTTTCTTTCTCAACTGTTTACGTTCACTTGAAAACATAACTGACTGTGTTTACATGACCAGCATTTTGACATTATTTTGTGTGTATTTGATTGGTTAAGAGCAATAAACAGCGCAAGAGAACTCAATTTAGTACTGAGGGCTGGCTTTATGTGCACGCACTTTGGGTGTGAGCACAAAATCTGCGAGAATAAGTAAAATTATGCGTAATACGTGCAATCTCATGCCGAAATTTAACACCAACAATATTCATCCCAAGCAAATGAAACAAGTGAGTGAGGGAAGGTGGGTTTGGGTGTCAACTCGCTGTCGGAGGCACGAGAGAATGAGAAAGCGCAGCTAGTATCATGTATCTATTCTGCGGAAAATGAGTATTGGAAGCATTTCAGATATTTCAGTAACAATATGTATCGAAAAAAATTGTAACAACACTACATTGCACTTAGTTTATTATTTCAGATGCCTTTTTAAAAGACTACAACTGAAAAAATTTATACAAAATTCAACCCGGCAAAGTGGCTAGTAGGAGTTACTGTGTTACACACCACTGCTGAAATCCACCCGCATTTGGCGGGTAGGCAGGTGTTAAAATATATATTTATGCACGCACACACAATGCCATTATATATAAAGGTATATGCTTTATAAAATGAGCAATATAGAAAACCTCCTTTCACAACCCTTTTTTTCTCTCAATCCTACGAAGTGGATTCAGTATCTTAGATGTTCTTTAGGTTGCACTCTCCCAGATTGAGATATTGAGTTTTTCCTGGTGTCTGTTAAAACCATTTTCCAGCACAAGTGCCAAGAGCCCATATCAACAGTGGATCTACTTTGGCTCTGGCTTGTCACATTCTCTCTAGCTTCTCCTTTAGTTCCTTATATTTCTCAAGCTTGTCATCCAGTTACCACATCTATCACTGCAGCTACGTGTTCAACTTCAATCAAGCTACTATGAAAATGTTGCACAAAAAACATACAACATCTGAAAACCAAACTACAAATTAACCCAAACTGTGCTGTTTCTGAAAACCTACTTCACTGTATAACATCCCTGTCCTTGTATTACACAAATGTATCACACAAATCAATGACCTTGTTAAGATAACATTAAATGCTGCTATTGTGTGGAGTGATCAAAGCTCCAGATGAGAAAACAACTTGTCAGCTGATGTGTAGAGGAGAGAGATCACATTCCTATTGTACAGACGTAAACTACTATGAACACAAAAAAAAAAAAAAAAAAGAAAGAAAAGAAAAAAGATTTTGAGCCAAAGCATGATGGCTCAGATCCTGATGTTTATCTTTTTAATCCCATCTGATTCTCTGAAACCATCACAGACTTTCATCAAATGGGAAACTATGAAGGTAAACCTGATTTATTGAAGTGACAGCGTCATATTTTTTTGTTATTATTATCATTATCAAATGAGGGAAAAGCTTCACCTCTGTGGTCTACAACAATGGTCCTTAACTGATATGGTTTAAGGTCTGTTCTGAAGGTCACGTTTATCAGGGAAAATACGAATGAAATGAAAAAAAATAATGTTTTTGTTGACATCAAGGCTGTGCTTTTATTAAAAATAAATGCAAATACATTTTTTCCATCCTAGTGTACAACATGTCATGGTAATCATCATTTATGAAAATATTTTGGGCCTATAGAGGTAATTATCATTTTAATTAACTTCATTGTTTGGTTTAAGAGCATTTATGATAAACAATTTTACTGCACTAAATCACTTGCAAAATGTAAAAATCTGGGTTATAAAGTGAAACCATCTGAGAACCATTGATCGACAACACCTTCCAGTGCTTATTATCCGAATGGTTCTCTTGCATTAACCCGTCTCTGTGAAAAGAGCTGGAATATTGTTCAGAGACCTTCACAGAGACATGCTACATCATGTTAACATCTGTTTAAATGGATGAAACAGGCTCTCACCTCATATTCGAGCTTTAATAGCTACCGCAAGCGTGAGGTTTTAGCTTTGCTCTTAATGCTTTGAGGTGACATTAATAACACGTCGTGTCTAACAAACGCCTGTGCAACAGGAAAACCTGAGCGAAGGAAGGAAAAAAAACTCCCATCATGCTATTCTGAGGATATATATGGTGATTCAATCTGAAACATTTGATACTGTGCCTTTCCTCAATCAACCACAAAGGGGGCTTCATTACATGGACAGCTTTCTCCCACTGGACCGGCGATCAATAGATGGCTGATTCGGTTGAATTAATATGATTGCTCGGGGTGCATTGTCCTGATTCAACTGTGACAAATGATAAATTAAAGTCCTATTGTACAACAGTAATTAAGATAGTGTGTCTCAATAGGATAAAAAAAGCACTAAGCTTTTGAACAAAGTTAAACCTTTTAAAAACTTTTTTTATGCACCATTGAGGCATCTTGGCAAAAACTGTGCAATTAAGGAGCTCAGGTTTTTAAAACAAATACTTAAATGTTGATACATGTCTACATTAATATATATATATATAATCATGACATTAATATACGACCATATACGTAAAGATTTTTTTTGGAGAACTTTTGCCCCAAATCTTTGTGTGTGGATCCATTCTTTTCATTACATTTTTATATACACAGTTTAAATACTTAGTTTAATGTTGCACTTTCTTATCACCCAAATGATATTTTTGCCCCCAAAAATTGGATGTCTTTTAGATGCCAGAGTAAAACTGACTAAAAATTTATCAATATAACATAACATAAATATTGTCCACATTCACACAGCAGCCTCAGTCCTATATTTGAGTCCATAATATGGTTAAGTTCACACACAGTTCGGTTATTTACAGTACATACACTGTAAAAAATTATTTTCATAATTTGTCATTTCAACATTTTTTCTTTTGTCAAATCAACTTAGATAATTAATGTGGTTCAGATGACATAATATTTTGAGTTTCTGTTGATTAAACCAATCACCTTCATTGTATTAACTCAAATTTTTAATTTCAATGAACTCAAAATTTTAAGGCAACCAAGTAACATACTTCTTTAAGTTAAACCAACAATTCTTTTTTACAGTGTAGGAACTTACACCTGTAAATTTTCAGGTCTACAACTGCATTCACAGAAAACTCTGTGGGAATGGAACCGGACTGGACAGCTAGTTGTCCGTCATGTCATACATTGCGAGAGAGCCGCTCTACGCAGCACAAACAAGTGTCTACAGTGTGTTGCGGGTTTGCGTATGTTGTAACTTACAGTGATGGAGATATGAACTGTGTGTCATCTGAAGGTTTTAGATCACTGTTCTCCACTTTAGTTGTTCCCGTCAGTATTGCGCGACTCAAATGCTCCACACTCACCCAGATACAGTATAAAAGATGCTGTCAGTTAATGAAGATTTGATAGATGAACTCGTGGCTTGACTGGACTCTTGTCGTGTCAAAAGTGATAAGACTTTTAAGCTTTGGACGTCGCCATCTTTGATCTTTGGTCACTGTCTCTATGGTTATTGGTAAGAGAATACAGGCTTGACTCTGATTGCACGTTCATACAGACAGTATTCGAGACACTACTATAAGTTGCTTTGTGAACGGGACATTTGATACTCACACCTGTAACTAAACGCGTGTGCATTCTACATGCTAAGTTTAACGGTTCATTAAAAAAAAAAAAAAAACATTGTTACAGTAAAAAGTGATAAAAATTTGTATTTCGTTAGGGCAGTATATTTTTGTTGTCCCAAATAAAATATTTATGGCCAAAAAAATATATTGGTGCAGTAAAACATGCAAAAATTTCATATTTCACAAGATCAAAACACCCTTTATTAAACCACTTTGTCAGATTTAACACATCCTTACATTCAATTCTAACAGCACTGATTGTGAGCAGAGCCATAGACATAAAGGACTTTAGAAAGCTTCATGTTATATAAAGGGGAGGCTCACGCTTCAACAAATGACAAACGAATAAGTAGATGGATTCAGCCTCGTACTAGACGAACTGCTCTAATGAAATCCAAAATTTAAGCACCTTTTATCAGCCCAATACACACAGCCATACTGTGCCATCAGCCCACTTCACGGCACGGTTTCTCGGCCATCACAGAGGATGCGTTAAAGCGGACATAAGGCCGTGATATTAGAGATATACTGCCCTAACTAAAGCCAAATTTTGAGCAAATAGAGCTTTATTAATTCATGTGCATCCATACTCTCGTTTTCTTCATAGTAAAATGGCAGTCACCCACAAAGAAATAAGTTATAGCAAACATAAACCGGAAACATGAAAAGTTTCTCATGTACATGCAATAGTTTCTCGTGAACACGCAAAAAGTTTCTTGTGTGCACACAAAAGTCTATATTTTACTTTTGCAAAGGTCCCTTAGGGGCTCCTTCCATGAGAAACTTAAACTAAGCAAAAATGAGAAACGTTGCCTTGGCAATTAACTGAAATAAATTTAATTATAAGCACTACAATTATTAACTGGAAATAAATCAACTGAAGTAAAATTAAAACTGAAATATAAATTAATTAAACCTAAATAGTAATATTTAAAAAAGTGACAAAAAGTGAAAAAAATTAAAAAATTACTAAAAAATAAGCTAAAATTTCAAATTTCAAAAGATTAATAAAATAAAAAAAACAATATTATATAATTTTATAAAAAATAATAACATCTATAATAGTATATAAATAATACTAAAATAACACTGCTAGCAGCACCAAACAGAATTGAAAAATAATTTGTGCTGTAATTAGGCAGCCAAACAGACAGCCCTGCCCTCATACCATTGGTTGAGCCACAGTTGCTGTGTCAGGATACTTAAACAAACAAAGCAATGTTCTAAAAGCACTACAGAGACACAGTGTTGGAATTGATCAGGAGGAGGTTAATGTGCAAATGGCTCACTTGTAGTTGTCTGTGTGTATTAAACTGGTATATTTTACCACCAAAAAAAAAAGCCAAGCATCACCTTTAACAGTGCAAATCAATGACGCTCATTCCACAGCAATGATCCCAATAAAGCACAAGCGGATGTTAGCATGACTGTGCAGACAGATGTTGCTATCCCCGAACCTCGTTTTGCTCTAGGTGATGAGATCAACCACTGCGAGTATCCAGCGTCCTGACATTCTTAAGTATTTAGCAGCTCAATTGAATAGCACCTCCCCTCTGAGCCGCCATCTGTACGTTCTATTGATTGGTCACTCTCTCTTACTCAGACAGCTGGAGTCCCACTCTACGTCTCAACTGATCGATGGTGATGTGATCAGCAGTTGAGACTGCATTGACGATGCCAATGTGGTTTCTAACTAGCTTGCACCTCGCCAGTTTAAATATTAAAAACACTGGGGCTGCGATCAATTTTTGGAGGAAGAAAAATGGAGGAAGTTCTCTATAGCGTTCATGAGACCAACACAAAAACAGGGACTGAGTAAACGCAGGGGTCTCTGGAGATGATGCTGAGACCTTATAGGTTCTATCAGCAGCGCTGTTTGTAAGTGGGTCACATCTCGTTGAGCTTTGGGGGCATGTCACCATTCATATGTTTCTGAACATTTTTCACGACAACTCTCTAACCATGGTGAGATGAAGTAGGTCAT